>NC_087571.1:6721752-7032002 GCF_036250125.1 Pseudopipra pipra
GTGATCCCTGCAGCACCTCGAGGTCTCCCCTGGACACCTGTGTACACAGTGAGCAGGGCAAGGGCTTAATGGGGTCTCTGGGGAGGTGCAGGAAAAGTGATTCTGCAGATGGACAGAGCTCTGCACACCCTGCACTGGGCTGCAAACTGACGAGCTCCTTGGTGAGCTTCAGTTAAATAAACAGACTTTGGGTAAACAAACAGATTCTAGGTGGAAAAATAAACTTTAAGTGAAAAAATAAAGTGAATTAGCAAACTTTAAGTGAAGAAAATAAACTTTAGGAGAATAAACAAAACTTAAGTGCAATAAAGAGCTCGAGTTAAATAAGCAAACTGCTGAAGTAACTGACTGAAGGCCAGCTGAGGGCCAGTTGTGCTGCTGGAGCCTGTGAGAAGCAGGATAAGAGCTCAGCCATCCTTCCCAGCAGAGGCTGTCCTGGAGAGAGACCCCTTGGAGCTGCTGTGAGGGAGGACATCACCAGCTCCTGCAGCCCTTGTCTGCCAGAGGGTGCCAAGCAGATGGATCCACACCTGGACCCAGTAGGATGTCTCCCTGTCCGATGTCAGGTCTGCTCCTTGCTCATCCTCTCCCTCAGTCACCAGAGGTGGATGGACTGACAGACCCCCACTCTCTGCTCAGAAGGACTTGTTGGTGCCTCACACCGAGGTGCCAGTGCTGCCTGTGGAGCTCTCCATCCATTTTCCCTGTCAGCCCAGGCCGAGCTACTTTAATATCAGCTCTAACCCGTGTGCCTCTGCCTATCTGCCCATAGCCGTGTTCTCCTGCTCCAGTTCCTTATCCTGTTCTGCAGGATAGCAGCAGCCCTGTAAGTCACAGACCTGGAGTGATGTGGGCAGCATAGGAATAACACGTACAGATGGAACAGGGATGCAGAATAGAGATAGGAAGGGTATGGAGAGATGCCATTCAGCAGTCCCTCAGCTCTGCAGTCCAAGGTGAGCAATGTCCGGGTGCTGGGCAGCCTGAGCGTGGTTTGGGGGACACTCTGCCCCCCCAGTGCCAGGGGAACGGAGCCCCTTCAGAAGAGCAAAGGGATTTGGCAGCCCTGGGAGGTTTTGTTTCTGTCTTAGGACTGTGCTGTGAGCCAGACCCACGTCTGCCTCCCTGCTTCACTCCACATGGTGCCTGGCAGAGCTGCCCTTGTGCCCTGTCCCCGGAGAAATCCTGGAAATCCTGTTTTCCTGCTTTGTATCCCAACAGTACCAGCATTGTCCTTCACGTCTTCCCAAGTCCTCAAGTGCTGGCTCTCATCATCCTTTGGGGTGGGCAGGATCCCCTCCTCTTCCTCAACAAACTGCCCAAAAGTGGGGTTCCCTTGCTGCAGTGGTGCCTGTGCAGCCAGGGGGTGGTTGGTACATGTCACTTCTGTTGAGCCCTCGGCTCGGATACTCCAGATTCAGCATCCATCACAGCCCCACCACCCCTCCCGGGAGCCCTCACAGCTCCCTCCTTGCTGCAACAAGCGGGGCCGGCGGCACCTCACCCGCCGGAGCACACCGGGAGCGGGCACGCACGGAACCGGCACGCGGGAGATGTGAAGGCTGCCAGGAGTAAAGGGAATATTTGATCAGATGCCCTCCTCTCTCCTCTGTTCTCTGCTCTCAGCCTCCCTCGGGGCCAGCACCTCACTGCCTCTGAGCACCACAGCTGCGACAGGTTGGCAGCAGCTCCTCAGAATGGGACCTGCACGGGAATCTCAATGAGATGGAAAAGGTAATCTCCAGCCTTGACACTCCATGTTGTTTTCTTCCCTCACTCCTTTGCCCCCTTCTCTGTTCCATCTCCTCTCTGCTGTTTTCCGTGCCTGTGGTCAGCTTTCCATTCTCTGTACCTGCTCCCTGTGCCCGTTGCCAGGATGGGAGGCAGTGCCCCACGCCCCCTTGCAGGGGCACAGCTAGCTCCAACATCATCCTCCTTGGATGTGTCCCTTGTCCATGCTGTGCCTTGGGCATTCATGTTTCTCAGCTCTTCCACATTTCCCAGACTGGACTCTGGCATTAGCACTTCTTCTGAGAGTCCTTTCAACGAGTCTGGCAGAGCCACAGGTCCAGTGTGAGATTTCACACGGTCTCTGATGATTTCTTTTTTTCCCCAGCATCAAAAAACAGCCTCTTAAAATGGGAACGAGCTCCAGCCCAGTCACAGCACCCCAGGGACCTCATCCAGCCCCATGTTCCCATGCAGGTGATGCTCCCAAACAGCTAACATGTGTCCCACCAAAGGTAACCTGCTCCCAACCGAGGGGGACATGGTGCCTGGAGCATTGCTTCAGCAGTGACCGGGACCTGCCAGGATCCAGGCTCTCCCACACCCACTGGCCAGGCAGCCTTTCCCTGTGCAACCCCGGAGTGTTCCCTCCCCCAGTGCTCCTGTCCTCAATCAGCCCGATTATTCCTGGTAATTGTCCCTTCTCTGGGTAATGCTGCTGAGCAGGGACAGGGAGCGTGGCAGTGTTTTTCTGTGACTAAGAAAAGGTGTGTACGTGGCCTTGATTGCAAATGAAAAATTAAGGCCCCGTGTCTTGCATTCATTCCCACTTGATTACGCACCAGCACATAAACAAATCTTCACCCAGTTGCCTGAGGGGTGTCAATGATCCACCTTTGCTTCTCTCGCCTCTCCTCCAGCAAATCTATAACACATTTAATCTTCACCACTCACTCTCCTCAGTTTTTAAATGTCTAATTTGCTGCCGAGCGTGGCTCCAATTCTCCCTGTGCTGCCACTTTAGCTCTGACTGGTGTTTGCCTGATTGCTTGGCTGGAGAGTCGGGGTGCACTGGGCCTGGGATGGCAGAGGGGCAGCAGCCCAGGCAGTGCCACAGTTAACAGGCTGCTTTGGAGCAAACCCAAAACTTCACAGATTTGTCTGCAAGTGTTCAGTGCACCCTGCCAGGAGTGCAGGTTCCTGTGCTTGTGAGCATTAAAACTTGGGGTACTTTAGGCAGAACTGCACAGCATTGGAGCTGTGCTTCTCTGCAGCCATGGCTTCGTACCTGGAAAACATGTGCTTAAGGCAAACCAAGAGGAATGGTACAAAGGGAGGAAAACAGGGATCAGGATTTAGGTGGATGCTAGGACAGTTCCTGGTCCTCCCCCCTCTGGGCAGGCTGGAGCAGTGGGGTACCCTGTGGTGCCCCCCTGCCCCGCCCCTGCCCAGCTGTGGCCAATTCCCACCCACACCTGTGGGTACTTTGTGCTCAGCCCACACCAGACCAGCACTGGCCACCAGCGAGGGACACCAGGACTGGGCTCTGCAGGTAAGGGGGTCTTGGTGGGTGGGTTTGGGTGTAAGGGGGCAGGTGAAACTGGGGGGGAGTTGCCCCCCATTGTCAGGTACCTGCAGTAGTGTGGATGCTGTGTTTGCCCAAGGCTGTGTTGCAGGGGGATGTGCTGCTTTGCTCACCTGGGCATGTGGATAAAAGCAAACCTGGGATCTGTGTCATTTGGAAAACCAGCAAGTTGAGAGAGGGAAATTAAAGCTGTGATGGCCTGGCAAGCTCCAGGTTCAGGAGCTGGGTCATGAGAGAGCTTTAGCAAATGGTTGTGCAGTGAAGCAATGGGACATGAGGAGCAGGGTTTGCTGAGGATGTGGGACCCTTTGTATGCTCAGTGGAAACTCCTAGGCCAGCAGCTTCCCCTGTTGAGACTGGCAGGGTTGGAAGTGGATCGTGCCAAGTGTGCCCATCAAAGCCCTCGAGCTCTGGAGGAGCTGCCATTACCTACCACCACTTATGTGCTCACACCATCTGCCCCAGTCTGTTTGGTCCATGTGTGACTGGGGACTGTGTCTGGCACTGGGAGTGCTGCTGGGGGTGTCTCTGTGGCTGGGTACAGAGGCTGGCAGCCCTGGGGCAGAGCCACATTCTGCCTCTACTGTTCTCCTCAGGGCCATGTTTGAGCTGCACTCCTGAGGGCAAGTCTGCTTGAAGCAAAATGAGTTCAGATTATCAAGCTCTCCATAAAACTTGCAACACATCTTGTTGTGTCTGGGTGTGTGTATATGTGCTGCTTTCTTTTTATTTAATGCTCTATTGAGGTCTGAGGCTTTTCCTTCCACTGGCTTTTATCTAGTCATGACTCCTACAATATTTAATCTCTATCAGAAACTGTAAGCCCTGTATTTATTTTATGGGTCAGTTGTTCATCCTTTTCCCTTGATGTTCTCACTGGCAGTGGATAGTGTGGAAGGTGGAAAAAGAAAAGGGGGGGGGGGAAGAAAGCCCTGCTTGTTTCTGCCCGTCAACATTTGTCCAAATGACAGGGTGACAAATCAGAGCTCTGAAGGCTAATGGCAGGCAGAGAAATCCAGTGGAGAGTAAATGGGTGTATGAAAGGGGATGGTGGAAATTTCCATCCCCAGACAGAGTGTCTGGGGAGGACAGGCAGATCACAACCCTGTCTGAGGCAGGCTGTGTGCTCCTCTCTGCACAGTCCTGACTCTCCTGGGGAGACATTCAGGTGTCAGTGGAGCTGGAACTCAGGCACCTGCATCCTTACCAATGCCAGCCTGAGTCTGGCATCAGGGTCCTGTGCAGGTGGGAGGCTGTGAGTGGCACCAAGGGCATCCACAGTCCCCCTGCCTGACTGAAAGGTGACACACCCAATGCTCTCATTGTCACTTTACTATCTAGAAAGTCTTTTTTCAGATTTGAGATGAATAAAAGATTAGAGTTACAGGGGAGAGACAATGCCAAAGGTTAAGGTGATCCACTGAATTTACTGTATTTGCTGCAGAGACATAAGTTGGGAGGACACAAGTGCTGTCTGGACATCCCAAATCAGCTTTAAAGATCCCCCTGCAGCCTCCAGTCCTCCTCAGGGTGCTGAGGAAGGAGCAGGTGGAGCAGCATCCTTCCATGGAGTCCTGGCTTTTCTAGGGCAGGTGGCTTGGGATGGTGCAGGGCAGAAGCAAGACACAGGAGCTGCTGCCAGAGCGGGGCCAGGGAAGGAGTGATGATGCATTATCTGGGGGTAGAGAAGTGCTTGCTAGCTTGTTGACCCTGCCTAGTTGAAAGGCAATGAATATTTCATGTCTCCAGCACTATCTGCAGCATGGGCAGACGAAGAGTCTTTTTATTCTTCCTCCTACCCCTCACTACCCCCCCCCAAAGTCAGGAAAATCTGTCAAAACATTTATCTGAACTGTGTGTGAACTGGGTAAGCGCTGCAAGGAGCTAATCTGTGCAGAGCTAATCTGAGTGAACAAAGTCACCACAGGCTTGCCATGGGCACTCTGATAAGGATTTATCATAGGGAATTCGGGTGAAACATGAACTGCCTCTGGAAAGAGGGATGCAAACACGGTGCTTTGCCAGGGCTGCACCTTGGGAGCCATCAGGAAGGGGAAAGTCAAGAGTCAAGCTCCCCACCATGGGCACGGGCAGCCTGAATTAGTAGGAAGATATTTCCTCTGCAACAGGTGGAATTTGGGTGCAAAGATCACGACTGGAGCACACACCATGGGTTGCTCCTCATGCAGAATAGCCAGGGCCATTCTTGCAGCATGGCTTGAGGTCACCACTCCAAAGCCAAGAGCTTGTTCATCTGCTTTGTTCCCTTCCTTTTATTTGGGGTGGTTAAAGCTGAGTTCTGTCAGCTGTCACCCTTCACCCTCTTTGTGCTTGACCCTCACCAAGAAACGGGTGGGTGGCTCCAGAAAGTGGCAGGTTGGGAAGTGGCATCTCTCAGGCTGTTGATTCCCTGGTTTGCATCAGAGAAGCTGGAGCTGGGGTTGGAGGTGCTGGGAGGTGGTGGAGGCAGCAGAGCTGCTCTGTGGTGCTTCCTCAGTGCTTCTCACTCAGCAGCAGCACTGGTGGTGTTGGGCACGAGGTCCCGTCCTGGCTGCTGCATTCCCTCCACTGTGCTCCAGCAGGGCTGGGCAGCCTTTGGGCTCTCTGCTGGCATTTCAGGTGTTGTGTGGGGGCTGTTCTCCTGTTCGGGCTGTTGGGAGGGCAAGCAGATCCCTGGAGATGCCCACGTGTGCCCTGAGCTTTACTCTGAACATCCTCCAAAGCAGGGAGTGGGCTGGCCCTGCGCTCTTCATTTCCTTGTAAGAGATGCAGGGGGGTAGAGCACGAGCTGGAAGAACATCCCAAGTGTTGTCTGGAGACAACTGGCCGAGATGCGGCACAGAGACAACATTTTAAAACCTCATTTAAGCGAACACAATGAGAGGGCTCTTGGGTAGAAGGAGAATTAATTAATCTCGTTCCTACGTAGATACTTTTAATTAAATGGAAGTGCGTGGTCTTTTTTAAAAAAAAACATACGGAGAAGAGCCGGAGTCTTTGTGTGAGCTTGTGGGAGGAGGATGGGGAGCGAGATTATTCTTTTTTTGAGAGTTCTCAAGAGGAATGAGCATCAGATCAGGAAAGGTTTGTACTGTCAGAGTGTGCACTGAGCACTTCCTTTCATCTGGGAGGAGGGCAAAGGCATTTTCCTGGCCAGTTGCTCCAGGAGGTTGCTGTGTGCGTGGCTCTCACTGCTGGAGGGCTCCGTGCAGGGCTGGGAGCCCCACGTGGGTCTCAACAGGGCCGTGTCTTTAGATGGGCTGGCTCTGGATGTGCCTCTGTTCCCTGCTCACCTTCTCTGTGTTTCACTCTGCCTCCTCTCCCTGTGGTGGTCCCTCGCCCTTGCCCCCACTCATCCACGACAGGGATGTGCCATCAGGAGGCACTGATGGCTGTGCAGGGCTGACAGCTCCGGGCAGCAGTGGCTGGATGTGCTGGCTGTGTGTTCACAGCTCGGATGATGCTGCAGCTGAGGCTGGGGCAAAGCCGGGAGGGATCCAGGGGAGAGGAGTGAAATTCAATCAGAGAAGTGCGAGGTCTCGGGCGCTGCCCGGACGCTGCCAGCACGTGCCCGTCTCACTCTGCTGCAGAGCCAGGGCCCTTTGCACTGACTGCATCTGGCCAGACCTTTTCAGCTGTTAGTAGGGAGGGAGACAATGGGATTTCTTTTGGATGCAGGAAGCTGAGATGGCCAGGGACCTCCTGGCTGCTTTGTCACACTGGCATCTGCCAAACTCACTGCTCATGAGCGTCTCACTAAAAGCAGATGCTGCCACTCAAACACAGGCACATTGTTTCACCTTCCAGAAGTGTAATTTAATTTTCCTAGCTGGAATGCTCTAGCTTGCAGACATATAGGTTCCCACCAACCCATGTTACTCTTCCAGCAGGCTTGGTCTGCCCTCCACAGGACCCCTTCATGCAAAGAGGGATTTGGGTTATCTCCCAGGAGATCATATTGGAGGAGGGCCAGTGCTTTGGCTCTGTCCCAGTGAGGGAGATGTGGCTTGTTCCTCTCCCTGTCTGCCAAGGGTGAAAAACAAGCCCCAGACTGAAAACTGGGTTACTTTTTCCCAGTGTCTGCAAATGCATCTTCTGGCTTGGTTTATGGCTCTATCTCAAATCAGCTGGACAGGCATTTTTGGGGGTGGATGGAGTGTATTTTACAAGGCTGTGTGCCAGCTGTTTGCTACCCACAGCTTCAGAGCCTGCTGCTGTTATTCCTGATTGGTTGATGAAGCCCCTGTCAAGAGAACAGAGATCAGCAAAACTGTGTCTCCCCAGATTTAGTGAGTACTTGCATGAGCTTCATGGCTCATCTGAATATTTGCTGGTAACACACGGCACCTGGTCAGAGCAGACATTCAGTTTAGGTGTCATGGTGATGGAAGCAGCATGGAAACCTGCCCACAGCAGAGCAGGATGTAATGTAGCTCACAGCTACATTAGAAACCTGTCTGATGTATAATCACGTTACCTCAGGCACCCATCAGATGGTTCAGAGGCCTGTATTTCCTAACCTAAAGCTGCTTATGGCACACTCCATCTTTCCTGAGGATGCAGCGTGTTTGCCCACTCTGATTTCAGTGGTGGAATGGGTTTGTTTGTTATGTGGAGCTGTTGGAATAAATCTGCCCTGCCAAAGAGGTGCTGCTCACCTGGCACGACGTGGAGCACAAATGTTAGAGGACATTGGCCCTTGTCTGGTTGGAGGAACACGGCCCAGACCCCAGATCCAGAGATTTGAGTTTCTCCTCTCGTGCACTGCTGCCTGTTCCCTCCTCTGTGTCTTTGCCACCGAACAGAGCGTTTGTGGGGTGTGAGGGCAGTGTTTGTGGGGTGTGAGGGCAGTGTTTGTGGGGTGTGAGGGCAGTGTTTGTGGGGTGTGAGGGCAGTGTTTGTGGGGTGTGAGGGCATTGGCACTGCGGGAGCTGCCTGTCCTGGCTTTCAGCTGCCCTGTCTGTCCTGTCTTGGGACACCCACACAGATTTTCAGGCTCATTCCATGCGGTTCCCTGCTCCTTGCCACGGGTACAGTGGCACCTTGCACTGAGGAACAGGGCTGCTGGACCTGCCTGTGGGCGAGCAGGGGTCCAAGATGCTTTGTTGTTGCTCAGTTGGGTGCTGGGGTTTTGTTCCCGGGTTTTGTTCCTAGTTCTAGGGACTCACCATAACAACCACTGAGCTCAAGGAATGTGTTCAGCTTTTCCCCAGGACGGAAAATAGCGTTGCTTTATTATCCTGTCATGTTTTGGTGAAAGGTGGGAACGCGGGTCCCCTCGGTCACCCCTCGGAGTGACAGGATGCTAATGAATTGAGAAATGGCTGCGGACGGCGCTGCCCGCATCACATCTTCATTAGCATCCTTCTCCCAGAGACTGCTGTGATTAACGCTGTCACCACAAACGGGACAGGAATGAATAACAATGGCCCGTCTTCCACAGCAAATGTGCCTTTTGCTCAGCAGCGGAGCGGGGACCCCGCGGAGAACTTCCAGCCGCAGGTTGCATCCTGCCACGTTGTCTTTACCGGGGTTTGTTAGGCAGCTGTTGGTGCTCTGTCTGCAGCTGGAATGTCCTTTATGGCTTGGGTTAGAGTGCAGGGAAAGCAGTGACTACTGTGCTGGGAAAAACTCAGGAATTGGGACCTTCTTTGTCCATCTCATGAGGGGTCTCATAAAACACCTGCACTCCCCCAGATGTGTGCTTGGGCCCAGGTTGAACTGCCTGGGCTGTAGGAAGGATGTTGCAAAGGTATAGAATTGTTAGAAAGTTTGTCCCTGGGGTGGGAGGAAATGCTCTTACACTGTGGATGGACAGGATGGACAGGATTTACCCCAGGCCCACAGAAAGCCTCCAGCCTGCACTGTTTCAGCCCCTCACTGCCCCTTTCTGCCCCTCACTGCGTGGTGAGCCACGAGTTTCCAGTCAGTGGGACTGGCAGGTCTGCATTGCCAATGCTGAAATCTAAACTGGTTTAAAGTCAGGGAAGAGAAAGGGACACTTCTGGGATGTGCATCATCTCATTTCAGTGCAGGTGTCTAAGATGCCTCATGGCTGTGTCTGACCAAGGTCACAGCTTGGGGCACTTGGATCTGGCTCTTGGCCTGTGGGCAGTCCTGCTGCTGCTTCCCAAGCCAGCCTCATCCCACTGCCTTCCCAGCAGTGCCAGGGCTCAGAGTAAAACTGCAGTTTGTGAGAGAAGGCAGCTCGAGTGTCAGGTCTGCAATCCCCAACACCCCCTGCTTGTCCCACAGCCTTGCCAGCCCGCTCTGGGCTGAGCAGAGGGACCTGTAGCGGGTCTCTTGCTTCCACAAGGAGCTTTCCCTGAGCCAGCTGAGCCAAACTGTCTGACTCGCTGTGCAGGCACCGTGTGCACGTGGGGAGTGACTCAAGAGCCGAGGGGAGCGGAGTCACTTTCCATGTGCCAGCACCTGCTCCTTTGAAATGCCCTGAGCAGGGAAAAATCCCATTGCACAGAGGAGGCTGAAGCTGCACAAAACCGAGAAACTCGCAGAGGTCAAAAGAATAAATTATAGTGATTTTTAGGGTTTTGTGCATTGTTTATCTCCCCTGTTTTCAAGTCAATCTAATCAAATGCGGATTTGCCACAATCACAGCTCACGCTAACCTTCACCTGGAGGGTATTAATATGCATGACACTCGTTAAGTGTTTGCTTAATTTTTATTTATGGAAACCAGGCTCTGCAAAGTGTAGCCGAGCTGGCTGGAGAGCACACGGTGTGCTGGGGGAGGAAGGCAGGGCAGAGGGGAGGCTGGGGGGGGCTGCCCAGGGACGTTGGTCCCACAGCCCCTCGGCCTGGGGGACGTGGTCAGCAGGGGGGTCTGAGCTGATCTCGTGGACTGAAGAGCTGGCAAGGGGAGCTCACTCATAAATGGAGATGCTTGACCCCAGCCCTGGCTGCCTGTTTAATGATCTGAACCTTGTGTGCCATTCTCCTCATCTATTGAAGATGTGCTTGCAGGTCACTTAACAGTGATAGTGCTGTGTCCTGGGAGAGAGAGGGGGAGAAGGAGTCTCAGCAATGGGGGATTTTCCTGCAAATGGCTCTTATTTTTAGACTGGCATTTGGGAAGTCAAAAGGGAAGGAAAGGACAGGATTTATTTTTAGCATCTATTCTTGCCAAAGCTGCTGTGAGGCTTGCAGGCTGAAGGACAAGATTCTCAGAGGCCCAATTCCTCAGAGTCCTCCCATGCCAGGATGTGGGGAGCATAACATCTGTGCTGATGGTGACACAGTCCCTGTGGCCGTGTCTTGGGAAGAGTCCATGGAGATAACACAGGTTGGAGGTGTTACCAGAGGCCATGGCCATGTTTGCAGGTTCCCCAGCTGCTGCTGTGCATGGAGAGGCTCCTCTAATGTCTCATACAAAGGATGTGAAGGACATTTATCAAGCCAGGGCTCAATTCCAGCACAGCATTGCCAGTCCTGTGCCCAAGAGCAATGTTCAGGGGGTCAGGGTGGCCAGAGACCATCTGAGGGGATCTGGGAAGATGTTTCAATAATCAGCAAACTAAAAGGGGCCTAAAGCAGCAGAGGGTGATCCCTCAAGCTGAAAAACCTGGAAGGAATTGGATGATTGAACATCCTCCACCCATTAGTGGGCTTTTTAATGGATGACAGGTTCTACTGCCCCATCCTTTAAATCAAAGAGGTACCATCCCAAAGCCTGCCCCAGTGCATCACAGTCGGTCCTTGGCACGTGAAGGGATTGATCCAAACTGTACTGGGCTCCCTCTCCTCCCTCCCTCTGCAGCGAGTCTATAAATAATCATTTACTGTTGCCCTCTGATCCGTGGGCTGCACTGAAATCTGCAGCACGAATGTTTTCACAGCGACCTGGGTGTGTTTCGGCAGTCAGTCCTAATCTCAGGATTGACTATAGCATCAATATTTGCCCGGGCTGTTGCTGTGATCCCTCCGGAGCAGCCGGTGGGTGGTGGCTCTGTCTGGCACATCCCGCGTTCCCCGGCCCGGCCCCTCCATCCCCGCACAAAGGCAGCTGATGGTGCTGCAGCCAGCTCCCGAAACAACCCCGAGAGCCGTCTCCTGGAAACCCTTAACGCATTCATAATACGAGTATTTATGTATCTGAATTAAAAAAGAAAGGAAAAAAGCCTTAACCTTGGTGAGGGGGGGGGAGCTCGGGGATGGCAGAAAGGTTGCAGTGATTAAAGAAAGCTCAGAGCATTCGAGCAATATTAAATCTGACGGGCATAATGACGACTGAGATCTGATAGAACAGAGAGAAGGCTGGAAAGAAAGGGCTGGTATTTTTCCCTGATGTAACATAATGGTCACATTTTTCTTTCACAATGGTTTTTCTGAGATAAAGAACAAATTATACTGATTTGATTGCTACTTAGAAATACTTAAAATTGAAAAAGACAGCAGGTGGGCATGGTTAGGAAGGAGGGTTATTTTAGCATAACAGATGCATGCATAAAGCATTGCAGAGCCAATTTTTTAATCATGAGACCCCCCCAAAAAAGCCTTTGGAGTCTTTCTGTGCGAGGCAGGGAGGTGAGGAGGAGTGTGGGGACACAGGGATGGAGTAGGATGCTCCTCTGCCAGCAGTGCTCCCACCAGGGTGGGATACACCATGGGAATGGTCCTTGCACCAACTGGGGGATGTCCTGTTCAGAAATAAATCTGACAAGGGATGCTTTGTTGTCAGGAAGGGGCTGATTTCCCAGAGCAGTGGGGTACTACTGCCTGGGATAGCCACACTGGGAGGTGGCACAGTCCAGGGTGCCAGGCAGGAGGGACAAAGCCTCCTCAACCAGCCTCAACAGCCCTGGCTGGGTGTGCTCTTCAATAAACATACACAGTCATTTTTAATTATTCCCACAATTAAAAATTACTTGTTTACTCAGATTTACACAGCACTAATAAATATAGCTTGGAAATTACTTAAGCAACTAGGGTTTGCTAATAAAAACACCATACATAAAGTAAGTGCATTGCTTGGTAAATCAATTAATTCACATTTAATTACTGGGAATTGCTATCAGTGACTGGCCATTGCTTCAATTTGTTCGCAGAATGGACGTGCTTGTTTACAGCTGCAGATAAATTATGTCAGGGAGGGCTGTGGTCTGGCAAGGCCAGGGCTGGTGTGGGCACCACAGCTCTGCAGAGCTGTCTCTGCTGGGATGGGAGCCCCAGGAGGGCTCCTGTTCTCAGGAGAACTGGTGGTGGCTGCTCACCTGCCAGCTCGGGGGTGCAGGGTGGGCAGCCAGGGCAGGCTGGGCCTGGGGGGGGCTGGAGGAACCATCCAGGTGCTTCCAGCACGTGCCAAGGCAGCTGGGGGGAGTTTCTTTCGCTCTGTCAGAACAAATCGTCTGTTCCTTTGTGTCTCTGAACCTGAAACTAAAAGGAGGTTCAGACCTGGATTACAACAGCTTCCAAACCACTTTGATATTCCCACAAGTAGGGTGAGACAAGCTAAGACAGCAGCAGACCTGTTAATTCTGAAATTTTGTTTCTATAACACCAAGAAAGTTTCGTTTACCAATAAAGTATATTTTATGTTTCTTTTCTAACGGTATTTTAAAAACATCTTGGGTTTTCCTGAGCTCCCTGCCCAAGCCTTCCGTGACCATTACTGGAATGGAAAGAAATAACTCCCCTTGCTGCAGAGGAGAGGCTTTGCAGGCTCTGTACTGACCCTGGGACTAATTTTCAGCCAAAAAGGACTATTTGATTATCTAGCCTGACCCCTTGTTAAATATTAAATATGTAATTCAATCAGACCTGCTGCTTTCCAGCTTCTGTTTGACTAAGGGAGTAGAGTGGTTTATAAACTAGACCTTGTAGCCTGGAATCCCTGAGCTCCTGCTGCTGCTGGGTTTGTCAGCTCTCGAGCCCTGCTACTGGCTTTGGTTTCCACCTGTGTGTTGCAGTAGCCAGAGAGGGAATAAGGTGGGAAAAGTGGGCGAAAGAAGCAAACAGCATCCTAGCTGGGGAGGAGAGAGAGCAGAGGGCTGCTGGAACAGGGGCAGCACTCCTGGCACAAGCAGCACCAGCCAGACCTTGTCTGAGTCTCTCTCCTCTTTCCTTTTCTCTTTTTCTTTTCTTTCCCTAATCCTGCCTGTCCTGGTGCATCCACTGGGGCCTCCTGTGAAAGTACGGATTTGTCTGGCTTTTGTGTTTAATCCTGAATCTGTCAAGCCCTGTTAAATTTGATGGTGCCTGAAAGGTCTGGTGTTAAGCAAATAGGTGGTGACCAGAGCCTTTGATGGGAATCAGATGGAAGCCTAATCCTAAAGTAATGGATTTTCCAGTAAGCCAGGGAGGCCCCAGGGTATCCAGAAGGAGGAGAGCTGGGAGCGACGCCTCTGCCTCGGGCCCTCACACACCTTCCCTGGGATGGGTGTCTGGCAGCCCTCCCTGTGACCCCTGACAGGCCACGTGCTGCTCCACTGCCATCTATCCTGCCAGCAGAGTGGTGCCCAGCTGGGGATGGGAGGCATCCATCCCTCCATCCCTCCACCCCTCCAGCAGAGCAGTGCTGGTGGTGGATTATACCGACCTGCTCTGAATGCCCACATCCTCAGATTATATCATCCCCACTGAGATCTGTAAGGCTCTGCCTGTGACAAGTGTCCCTGGCTCTACATCAGCATCCTAGGAACAAGAAGTGCACTGGGACATGGGCAGGCGAGGTGCCTGTCTCACAGGAGTGATGCTTAATCCTTCTTTTTCCTCTCCTTCCTTCCCGCTGCAGCCCACCAGGCGAGGATGGTACTTTTCATTAAGTGAATATTACTGGTCATGTAATTGAAATTCAACTTTAAGGTTGAAACTCCAAGGCAATGAGCCTTGAAGGAAAATGCAAAGCTCACCTACGCTCCCATCTTGTTCCTGCCACCCGAGCAAGGAGGAGCCACGTGCCCCAGGAAAAGCCCAGCACACAGCTTTGTCTCCAGTGCTGCTGTGCCAGAGCTGGCTGGTGCTTTTATTTTAATCTCTTTATGCCCTTTTTCATCACACAACGCACCCCTGGGAGTTTCTAGGGTTAGTTTGAAGTAGCAGCACTTTCTTTTCCTTTTTCTCCTCAAAATAGCAATAATTATCAGGATCAATCCACCCCTGTCCTTTCTGACTGTCTCCTCCAGTGTCGCCGTGGGTACAGACACACAGGGTCAGGGTCTGCCAGTGGGGATGGCACTTTCTGGCACAACCAGGGGATGGGAGTGGCCGAAGCCTCTCCCCTTGCTCCCTGGCTGCTGCTGCAATTCCCAAAGGCAAGTGGAAATGAAGATGTATCCGTTCCCATCCGCAGATAAACCAGGCACTTTTGGTAAATTAATGTAATTCACTGTGCATCTCCAGACAAATATGTGCGTGTGCACTGTTATTAATTTGGGCTCTGTTTTTCATTTGCCTTTTTTCTGCAGCTAATTACCTGTCAGAGAGAGTTCTCTGCTGGTCCATGTGCTGAAGGGCTGTTTGGGAGTCAGCCAAAGGGAGAGGAGATGCAGGGTGTCCTCAGGCTGGTCTGAGGCCGTGCAGGCAGGAAAGGGAATGCTGGGCTGGAATACTGGATATCCCCTGTCTGTCACTGGGATGTCATCCAGCTGGCTCCATGCAAATGCCTGGACCTCAGCAAAACCCCAAAGCCTTGCAGTGCAGAAATGCCATCAGTGACCAGACACATGGAGTGGCTGGATACACAGCCCCACTTCTGGCAGTGTGGTTTGTGTGTTTTGTGTGTGTTGCAAGAAATGGTGTTATCTTCCCGATTGGGAGATGTATCTCAGCAGCCACCAGTAATTCCTTGATTCAGGATAAAATTAATAATCTCTCAGGCACTTTCATGTGGGAGCATAGCAGGTGGAAGAGGACAACCTTGGGTGGACAATAGCTGTGGCAGAACCAGGTCTGGTAATGTTGGATCTCTCTTGTTCTCATCTTGGTGATGAGTGGAACTCACATGGGACTTAGAGCATCTGCATTTAATGGTCTTGGGATCAAAATCCTGCGTGGGGAGTTGGCAGAGCTAATGGTGACACTTCACACAGACCTCACAGGGATCTCACCCCAACCAGGGCTGCAAACCTAGGTATGAACTGATGTTCCCACAAGGCTTCTTTTGAGGGACTAAAGGTGGAAAATGTGGGGAAGGGGTGTCCTGACCATGCCAGTGCTTGCCAAGAAGGTGGAGAAGGTTTGGGTTTGTGGCAAGAAGCTGCTGACTGGCTGAAGAATCCATCATGTGCTCTTTGCCAACATCTTTACAAGGGCAAGAGGTTGAGGTGCAGTATTTTTAAAGAGGTTTCTGTCAGAAACCCCTCCTGCTCAGCCAAGCCCTGGTGGAGCACCGGGAGTGTCTGCTCTGTTTTCCCCGCCCCTGTTGCTTTACGTGGGGCTGACGAAGGAATGAGTAGCTGTTGTGAGACACAAGTGGGTACGTGTGAGGTGATTATAAGCACATTAGCAAAATGAATTATTTATACGTTTATAAGAAATTATTGATCCGTCGGGTCCTAATCATGCAGTTACTCATCAAGTGATCTATTTCTCACACATTAACCCTTTTCAACCCGCTGTAAAGAGGACCTCGTGTATAAAATGTGACAAGTGGAAGTAAATGGGTTTTCTGGGTGTCGATTTGGGCTCCTGGGATAACCACAGTGGGAATCCTGCAGGCACGCAGGCGCTGGCAGGTGAATAATCAGCATCTGTGAGGTGAGGAATCCCCATAGGACAGGAATTTGGCAGGCCTGAACACTGCTGGATCAGCAGGACGGTTCCTTTGGCTGCAGGATGGGGCTGGTGATGCCACTGGCACAGCATGAGTGCCCAGCACATCAAACACCTCCTGCCTCACCCTCTGCCATCCACAAACACTGAGGGCTGGCTCTGTGCCGAGCTCACTCGGAGTTTGCCTGTGGAAACAACTCTGGAGCCAGCCTCCGGGGACCCTGCAAGGTTTGTGTTGCTTTCAGCAGAATAATGCAATTCCTCATATTTTATTAACCGTAATAACACAAGTCTCTAGCCGTTCCTATATCCCCATCCACATTTTTTTCCAACTTTCCAATTATTTCAGCTCCCTGCACCTTGCTGACAGAAAATACATTTCAGTGCAGTTTCTTTGGGGCACCGTGAGCCTGGCAGTGCCTGAACCAGCAGTGTGATGGGGAACAGGCACCTCGGTGACACCCCACCGACCCTCCCGACGAGCCACTCCCACTCGGGCAGAGGCTCCGAGCCCCAGCACGTCCCTCACACCCACCTCAGGCCGTGTTGGAAACTGCAGAAACTGCTGGGGAGATTTATTCTCCATAAAAAATGTGTGACTGTTACGCCAAGTTGTTGCATTTTTCTGTCTTTGCTTTAATGGGTGCTAAAACTGATTGACTCTCCGTCTTTAGACAACTCCACAGCATATTTGTTGGGGCGGGATTGCTTTTTTTTTTGGACCCCCACTTTTTTAACAGAGCAGCCACCTGATGACTTGAAGTTACGAACTTTGAGTTAAATTATGAACCTTTTAGTTTTGCGTTATGAGGAGTATCTGAAACCTGATTTGCTACATCAAACCACATTAGTTGTGTTATGTTATTTTCTAAAAACACATTTCGGAGAAATAACTCCAATCTGTGTTGCATTTTATAGACCAAAATAATTGAATGGCGGCTGTTTGTAATTTTAGCAATCTCTTAACCTTAATCATATTTAATGGCTTTTCTCTTCAGGCTAACAGGAGGGAAAAAAACATATTTCAGCTCCATCACAGAGCAGCACTACAGTAATGCACTCCCAGCTCCGGCAGGCACTGTAAATTCCTGCTTTCTGAATTGTTGGTTCAGGACAATCATTCAGCAGGGAATTACTTTCTCATCTATGAAATAAATGAGATGTTAAACTAGTTTTCTGCTTCCTGCAGTAGGAACATGGCAGTGTGCAGACCTGGGGAAGGCAAAAACTACCACCCAGCCCCGGGCCGGTCACTGGGGAGTGGGGAAAGGGACCAGGGCGAGGGCATCAACAGCATGTCCGGGCCAAAGGAATAAATCAGGTGAAACCCAAGCAGGCAGAAAGAACCATCCTCACAGACATGGCGCTGGAGAGCCGGGATGCTCCTGGGTGCTGGGAGGGCACGTGGCTCACACGCTGCCAGGGATGCAGTGAGGGGTTCACAGTGCTGCTGGCCCCTTCACCCTCTGCTCTGTGCCGGGGTTGGGTGTGTCCTGGCAGCATCCCTTACCCCCACCCACCAGGTGCCAGCAGTGCCCGTGGCTCTGGGAGCAGCAGGGTGAGTCCACACCAGGATGGCAGTGATGCTGCTGAGAAATCCCCTCATCTCCCGTTCTAAACAGGGGTGGCCATTCGTAATCCTCCCAGGAGGGTGATTTCTAAGGCTGTGCCCTGGAGCCCAAGGTCCAGCCTCCACACTTGGTTTTCCAAGCTTTGCCCAGCAGCTTTGCCTGAGGGAAGATCAAAGTTGTTAGTGCTGAAGTTGCTCTCTGCTGCTGGGCTTAGGGACCAGCAAGTCTTGGATCGACTATTTAAAGAGCCAGGAAAAGACAGAGATTTTCCAGGCGGTGTCAGAGCAATAAAGGGTTTAATTTTGGGGTTGTTTGTATGTTTCTGGCACAGCTGACTGAGTCAGAAACACTTCCATGGCGTTGCTGATTAAAATTCCAATTGCTCTGGTAATTGCAATATGTCTCAGGGAGGAGGGCTGGAACTTCTTCCTCACAGGTGACGGCTGCCTGGCTGTTCAGGAGCTGGCTGAGTGTGTGGTGTGTGCGGGCTGGATCCCTGCTCTGTGCTTGTCCCGTGTATTACTCTTGTTCCACGGGCTGTTCTGCTGAGAATTATGGTGCCGCCGGGAAAAATAAACAGCCATTATATCCTGGTTCAGGGAAGGAGGTTAATGTCTCCCCGTCAGAGCTCTGTTCCTCCGAAACTCTCTCCCATTGTACTCATGAAAAATAGGTTAGTGTAATTAGGGATACGGGTCTGGGCAGCAAAGGAGAGGCACAGTGGTGATTAACTCGGCGCGTGTGGGAGAGGTCACCTTCTCTCACCCTGCCACGGAAGAAAAAAATTCCTCTTTTTTCAGCCCCCCAGACATGCTGGAATTATGTGAGTGACAGGGCGATATCCATGACAATACGCAGAGTTTTGTATGAGATGGAAACTTTCAAAGACTGAAAGAAATTCCCCCAAATCTCTGGCTTCTCTCGGGTGGAATATTGATGCTATTTTAACAGGGTCCTTTTTATTCCGTTTCTACAGAAGGATTTTTTTTAAAACTATGGTATTAAAAAGGCAGACTCCCCTCTTATGCCCTCCCTGGTTTCTGGGTCCCACCAGAGCAAGCTGCTAGGAAGGCCCTTGATATATAGTTTGCAGTAATGGCTCCTACAACCAATCCATACCATGGGGAAGTCAGTGGACAGATCTGTCCCCTTAGGCTTCGGCAGATGCCTTGCAGGCCAAGGTCCACATGGAGTTTGGGAGGGATGGAAAGTACCCAAACCAGATGCCTCAGCTATGGGACATTCTCTCCTAAACATTCTGAGTGCATTGTGCATGGGAGCTTCAGCCAGTGACTAATGTAAGGGACATAGAGACTGAGGGGGGGGAAAAACCCAGAGGTTCCACTTTGCTTTTTCCCCTAAAGGGTTGAAATTTTGGAAGTTGGCTCGTGCATATGAAAATCTTCAGCCAAGTCGAGCGTGATGGTCCTTGACCAAGGAATCTGCACCCCTTCGTGCTCGGCAGCATCTGAGGCTTTGCTGGAGGAAAACAATAATTGCCTTTTCATTCTTTTCAGTGGCATTAGGAAACATTAAAATTGGGTTTGGTTGGTCACATGGGAGCATCATCCATCAGCAGCGCGATGGAGAGTTTCTCCCACTGCAGGCAGAAGGCATTATTAAAGAAACTAATCATTAAAAAAAATAGTACAAATAACCTACTTGTCTGGTGAGCCTGACGGCTTTATTTTCCTATTCTCCAGCATAATGAGTGCATTCTGGGCTGCTTGGATCTGCCTCTCTGAGGGCCTGATTGGTTTTAAATGTCTTTGCTAACCACTCCACATCGAGCCCATAAATCTGGGTTTGGGTAACTGAGAGCCAGGCTCCCGAGCTCCCGGTTAGGACGAGGCGTTAATTAAACACACGCTTAGGAAGCTGCAGAGATGCAATCCTTCAGTCCTTAAATGTGCTGCTGTGCTGGGTGCTGGGTGCCCGTTGGTGGCTGCTGGGAGTGGTGCCATCGATCCGCACCTGCAGGGGCTTGGCACAACACGTGGTCCCAAGCAAAGATGCTGAGTCCCTGCCTTTGATGCATCTGCCTTTGGGAGACTCAGGGCTCGGAGCTTGTTTGGCTCCCAGGCCGTTCCATCACAATTAGTGGTTGGATTAAAGAGCTGGAGGATGAAGGAAAGGCTGTGGATGTGTCTACCTAGACTTTAGTGAAGTCTTTGATACCATTTCCCACAGCATTCTCCTGGAGAAACTGGCTGCTCCTGGCTTGGATGGGTGTACCCTTTGCTGAGCAAAAACCCGGCTGGGTGGCTGGGCCCTGAGGGTGGTGGGGAATGGAGACACATCCAACACCATTCCACTTCCCCTTAAAAAGCAGAGATACACCCCTGAATGAAACACAGGCTGTGTTTTTCCCTGTTAAATTAAATGATGTCTGAAATGTGTTGTGACCTTGACCCTTGGGCTGTGTTTAACTTCAAGCAGCACAAAAACATTACATTTTTTTTCAATCTACATATCAGGTTTTCTCCCTCTCGGAAGGCGAAATATTAACTCCGTCTGCTTTGAGCAATTTTGATTCAATTGGCCCTCTCCCTGAACTGCAAGCTGGAGCTAATGTGCAGGGATGGAAGTCAGGCACGACTTCCAAACTGTTTTCTTTTAAGCAGCCCATTACACATTAACCTGCAAGACGATGTGTTTTAAGGGAGCCCTGTTCATCACCTCAGAAAAGTCAAATTAACATAATATCTGGAAAAGAACAATGGGGATAGAAACTGTTAGTCATTGTTGATGGAACAGGTAAGTTTCATGGCATGATCTGCTGAATATTCATACCATATTGTTTTTGACATTTAAGAACTCAATTATCAGCTGACTAATCAGTCTTTTACAGGACGTTATTTTTGTGATGGAAAATGCAGTGCTGGCAAAGCCTCGAGGGGAACACTGCTCAGAGAGATCTTGGATCTTGTTTTTTTTTTTTTCTGAAGGCAGGGTTTTTCTTTATTAAATGGATTAATTTAGCCCTTCTACCAGCAAGTGACTCTGAGCCCTCTGGCAGGATGGGCAGATTTTATCCAGGCTTTCCAGCCCTGCACGATGCTGGACCTTGGCAGCATCCTTCCCACTGGAGGCAGGGAGTGGCCCAGCATGTGACCTTGACCCTTGGGCTTTGTTTAACCTCAGGCAGCAACCTGGAGGTGTTCAGGGAGGGGAAGGGGACCATGGTATGGTTGGGAGCCCCAGGGCTGGCTGTGGCAGCCAGAACTACAGGGCTCCTGTGTGCTCTGCAGCCTTTGGGAACCCCAGATTGTAATGGCTGTTCCTGAAAGCAAAAAAGGGGTGGGAATAGTCTGAGCCTTAAGAAAGATGCCCAAATCTTGTCCTTTCCCTTTCTTTCTCTCCCTTTGGAAGGCATTTTGGAAATCTAGTGATAATCTTTGTGTAATTTACCTCTTGCATTGAACAGCTCGGGGACCAGCTTTCCACTTGATAGATTATTTTGACATATTTACTCATAGCTGTGTCTGTCTCAGCAGCATCCCTATAAAAACCTCAAACTTTAAATTAATATGTAGGGACTGAGATTCTTCTTCCCTGCAGTTGAACAGTCTCTTAAAACACTCTCCTCTCTCTGCCTTTTAGTTATATTTAGGTCTCAAACCGTAACTACAACAAAGCACCGAGTGCATTTGTTGCAGAGCCGAAAAGGAGATGTTTTTGCCCAGGGTGTGGTGTCAGAGAGCGAGTCCTGTTTCTCGCAGACAGGCCAGCCCTGGTGGAGGCAGCTGCCCTCGGCCATCCCGGTGCCCAGGGTGTCGGCAGTGCCGCTCCTCCGCGCCAGCCCCGGGCACAGAGCGGGGCAGGAGGACTCGGGCAATTCCCCGCAGGTTTAGTTTAATCTATGGATGAAAGCAAGCACATTATTTCACCTTCGTGGAACGTGACAGTTATTAATAACCCCATTAGGAGCGGCTCTGTTTAGGCAGGCGATGCCCGAATGATTGCTGGGAAGCGGGAGGGCTCCCCCGACTTCCCGAGTTAACAAGATGTTGTGTTGCTGAACATTGTTTTTCTGTTTTGGTAACGAGCTGTGCTCGGGGTGTCGCGGGTCAGATCAATACGAGCACGGGCCCCCTCCATCACCTCTGTGGAGAGCAGAGAAGGACAGCAGCTGAAGGATTTCTTACCATTTTTCAAAACAAGCTCTTTCCTTTGCACTCGTGTTTATCACACTCCTCAGAAGGGTTTTGTTTTTTCTTTTTGCAGAGAAGCTTTACCCCCCTGACACACAGCCTGGCTCACAGAGAGCCTGGAGCTGGCAGCTGTGGGGGGGTGTCTGTGGGTGCTGTTCTCCCCCCACCGTGCAGCTCTGCTCTGGGGGCTCTGGGGGCTCTGGGCAGCGGGGCTGTCGCTGTGGTTTGCAGGATCCACGTTCCAGTGGCACCACATTGGCATGTTTGGGCTGGGTTTTGAAGGGCTGTGGAGCCTGCAGGGATGCTCTGAGCTCTGCCAGCCCTGGGCTTGCTTGTGGTGCTGTGGGTGCCCAGAACTCGCTGGTCAGGTTGTGGGGGCTGCTGCACACCCACACAGGAGCTGCTCCTGAACGTGGAGGGAGGGAAGTGTCGGTGTAGAGCTCGGAGAAAGAGCCAGAAGCAGCCAGGAAACCTTGGCAGCTCCTCTGCAGCTCCCACAGGGCAGTGCCTCTGTGCAGTGGGTCACACTGGTGTGTTATTTAGGGTCGCTGATGAGCAATGTGGGTGGACAAAGGGTTAGTGGCTGTCAGGCAGGGATGTGGGGCACAGAGGCCTCTCATTAGGAGCTTGGCAGGGCTTGGTGTTTGCTGCTTTTCTTCCAAAGGAAGGAAAAAACAGAACATTGCATCTTGGGTGTTTTGTTTGGGAAGAGAATACCCAGAATTGTAATTCTTTTTAAAGCCGGTGTTATATCTGCATCCATGTAGATGTGCACCCGTTCCTTTATCTCACATGGGGATAATGATGTCTGGTTCCACAGAACTTGAATAATTCATCGACATAAACACTCGGTGCCCGGCGTGCAATGGCCCTCTCTGTGCAGTGGAAACAAATCCACGAAAATGTGAGGGAATAATTAGATTTCCAGGGTCGCTGGATGATTTTAGGGAGTCAGTTCCGAGGGCCAAGGGCTGGTGATGTGCAGGGGTTGGCAGCAGTGGCTGAGAGGCTTCAGAGACAGAGCCAGCACTGCCCCTCTGTCCTTTGAGACACCAGGTAATATTTTGGTGTTTGTGCAGCCCCTGAGTGATCTCCAGGGTCCCCAAAAAGCAGGTGTAGGACACGTAACCCAGGCAGGTGCTCTAGCCAGTCGCTCTCCGTGCCACACCACAGGATTTGGGTCTCATTTCTCTTCTGTCAGATAACTTTTCAAAACAAATCTGTGTTTTATTTCCAGTAAGCAGAGCACTGCTCAGGTCCACCTCGCTTTTCTCTTTACAGAGAAGGAAATTGGCACATTTTCCCCTGCAAATACATTTATTGTGCAGTAAGGGATCAAAACACCATTTAATCCCGAAGATTAAAACCTCATGTTGTCAGGGGATTCCTACATGGAGCACTTATTTTCTTTGCACTTGTTTTCTTTCTTTCCTGATGGATACAGCTGTCTGTTCTCTTGTCACCAGCCAGACCCCTCGTACCCGTGCCAGGGCTATTACTCCATCATGTCGTCTCTCTGCAGAAAGCAGGTATTAAGCAAAACAGCATTCTCAGAAGCAGAAACTGCTATTGTTAGCAAAACAATACCCGCAAAACAATTGCCTCCTGACTGAAGCCTTGTTGTTCCCAGCAGCCGGATGAGAGGGAAGATTTATGAACTGGTGGTCACACTGATGCCACTCCTGACCCCAGAGCAGTGCTTCCTCCTGCGGGGGGTGGAGGCAGGTGAAGGAGCTCCATCCCAAGTCCTCACATACATGGGCACAATACTTTCCTAGAGGCTGATGTTTTCCCCAGTACTGGCACTTTAGAGGTCACTTTGCTGCTGTTCAGAAGAGTTTGTCTGAAATGAGTCACAAAGCACTGATAGCACTCCTTAGCACCCCCGAATGTTTCTGTGTATGAAATTTGTGCAAGGAAAAAGGAAAGACAGTTGGTAGCACGGGGGGAAAAGGTGGGGTTTGTTGGGGAATATTTTCCTGACTGCAGCAGAAAAGGACACTGAGCATGGCAGTAAACAAGCCCAGGTTCCTGGGGTGGCAGAGCGCCAGGCCTGGAGATTCACTGCTCGTTTTTTCAACAACAACAATTAGCTTCTTCAGCTAATGAGGGGTTTCATAAGCAACCATGAATAATAGTGCTTAGGGACTCTTGGCAAAAATCTGTGTTTTGAATCAGACAAGCCACAGTCTGGTTGAAATCAAAGCGGAGGCTCCTCACACAGAGATTCCCTCCCCAGACTCTGTCCTGGGCAGACAGGCAGGGGGAGGGAGCGGTGTCCCGGTGCCAGTGGGTACCCAGTTTGGGTAGTTTGGTTGTGGGCATCTCCAAGGAGTCCCCAGAGGAGGCAATGATCCAGTTCTGCAGGGGCAGTCGGAGCTATCGGAATACGATGGCAGCAGTAGGAGACATGGAGAGACCCTTTGACTGCATCGATGGGAAGGGGAGGGACATCAATTCTATCTCTTTGAATTAATGAACTACAGTCTGAAACTTGCAGCCTGGCTAAAAGCAGTATGGATTTTGCCTGCTTGCTGCTTGAAGAGGATTCCTGTTCCCCCTGAGTGCTCCCCCCAGGCTGCTGGAGCCCCGCTCCTCTCTGCATCCCTCCCTCTGCCCAGCAGAGCTGTGCTCCCTGAGTGCTGCTCCACGGGAGGGGAGGCTCAGGAAAGTCCCTGATTTTTGCCAAGAGGTGCACGACAAGGAAGGGGTCTTCCTCTGAATGTGCTCCCTGCCCCTCTGCCCTGGAGCCCCTGTCACCACCCTGGCATGGCAGGCTCAGAGCCGAGCCAAGCGCTGCCCGCCTTGCAGCGGGGAAGAGAGGGACATTCCCACAGCAAAGGGCTGTTCACACGAGCTGGACACAGGGCCCAGCTCTCACCACAGCACTGGCATTGCCAGCTGTGATCTGTAGCCTCTTCCTAAGCGCGAGGCACCATCAGCTCTCCAATTTTAATTTTATTCATACAGCCGCTATTACTCCATCTGGATCACGCGGGATGAATACTAATGGCCCTCTGGATTGTTCTAAGTGCAGATCTGAACCAGATACTTGCCTTCATTTTGTCAGGAGCTGTAGTATCACACCAAGATTTGTGGAGTTTCCTCCTAATGAATCCCTCCTGGTGCTGCCATTGGACCCTGATGTGTGTGTGTGAGAGAGAGGGCAGAGCAAACCTGCCAATGCCACAGAAAGGGGGACATGGGCATCCTCCTCTCTAGACTGGAATGTATATGAATTGTATACATATATATATATATGCCTGACCTAGCTGAGAATGCCCCAGGGAACATCTCACCCTCCTTCAAGGTCCTGGCTCTCCCCCCAGGGTGCAGCAGCTCCCCTGCCCCATCTGTCATTGTGCTGCATGAGAGGATGCCCCCAGGTCTGCTCTGAGGGCACTCCAGCCTTTCACTGCATCCGAGGTGGGAATTATTCCATTTAGCAAAGAGGATTAATGTTTCATAACAAAGGGTAATTTATTCAATTGTATGCAAAAAAGGTAGTGGTAACGCATGTATGAAGCTTGCTTTATTTCTGGCTCTTGTATTGGAGGTTTAAATCCTGTGAAAACACTGGTAAAGCTGTTGTGCACTTTGGGGAGAACTTGACCAGCCCCAGCTGGATTGGATTACCTTCATTAACTGCACTTGACTCTGGCAGCTGAGGGACCTGGCAGGATTTTGGGGTGCACAGCCTGCTCCTGAGCAGATGGTGAAGAGCTGATTCCACAGAGAACACCACGATCTCCCACCCCCAACACCACGGGGGGATCTGTGCTGGTCCAAAGTCCCGTTGCAGACAGTTTGGCGTGGCACTGCCAGCACTGCCTGTCTCTGCTGCACCTCGGGAGGTATTTATAGCATTTCGAGACATTTTGTGTGCCGTGAACTCTTGAAATAAGCAACCAGTAAGAGCTTTTACCTTCCAGGGAGGCTGTAAAGCCTCGGTATCTGCATTGATCCAGCCCTGGGGATTTGCATTAATTACTTCTTCCTCCAGTGACTTTCAGCTCTGGATTCAGTTGCTGGAGAAGGTACCTGCAGCACACAGTCCTGACACGGACCTTGCTGGGCCACGAGCCCACATGGCCTGTCACAGCCCTGGAGGGGCAGCACAGCAGGAAAGGGGACGTTCAGTGTTTCAGGCTGAGGCAGCAAATCCTCCAGCTCTGTCACATCACCCTGCATAGGGCAGGTCAGTAATCTGAACTACAGCAAGAGACTCAAGAGGTTACTCCTGACAGGAAATAAGGTTTAAACAAAAAAAAAAATTATTGTACCATATTGCTGGCTGCTGTTCTGGCCAAAGGCAAAAATAGAGGTGTGAAAGGACTTTTTTTTTTTCCCGTTCTGTTTTCACTAGAAAGATTGTCCCTGGGGCTGGAGACCCATTTGGCAAAGTTGCATTTATAGGGAATTTCTAAGAAAGGGAAACCTTGAAAGCCCCCTTGCTGGAAGAACAAGAGGGCTCCTTCCCTGCCACCTCCCAGCCTGTGGCTCCCCAGGGAGCTCTGCTCCTGCTGCCCTGGCGAGGAGGGCTCCAGCTTAGGTCATTTCTTGTGTTCCAAACCCTGCCTCTCTGCCGAGCTATCTGAGAGCTGCAGGGCTGTGTGGGAACGTGGCTCTTCCCATTGTTTCTGGAGGAAGGGCTCTGTGGGGACTTTCATCACTGTTTTGCTGGCCGGGGCATCAAAGAGAATAGCAGATAAGTTGTGGCTGGAGACATGAAGGGGAGTGAGCCTCTGGGATTTGCCCCAGCTCCAGGACTGTGCCATGCAGTCATTAATGATCTAGAGAGGCAATAAGCTGTGAAGGAACGGAATTTGCAATGACACTGCTGTGTGGGGCAGGCAAGTTTAAAGCAGATGGAGAAATTTTAAGGACATCCACTAATGGCTGGTGAGAAGTACCTGGCCTGGAAGTGGCACCTGAGCTGTTGGCACAAATGTCTGTGCTCTGGTTAACCCTGTCATCTCAGGAAGCTGACACGCAGCTGTGTTAGAGGAAATCAATAACCTGAAAGCCAAGAAATATAGTTATCTCCAAAGCATAGAGCAGGGAAAACCCAGCCCTGGTTTAATGCCATGGGTTCTTCTCACCTGAAAACGAGCATTCAGTTCTGACTGAGACACCTCAGAGAAGAGGTAGGGGAAATAAAAATTATGGCAACACTTTCCTGAATAAGATGAAACTCCCTGCAATGAGTTATTGGGGATTCCAAAGTGCTTGGCAGAATTCTCAAGTCTGGGGTGGTCCGGCCACCCGAGCAGGCTCCTCACAAGCTGGGCTCAGCCTGGCTGATGGCATCCTGGGGCAGGGGACAGCCCAGCACTGCTCTATTTTTTTTTCCTCTTTACAACTGAACTGATTAGAGTGAAACTTTGACTTGATGAGCGATCATTGTTGCGGTGTGGCAGCTGCGTGCAGCCCCTTCATTTTCTTGGTTTGTCTTTAAAAAAACATTGGCAGCATTTCATCCCCATTTAATGCTTGGTCTCGCTGCTCCATATTCATTTCTCTCTCCCTTCTTCTCCTCCCTCATGCTTAAAAGAATCAGATTGTTGTTTTATTTTTTTGTTCACGTGTACAAAGCGGGGATTTGTGAGGTGGCCATTCCCCTCAGTCCGTGTCACCAGCGGGACACTGAGTGTGCTCTGTCATGCAGGGAATGGGGACAAAGCTACAGCAAGCCCTAATTACAGGATAACATGCAAAAGCAGTTCCATATTTCTTCCTCCTGGGTTCCAGCTCAGTGGAGTCTTTTACTCCTCAAGCTCCGATGCGTTGGAAGCTTATTCAGCATTATTTCTGTTAATTAGTGGCATTAGAGCAGTTTCTGAAAATCCTGGATGAGCTCAGCTGTTGCTGTGGCACAATTTATTGCCACCTTTTATCCTCTCAGGGTTCCAGCCCAGGTCAGTGCTTGTGGTCTCTGCTTTGTAGGCAGAAAATGTGAAAGAGCCCTGATCCATGGCATTCCCAGGCTGGAGGGGGCAGGAGCCCAGTGGGAGGGAGTGAGTGGTGAGCTGAGGGCAGCCCAGAACACGGGCACCAATGTGCAAGTCAGCTGTGACATCCATGTCCTCGGTCACCCCGGGACAGGCAGTGAGAGCCCTCCCTGTGAGAGCCTCTCTGTGTCCCCCACTCACCCGAGCTGCTCCTGGGGAAGCTGAGCTCTGCCTGGCACCCTCCCTGTGCCTGCTCTTGCTCTGCTCACTGAGCCCTCAGTCCCTGGCAGCATCAACCCTGGCTCTAAATCACCTCCCACCTTTCTTCTTCCTTGCAAACACCGGGCAAAATATTTATAGCAGAGACCTGTGAGCTCCCAGCTCCTGCTGGGGATGCAGCTCACGTGCCACGTATTTCAACAACAAGGACTTATTAAATAATAACTGACATTTACCTTGCTGCCTCTTGTCCTCAGGGCCCCCATGACTTGGCAAACTTTAATTAATAGTTGTTTTAATAGTTAAATAACCTTTATAACTGCATTTCATTTATTCCAGGTCCATCAGAAATAAAGTCATAATGATCTGAGTCAAGCGATAAAACACAACATCTGGTTTAATGTTTGTGGGTTATTTAATGAACTGAGGAACCTGGCAGAAGAACCAGATATTTATTTCCTTTTCTTCTTGTAAGAACATGGGGTTTGTAGTGAGGTACAGCTTGGTGCTGGCGTTTGGCCTCCTGCTTTTGGCTCAGTGCTTTTCAGCAGCAGGTTCAGCCGTGGGACCCCATGGAAAGAGGGTGCCAGGGAGCCCTGCTGTGCTGGGCACAGCCACGGACACTGTGGGGGAAGCACCACTGATTTCTCTGTCGGTGCAATCTCTGCCATCTGTTTTTACATGGCCCTGGGCACAGGATGAGCAATTCCCACACAGCACACGCTCCACCGGCCGCGGGGTTCCTGTGTCTGCAGAATTCATGGTAGGGCTGGCAGTTGTCCCAGTGCATCCTTCCCAGGAGCAGGGTCCAGGACAGGCAGTGCCACCTCCAGGTGCTTCTGCCTGCTCCAGAGGGCTCTCCAGCCCCTCATACCTGAACCCCTGATGTGGCTCCCACCTCTTATCTTGCATGGAGCAGGCCCAGTGCTCATACCCCCTCCCTGCAGCTCGGCGTTACCTGCTCTCCCTCAACTTCTGACTCACGTTTCCTCATCCTTCTCCGCAGCCTATTAAGAGTATCCTGACTAATGTTGCTTAACACAGCTCGCTCCGTGGCTCCCAGAGTACCGTCTGCACAATAAAATTACCTTCCTCGGGCATATTTTGGGTACTTGTGCTCCCCCCGCAATGTTACCTATTAATTGCACAGAGAAAATATTCCAGAAACTTACTTGTGCCCTTGAGCTACATTCGTGTTTATTTCCATAACTCTTTGATACAATATTTGTCTTTGCCTGAGTTAGTTTGCCAAAAGGAAAGGGAGAAGGAAGAGAAGCATACGAGGGATTTGGATTGCCTCACATCTGCCTTTCTTTAAGCAGCCCATATGGGAAAACATATTCTTCTGCACAGAATTTGTTAAAGGTTTCGTAAAATGCATTGCGTACACATTTAGCACAGAACCCAGCAATATTTATATTTAAAATGGGTCCAAGCAGATCCATTTGGAGAGGGTTTGGAAGATGTAGGGTGGCAGTGCACATTGCAAATGTAATAGTCTCGTTAGCTGGCTCAGCTTGTGGGATCTGCTGCCGTGGGCTGATGGGAGGAGAGGAAGCTTCCAGTGTGGTAAGTGTAAAAATCATAATGTATGCGATGCTGAGAGCATATTTCACCCCAAACGCTCCGGAAAGGCGGCGTTATCCATGTTCCCCTTTAGGACAGAGCAGCTGAGTGAATGGGAATTGCCATGAGTGGATACTTCATCTGTTCCCCTGGTGTCGGTCTAAACCACGAGAGGCAGCTCACAGCCCCCTCAGTCCTGTTGGTGCCCAGCTACTCACACAGATCAGCCCATCACCTCCCCTGCAGTAACTCATGGAAGTCAGGTTTCATGTGCTGGTCCAGGTGGATCAGCCCCATGGCATGAGGAAGCAGGTGCTGGATCTGGCCCTCCTGGAACCCTGGAGCACAGCTCCTCCTGAGCCAGCGTGGATGGGGAGTGGTGAGAAGGAGAGTGGAGGCTGATCTCAAAGAGCAGATTGTGGGCATCTGTGTCATGATTTCAGTGGGGTCTCAGCCCAACTATGGTTTTATTTTATAGGGATGAGATTTAAAGCCACGTTATTCTCTCCCCACCCCCTGTGCATGTGTTCCCTGTGCAGCCCTGCAGCCAAGCAAGGCCAGGGGGACGCGAGGTCCTGCTGGTAACAGGTGACAGAGGAGGCTGAGGAGCACTAATCACATCCCATTAGCTGCTTTCAGGCTTTGGTTGGGTCTGGTTTATCTGCATCTTTATTAGATAAGCTTGAATTAGCAACAGGGCATGTGATGCAGCAGCCTATGTGATCCCCATCCAGAGAGGCATGAGGGCAGCTCCCAGCCCCTGCTGTGCCATCCTGAGCACACACAGCCCTGCCTGCCTGGAGCTGATTTCATTTTGTCTTGGCAATCTTCTGCTATGCACTTAAGTAAACAAAGATCAAGCTACTCACAGCCTTAATTAGGCTGCACATAAATAAGAGATTACTGGATTAGCCAGGAGTATACATGGGAGAGAAAAATCACAGCAAAAAATCCCACTACCAGTGTTTTCCTTGCAGCATATCCCTGTGGATCTCCCCTGTTCCTTCCCACCCCACTCTGCTTATTTGCTCCCTTGCAAAACTGTGGAACTGACATGAGTGTTGTGGATGCAGGGGAGGATGGATGGGATGGGGAAGCAGCAGTGGTGGGGAAGCAGCAGTGGTGGGGAAGGAGCAGTGGTGGGGAAGCAGCAGTGGTGGGGAAGCAGCAGTGGTGGGGAAGCAGCAGTGGTGGGGAAGGAGCAGTGGTGGGGAAGCAGCAGTGGTGGGGAAGGAGCAGTGGTGAGCCCTGCAGCTGTGCCAGCAGGAGAGGCCAGCTGAGAGCACCGCACTTCTCCCTCGAGATCTGCAGCATGTCCTGCCCCACTGGGGCTGGGGGATTGAAGCTGAGCCACAGTGATGTCTGTGGCACATCTTGGGGAAGGCAGGCTCTCTGCTCCTTGCAGAATCTGATTCAAAAGTCTCGTTTGCTTCCACCAGACCCCGCAGTGTCCAGGAAAATCCAGCAGCTCTCCAGCAGTTGTAATTTCTCCCACGGGTCTTGGTTTGCTGAGGAGGCAGAGATGTGGAGACAGAGATTCCTTTGGGCAGAGCATGGCCCACTGGAGAGGATAAAGGATGGGAGCCCAGGCTTCCCATGGCATCAGTGGTGGCAGGACCAGGCACGTCCCTGGATATGCTGCTCCCAGCACCTTCTGTCGGGAGATGATGGAGCACTTCAGCTCCATCAGAACTCACTCCCTGTCCCTTTGTCCTGGGTCAGCAGCCCGTGTGGTCCCTCTCCATCAGTGTGTCCTGCCCTAATGCTGTGTTAGCAGTGAAAAGTTGAGCTATTTACCCTTTATTAGTGGGGAAATGGTTCTTATCAATGAATGAGCACTGGGCAGGCTGTCACAGGTGGTGTCACACGTGCTGTCACAGGCACTGGCCTGGGCACACTCCCAGCCCACTCAGCCCTGCTGCTGCTCAGCTTGGCAGATGGAGCAAGGCACTCACCTCTGGTCAGAAAACATGACAGAAAAATTATGTTTCTCCCATTTTCCCTTTTCTTGGCACAGTGCAGGGTGGAGGAATGAGACAGGGGAACACCCCAGCTCTCCCTCAGTGGAGGGGCTGCTGCTCTGGGCTGCCTTGATTCCTGCTCATAGCAGTGGAGGGTCACAGGGAGTCATTCCCAAAAGGCATAAAATATTACAAGGAGATACTTTTTCAGCCAAGCTGCTGACACAGCACCATCCATGTTTCTTAACCAGGAGCGATGTCTGAGTTATCTCAACCTAAAGCCTGAAATATACATTATAGGCTGTGTCTTTCTATGCTTTATTTGGGCTGTAAAGTGAGATCTTATTATTTCTCCCTCCTGGGCATCCTTTAATGAATCTAGATTTGAAAGTGAAATATTTATTATATTTCAGGAGCTTAAGCACGGAAGGAGAGGAGGAGGGATATGCAAATTTGCCAGAAAGCATTAAAAAAAGGTCTCTTTATTAAGAAAAGAAGGTGAGAGTGTGCAACTGTCAAGCCACGGGATGGATGTTCCAAGAGAGTGGTGTTATGGGGATGTAGGGAGTGGGATTCCCCCTGAGAACTACCCAATTCTCACTCCTCTCAAACTCTGGGGGAATTGGGAAGCTAGAACTGGAGTTAGAGACATGTCTCACTGTTCTCAGTCCTCAGCCTGGTCAATGCAGTGCTTTGGAAAAATGCAGGAGAAAACATATTTCTGCAAATTAACCAGAAACAAAGTGATAAAGCCAAGTGTATCGACACAGGTAAATGCAGAGTCAATGCAACAGTTGTCAGCAGCTCCCTCCAACCTGAACCCCAGTGGAGAACAAGGTGTGCAGCTGCAGTGGCAGGAGAGCCCATCTTCATTAGAATCAACACATTTGTTTAAAAATAGAAATATTCTTCCATCTTCTGCAGCCAAGATGAAGCGAGCTATTAATGGATTATGATTCTGTGACTTCAGACCATTGTAGTTTTAATATTTCACGGGGCATTGACACGGAGTACATCATATGTGAACGGCACCGTTGGCTTCAGCTGTTGCAAACAATATGGTGCAGAAATAATTGAGCTAAAAAGAAATTACAGCTGTTCGGGGAGGTGGCAACTCTGCTGCATAGAGGGGAGGCTGCAGGCACCAAGTCGGGCGTGTGCTTTAAAAAATCAGAGTAAAAATCTCTGGGTTTGATGCTGGAGAGGTTTTTGGTGGGTTCTGCTGTGGTGGCAGTGCTGCACCCAGAGAGGGGGAGCTGGTCTGTCAGTGAGATATAGATATATAGATATATAGATATATAGATATATAGATATATAGATATATAGATATATAGATATATAGATATATAGATATATAGATATATAGATATATATATACAGGCAGGGAGGATGGAAGAGAAGGCCTTGCCTATATGGGGAATTGTGTTGGGTTCGGGAGGGCTGGTGTGAATCTCTGTTTGTGCTTTTAAGTCTCAGATGTATCATGCAGCCACGGCAGCTGAACAAGTTGCAGTTTGTCAGCTGTGCTGTAAGTCACCGTGGGCGTGCTCGGCGCCCAGCGCAGGGATGCCATAAAGCTCAGCAGATTGCGCCTTTCATCTGTTCTCATTCCAGCTCCTTTAGCTTAAACTAGTTCCTAATCATTACAGAAACCCCAGACGAGGCTCGTTTCCAGCACAGCAGCCGTCTGGGCAGAGTCTTCTTGCATCTTTGCTGTGTTGTGTTGGGAGTCACATCTTTCCCTTGGTACTCTGGCACTGGCCCCTGCCCCGGCCACACCTCTTGCACACTCCCCATCTCTCTCTGCAGCAGTGGGGACACCCCACCCTTGGGGACAGTCTGGTGGCCTCAGCAGACCTCAGGTCAGAGCTGGCACCCAGTGCACCCCTTGCTCATCTCGCATTAGGCAGGAAACGGGAGAGGAGGAGGAGATGCAGCAGCAGGATTGAAATGTTTCAGTGCTGCCGGGCTGCGGCACGGCAATATTTCATTCCAAAATAGATTTTTCACTTGAAATTTGTTAAAGGGTGGATGCCAGCCGGGAAACTCAATGTTTTGATGGCTGGAAGCGCCCGTTGGAAGGAGAACTTCCTTCTCAGTGATTGTGAAGCACCTGATTTCCAGCTAAGAGCACAGTGTGGGGGCATCGCCCCTAAGGCTGCCCGTCCCAACATTGTCAGTGCCTGAGGCCTTGAGGGGTGTGAAATCCCCCTGGATTTCTTTGGTCCCCAAACACCCTCAGGAGATGTCAGTCCCTTGTAAGGAACTGCCCGTGCTAGTGATGATACATCAGTCTTTGCTGGGTGAGGTGTTGTTGTATGCATGTACATATATACATGTAAGTAAAAATAGATATACATGATAGAATAGATAATATCACATGTACTATATAATACATACATGCCACACAGATGGCCAGCACTGCTCTGGTGTGCCACATGTGGAGGAGGCACCTGCAGCCATCGCAGGTATTTGCATCATGGTGGCACCTGAGGGTCCTGGTCCAAGCACACCACCCTGGAGCACCTGTGCCAGCACTGACGTGCATCCCTCCACACTCCGTCACTTCTCCAAAGCAGGATCTGAACTGATCAAATAGAAATTTTCTGGTTTTCTGAAAAATCTTCAGCTGGCTCTGGCTATTTGCCTCCTCCCAGAGCGACACAATTTCACAGCAAATCCATCACTCCAGCAGCCACTTGGCACCATCCCCTCTCCAGCTCCTGGCAGCCCTTGTTGTCCCTCCCTCTGCCTCCACAAATTCCACCTGTGGCACTGGTTCTTCACTCCCAACACATTCCATCCCATTTGGGGGAGACTCTCTTCCAGCAGAAGGTGAAACAAAACCTCCCACATCCTGTTCCGAGGTGTTTTACCCATCCCAGCCCCACTGGCCCCCATCCTGCTGCTCACTGCTGGATCCCAGGCAGGGACATGGGGGCTGTGGGGCAGCACTGAGGACCCTGTGACAGCCCAGCCCTGAACAGGGCAATGCCTTCAGAGGCTGTGCCTCTGTCCCAGAACACACCCACACTGCTGATGTGCAGTTCCTGAGCAGCTGGACAGCCGATGGCACGAGGAAGAGGAAGGACACATTCAAGGCAGGCTGAGTTTTCGGCAGATGAGGTAAAAAAAATATTAATGGGTCTGGGACCTACACACCCAAATGCAAACCGGGGACATGAGCTGGTCTCTGCTGCCTCCCCGGGTGTTGTCTGGCATGGAGAGGCCTCTGTGGCCTCGGTGCAGGAGGGTCCCCCCCAGCCCTAACACCCCTCCCAGGGAAGGAGCTGTTTGCTGCTGTCAAGTGAAGAAACTCTGTCTGTGGCTTCGCTGCTTGACGTGATGGGAGCTCCTGGGAGATGGGAGATTGAAGACAATGCTTTTTTTCTTTATTTGCTGGGCAGAGATACAAGGAAAGTGTGTGAGGGCTGCCAGCAGTGTAAGAGTCTGGATCTTCTCGTGGTCAATCACAGTTCTTAACCTTCCTCGTTCCTGCAGCGAGTGCCCTTGGGACTGTTTGTGTTTCAATTTCAAGGCTTCCTCTCTGAAAGCAAACAGGCTGGGGGAAGCTGTCACACAGACACATCAGTCCTGCGTTCCCCTCTCTCCTGGCATCAGGCTGTCAAAGGCAGGTTAGAGACTGGTACTGTCCTGGGTCTGGGGCCAGTGAAGCTTTTGTTGTACAAACCAGCTCACTGCACTGAAGGAATAAATCAGGTTGTTCTGATTCCAGCAGATGACAATCCAGCTTAAAATACAACTGAGACTTCGATCAGATGTATGTTATCTTCTAGACATCTGGGTGGTGGTTTGGGTTTTCCCCTCAAAGAATCCACTCCCTGCAGTGAATCCCACGCCAGCATCAGAGCTGGCTGGAATGCTGATGGGGCACACATCCCTCCATCCCACCCTTCAGCTGTGAGGACCCTCAGCACACCATTAATGCTAAAAAGGCAGAGGCCAGGCATGGTGGAGCCTGCTCAGGTCCATCCTGGACCTGTGGCTGCAGACAATCACTCCTCTCTTGCCCCGCTCTGCTCCGAAGCCGCTGGCGATGCCGAATTCATCTCAATGTCATTTTCTTTGAGATGTGAGCTGGAACAAATCCGGAGCAGCTGCTCCATCTCTAAGTGTCCTTCAGGGATCCCTTCAGCAGACACTTTGCAGGATATAATGATGACATTCTAACGAGCACTAATGCACACGTTGTCATCTTTCTGTATTTACACTTCCCACAGGAGGCATCGTTCCGGGAAGGAAAAGTGAGAGACAGAAACTTTTACACAGAAACTTCAGCGCCTGCGCTGGGCTCAGCTGGGAAATCCACCTGATGGAGAGAAGCTGCAGGGCAGGGAGATCTCCAGCCCAAGAGGGGCAGTGGCTGGCAGTGCACGGAGGGGTAGCCAGGAGAAGACAGGCACCAAGCTGGAGCCCCCCAGTCCCTGCAGTTGGATTACATGAGGCCATAAGGAAAAAGGCAGGGAACAAGGATTATTCTGGAGTACAGGTGACAGCAGAGCCCACATCACTCCAGATCTCACCAGCTTCAGTCTCATGATTTCACTGGGGACCAGGGTGTTCCATGTGCTGGCACACACGTGCCTTCTCTGCGCTTTGCCCCAAAGATGCCACATGGAACAAATTCATGGCCTTTGTGGTGGACATTCATTAGACACATCATTAAACAAAGCCATAATGGCTTCAGGGAGCAGCGCTGTCTCATCACTGTCCCTTGGAAGAGGATCCTCTGGTCACTAATATAGTGAAACCTTCCTTGTCCAAGAGGAAACAACAGGAATCAGCTCTTTCCCCCCAGGAATGTTACATACATAGGTATGGGTGCGTGTGTTGCCTACTGATAAATAAATAAATAAAGGAAAACCTTTCAAAGTGAGGGAAATGAGACTCTGTATCCATGTGGTGCTTCAGCACAAGCAGCTGGAATGGGTAAGGTCGTCCCTGTGTCCTCTGCTCGCTGATGTTATCGGGAGGAAGATTGTATCAAATAAATAATACACCCAAATATTTCTGTCTCCATCTCTCCTCACTCCACTGTCCTGCGTTACACGGACCGGGATGAGGATCCGGCCGGTGTGATAACCAGGAATAAATGGCTCTGCTTGTCGGGGGAAATTCTGCTGGCAAATTTCCGAGCCAGATTAAAAAGTAAATGAGATTTCTTCTGGAGAGTTATTTTCAAGGGTTTTGTCTGCTGATGTTCTCGTGCGAGATTGCAGCTTTGCCAAGGGGGGAAGAGAACAAAAGGGGAGGATAAAGAACCGAGGTTGCAATTATCCAACGGAACGAGGTTCTCCAGTGAAAGCACCTAATCAGGAAAGTCTCAAATTTGCCTAAAATACAAAGTGCAGTACAACATTTATTTATAATCTGCCTCACCTGCTCAGATAAAACTGTTTCTAAAGCCAGGCAATTGCAAGAGACAAGCTGTAAAATGGAACAAATGGAATCAAATCGGGTATTAATAACAGCCAAATGAAATAATAACAGAATTGGGTCTTTGAACAGAGCACAATTTCTGTGCTACAGCAAACACAGGTGGAGTGGTGTGGGCAGAGAAGCATTCCCAACCAGGAGACACAATGGGACAAGGGAATGGGGGGGCAGAAGTTGTGTGAACCCCCAAGGATGGTGAGGAAGCAGGAGGGCCCCAGGTGTGGGCAGGTGGTTAACGAGGCACAGCTAACGAGGGAAGTGATGACGCAGGTGAAGTTATTTATGTCCTGGCAGTGCTCCCCAGAGCTGGGTGCAACATGGTGTTCCTCCAGAGCCTTCAACTGGGACCCTGGGTGAGTCTCTTGGTCTTTATTTCTCTACTAATGCAGCAGAAATTTAATTGGTTTGTTTATTTGGTTATTTGGTCAGTGCTTTGGTTATTTGGTTATTTGGTCAGTGCTTTGGTTATTTGGTTATTTGGTCAGTGCTTTGGTTATTTGGTCAGTGCTTTGGTTATTTGGTGAAGGCCTTTAGTCCATGAGCTGGGACTAAACTCCATCTGTTGTTGATCTTGCTGAGGAGCTTAAGGAGTGACTGTAGTAGAAAGAAGGCAAAGAATGTGTTGGCTGCAGAGCTGAGATGGTTTTGTCCAGGGGCTCTTGCTCCAGCCAGACATGTGGGTGGGTCCAGCAGCAGTGGGAAAGTTTGTTGCATGGGCGTTATTCCAGTTTTTGTGTCTCTGTGCTATATAATGAGTTGTTTGCCTATCTGCAAGGTTGTTGACAAGAAACTCAAGCTGGGAAAGTGTATTTACCCTCGAAGGTTTATAAACGTTTGTTATTGCTGTTTGTTATTGCCCTTTGCTGTTGGGGAAATGGACTAACGTGCTGGGTTTGGTGCTCCACAGCACGATGGTTTGAGTTGGAGCAGCTGGTTCCCATCACTCATAATCCCTGCCCTGGCAGGGGCTACTGGAGATGGTAGTTTGGGGGTCTTGAAACTACTTGGGCACAGCCCTTCTGTGTTCAAGAGCCGGTCTCTGGGGAGCAGCTTGCTGATCTCTGCTGTAGCCTGTGCTCCCAAAGGCCCCAGAGAAAACCTGAAATGAATAAAAAAGCAGTTCCTCCTCCTGCTCCTTACCCCAGGCAGATGTGTCCTGGCTGTGCCCTGTGCAGCCTGGCCTGGGTGCTGCTGGCAGTGGCCACACACTGGGAAGTGGGGCCAGGCTTTCCACTTGTGCCATGGCTGTTCCCAGCATCCCTCGCCGTGCATGGGGGGCAGTGGGTGGCAGTGGGCATTGGAGTTGGACCCGGCGCTGTGGGGTGTGGGGTCTGCATCGCTCCTGAACACTCACGTCCTGGTTTTCTGCTTTTGTGACGTTACAGTGCAAGTAGTAAAACTGTGTGGAGTGAATGGAAAAGCTGTAAACAAACAAGTTTTGGCAAGTGTGGGTGGACAGGGCAGCGCTGGGGGGTGCCCGGGGCCCTGGGAGCTGATGTGGGGTGGGCACGGGGCTCTGCACGTGCCCGGCTCTCCCGGGGATGCTGCACCACTCTCAGCATCCACTGCCGTGCCAGCTGCCCTCACCCCCGGCTCCTGCCCTTCATTTTGTGTGCATTTGGGCAGCCGTGTTTCCAGGCGCCGAGCAGCTGCTGGGCTGACACCGGTGACGTGCTCAGCCCGTGCGGGCTGACTCCTGTAATTGGGGTCAATCACAGAAAAAACCCTGTCACAGCAGAAAAGGCTTCCCAGCTGCTGGGGCTGACACAGACAGCGGCGCTCTGGGGACAGGGACACAGCCCCACTGCCCTCCCTGCCCTCTCCCTGCCTCTCCTTACCTGTTTTCTCAGCACGTAGCTCCTCTTTGCTCCCTCTCTGTGAAGCGGGAGAGTGTTTGCCCTGGTGCCAGTGGCCAGATCTGATTACCCCACCCCACCTTCCCTCCTGGCTAGGCTCCTGGAGCAGCCCCTTGGGCTCTTCCCAGGACTCTGCTGCCTCTTCTCCATGAGAAGAGCCATGACTGCATCCCTGTGGCCTTGGCCCACATGTGTGGCCAGGGAGAGCAGCCTTGTCCTTGCTCCCTGAATCACCAGCACCTCTGAGGATCCTCTTGGCTCAGCTCCTCCCTCGCTCCAGGAACACCAAACCCAGCAGCCAGGCAGGAGCCCTGTGGCTCTGTCTGTTGGGGGAGCAGAGTTTGGAAGCTCATGAGCTATAGGAGAGCCCGGGGTGCAGGAGGCAGGCTGTGAAATAAATAAGCAAATATATAGATCATTGCTGCTCCTTTCTGCTCCCCCTGCCAGTCAGCGCCGAAGGAGCCAGGGACCTTTCATGGAGATAAATGGAGTGCAAGGGCTAATTAAAGTGACTGATTTCTCCATGGCAGGAGCTTCCCAAGGCTCCGCTCCTGTGGTGCCCTTGTGTTTGAGCAGGGAGAAGAGCCAGAGGTGCCAGCATGTTTTGGAGTGTCACGAGCTGGGGACAGCCACCTCCGAGGGACCTCTCCGGTCACCTCCCGTCAGAGACACTCAGACAGCACAGAGCTCTGTGAGCAGCATCTCAGTCCACAAATAATAACAATCTCATTTCCCTGCCACGCTGCACCAGCGGGACCTTTGCCATCTCCTGTCTCCCCTTCTCTGTCACAGAAATAAGGTGGGGGAAAGGTTCACAGCTCGGGGCTGGCTCACGGGTGTTTGCCCTGAGGAGCCACCATGGCCCCCCTGGGGCTGAGAAACCCATTTAGGAGGGGAGAGATGAAATTGCACAAGGCTGTTTTATTGGTGAAGGGGGCTTTACAAATCTGCCAAAAGTAAGAAGGCCCTGATAAAGGCTGAAGGAGCAAGATCAGCCCTTCAGGGTCTGGGGCACGAGCTGAGCTGCTGCAGCTGCAAACAGCAGCTAGTCCAGAACAGGGGGACACAGCTCAGAGATGCCACAGCCACCAGGTTCACACTGTTCCCCAGTGCCTTTTGCCTCTGTCTCTGTGCAGCTTCATTATGGTTCTTCCATTGCTTATCATGAGGGAGAGCGTGCCTGGCCTTGTTTACGAAGGATAAATGCTTTGTGCTGCGTGTTAATCACTGCCCTGCACCTTTAGTCTAAAGCCTCGTCCAAAGCTGCAACCAGGGGCTCATTTAGGCTTCTGGTTTGTAGCAATAATACCCTTTTAATATGCTAAATGAGAATGGAAGTGAACTTTCCTTACACTTATGAGTTGTTGAAAACATCCCTCAGTGGGCGAAGGTCACTCCATGGGCAGGTTGGTGTTGAGCTGCCAGGCCCTGGGGCTGGTACCGTGGGTGGCACCAGGGACAGCCACGCTGGCAGGCAGGGCACAGCTGGGGTGAGCACAGGGCTCATGGGTTCCTGTGTGCTGATTCCCTCCAGCTGCCCCCAGACCCGCAGGCATTGCCAGTCTGCCCAGATCCCGTGCTTTGTTGGGGCTTTTTCCATTCCTTGGCAGCAGACACGTCTCTTCTGATGCTATCGTGCATTCCTCTCTCTTTTCCTTTCTGCTCTTCCTAGGAGCTTGTGTCCTGGTGATCTATGAGTTGTTTGGAGAAGCAGCAAACACTACTTATGCATTATATACATGTCTTGTCTGTTCCACTTGATAATGCCATTCTTTAATATGCTCAGCAGTAGCTTTTGGGCTGCCTCTCCCTGCACTCCCCTAAAAGCTGCCTGGCACGCACTCAGGCCTTTTTCTTCTTCAAATAATTTAGAGGATTTTATGTCTAACTTTGTTTTCCAACATCCTCATGCGTGGAGAAGAAGGAACCAGACAAAGCAGGGATCTGCCTTGTGAGCCTGTAGCATTTCCATCCCATTCTCTGCAGAGACAGAGCAGCTCCGAGGTTTGGTCAGAGATGAAAGAAAAGACAATGACAGATTAGCATGTGAGCTCATGTCCCAGCATGGATGGAGGGGGAACTGCCTTCCCCCTGCCTTTGGTGTAGAGGCTGCCTGTCAAATGGCCAGTGTGTGTGTGTGTGTATATTTATTATAAATATGTTTGTGCATGAATAATGATGCCCCATCATGTACAGCCCCGGCACCACAGAGGCAGCAGGAGAGGAGGGGGAGCACCAGAGCTCCCTCTTTCCAGCAGCCCCCCCTCAGGGCCTGTGGGATCCCATCGGATTGCCCTGGTGCAGTGTGAGTGCTGAGGGCCCAGGGATGACATGGGCTCTCTCTGAGATGGAGAGCCATTTAAAAAAGGGGAAAAGAGCTTTTTTAGTCCTCTTTTTCCAGCTGAGAGGAGAGCATCTGGCATCACTACTCTGATTCATGAAAATCACTCTGACCTCTCGTATGGAGAGTCTCAGCTCTCAGAAGCCAGGGGAATCATGCCCTCATCCCTGAACTCAGCTATTTTACCTGTTCTCTCTTCAGATACTCTAAATAAAGCACTCGATGTACTGCACTCAAGGCTCCCTGGCTTCGCTTGGTAGGCAATGACAGCTTGTTCTTTTTGATTGCCATGCAAAAATTCCCACTATCCCTGGCTTTCTGTTTGCTTATCTCCTGCATTCTGTAAAGAGGCGTGTGGGGTGTGGGACCTTGGTCCCACTGCTGCCTGCACTGGGAAGGGCAGGGAGGGATTCCCAGATGCCAACTCCATCCCCCATGCTGATGCTGCAGGATAAATCCTGCATCCCTCCCCACACACCATCCTCCTCTCAGCTGGATGCCGAGAGGGAGAGGAGAGAAGTACATGATGGATAAGCTTTAAAAAGGAGACCAGGGTCACAGCTTTGTCTATAAAAAGTAAATAATGTGAAGAGCTGAGGCCCGTCTCCCAGCTGGCACGTGCGAGGAGCCGAGGACGTGCTCTGCCTTGTGATGGGATGGGGAGCTCCCTTGGGACCCTGGACCCGCTGGTGAACGAGAGACCCGTGGGGCGAGTGCCTGGTGCACAGCCCGGGGCAACAGCCCCGGAGCAGGAACCACTCACAGAGACTGACTTGAAGGCTGTGAAGACATTTGCTGTTTGCATGGGATTTCCTCTTCTTATGTTTCCAGTTGGTGGGATCAGCTGGGCTGATGTTGCACAGCTGGACGTGGCACAGAGGGAAACATCTTGCCTTTGGTGGCTGGGCCTGCTGAGACAGCATCCCACCCTCCCAGGAGCTCTGCAGTGTCCCAACTGCCTGAGTCAGCAGCAGCTGAGTACAACTTGACCTTGCGTGGAAAGAGATGTCAAACAAATCTTTGTGCTCGTCACACATGGCTTGAGACACACGTACAGCTCCCGCAAATCAATCTCTTGCCTTGGCCTGGCCGTGTGATCCCTTGCTGGGGAGGAACGTGAGGCTGGTGATGCCACATCCACCTCCTGCCTCGGTCCCCAGAGCCCCAGGGTGTAATGGGGTTACGGAGAAGCTTCACTGAGCAGCACCCCCAGGATGATGAGCCGGTCATACGAGCTCGGGCAATAGCATTGAGCACCATAATTATGCCTTGAAACGTCCTTGGAGAGTCTGCAGGGGCTACAGGGAAAGGAGAATGGACAAAATGTGTCCTTGCTGGACACATCTGTAGGGATGCCTTACATCCCTACAAATGGCTTTGGAGGTGTGAGGGGGACACAGAGACACAAGGAAATTCCAGCACATTAGAGTTTTCCAGTGCGTGGAAATGAAGTGTTTCTGGGGAAATGAGGGAAGCTGCTGTAAAACCCATGGAGTGGAGCAAAGCCATCGGTCCCAGAGCAACAGTGTCCCCATGCCAGGGGACTGCCCTCTGAAATTCAGCTTCACGTGCAGTTTGGCACCATTGGCCACCTCCTTCCTCCGCTGTTTGGGGCAGGGAGGGGGTTTAACAGCGGTTTTTTTGTGCAAAGGCATAATTATGCTTCCCTGATTAATCTTCAGGCTGAGTCGAGTGCTTGCCATCAATCTTTGAAACAAACATGTCTATTTATATTTTAATTATCTTTCTTCTTTCCTAAAGTTCAGGTTGATTTGAGCTTCTCCTACATATTTATCAATGGTGTGATTCTCTCCTCGCCGTTCCTGGCGCTCGGCAGATGAGAGCGTGGTGTGTGCCAGCAAGGGGTGGCCACACCGGTGCTCCTCGGTGCCAAGCCCCTGTTTTGGGCTGGTAATGACTCACATTTGTGAGCCCTTGGTCATGGCATGCCCGCAGCCTGGCTGGAGGGACCCGTCTCCAGTGGCACCCTGGCCCGGGGGAGGGAGAATCCGTCTCCAAGGGAGAGTGGAGGCTGAATTTGGGAGCGCCTGTTTCCCCTGGGCAACCGCTCCAGCCAGCCTTTCATTTCCAGCGAGGCGCTGTAATTTGTAAACATTAATAACCATTATTACTATTAAAAGGAAAGAAAGCGAGTAGCCCTGTAACTAATTACTTTAAGTGTTTTCAATGAGCCGCAGTTCAGCTCCTTTATAAAATCTCCCGCTGCGCGGACCAGATTGTCGTTAGGATCGGATCTTTCCTTAGACCTATTAATTTTGCCCGCAATAACAGCCGAACAGATGCGGGGAGAAGGCTACTCTGATTAACATCATTCTTTTCAAAGCCCGTGTGCTCCCCGAAGGCCGGCGCCGGCTCCTGCAGCCGCTCCCAGATCTCATTACGGCTGGAGGAGGCGGGCGCCGAGCGCAGATCTCGGCAGATGCTGCTTCTCAGAGACGAGGCCCCTCAAGGGGATGGAGCCTCCTCCGAAAATCAATGGGAATTACCAGCCCTGGCGCCATGTTCCCTTTCTTCTGTGGCAGACGAACGTGGGGGCTGCCTGGAAATGTCTATTTTTTGGCCAGGGAGGCTAAATTTTAGAAATTCCCTAAACCTGCAGTTTGTTCACTAATTGTTAGGTCGTTTGGGGTTTTTTCTCCTTCTGAGTCCCTCCAGCATGCTCTCCCTCTTCCCCACCCTGATCATTCCACGGGGGAAGGTGCATCCCTCACCCAGGGCTGGTGCAGGAGGGACAAAGCCTTTTCCAAAGGACCATGAGGTGATGAAATACATTTCCCTGCCCTCGGGGTGCCCACGTGCTGCTTAAATGAAGCTTTTTAACTGAACGTGGTGGTGGCATTTCACATGGGGGAAATTGCTCCAGTATTTACTGCTATTAAATTAATTTCTCAGTAGAGGATTTTAGACTCTTGTAATTCATGAGGATATTTTCGGTCCTGTTTACTGTCTGGTGCTTAAAAAAATTGTCTCAAGCATTTGTTTGCCGAATATAACGCTGTTATTACATTAGCTTCCTCTCGCAGGAGAGACAGGGGTTCATTAATGTTGATGTGGATCTTATTGTATCTCTGAGCTCTCCAAGCAGCGGGTAATTTTTCATAACATATGTGTGGCAATATTCAGGCACAGAAGGATGAGTGGAAAATGGTTGTAGCCTGGTGCCCGTGTGCACCCTGAGTGACTGTGGCTCTGCACAGCACTGGGGAGAGGTGCTCCATGTCCTCTGCTCTCTCTCTGTCTCAAAAGAATATATGTTCTCTATATATTACAGTGTATATAGTAGAGGATATAGTCGAGCAGTGGGCCCGTGGGAATCTCATGAGGTTTAACAAGGCCAGGTGCTGGTGCTGTACCTGGGTCAGGGCTGGGAATGAAGGGATGGAGAGCAGCCCTGCCAAGAAGGACCTGGGGGTGCTGCTGGATGAGAGGCTGGACAGGAGCTGGACATGTACACTGGCACCCAGAAACCAACTGTGTGAGCTCACCCCACAGCACGGGTAGCAAGTGAGGGGGGGTTCTGCCCCTCTGCTCCGCTCAGGTGAGACCCCACCTGCAGTGCTGCCTCCAGCTCTGGGGTCCCCAGCACAGGAAGGACATGGAGCTGTTGGAGCAAGTCCAGAGAGAGATTATTTACCAGGGCCATGTAGTGGACAGGACAAGGGGGAATGGCTTCACACTGACAAATAGTAGGTTTAGATTAGATATTAGGAAGAAATTCTTCCCTGTGAGGGTGGGGAGGCCCTGGCACAGGTTGCCCAGAGAGGCTCTGCCTGCCCCATCCCTGCAAGTGTTCAGGGCCAAGTTGGACAGGGCTTGGAGCAACCTGGGGTAGTGCAAGGTGTCCCTGCCCATGGCAGGGGGTTGGAATGAGGTGAGCCTTCAGGTCCCTTCTGCCCCTAACTGCTCTGGTTCTGTGATTGTACATTTATATGGTGCCCTGGCTGCAAAGGGAACTCATCCCTCCGAGCAAAAGTGCCTTTGTGTCTGGACAGGGACTGCAAAAAAAGGGACAGAGCTCAAGCGGAGAAATATCTCTTGTTCTTAAAGAATAGATACCCAAGCACTGAAAGAGAACAGCCTGAGGTGGGATGGGGGGGAGGAAAGTGCTTCATTTGAAATGTTATGAGTATCTCTTAGTCCTAATGCCTTCCCTCCGAACGGCTGCGTCTGCAGCGGAAATTGGCGGCAATCAGGCTCACAAGTGTTGGGAAGAGATTTACTTGGGCAGATGAAAGAAAACCATTTTCTGCTAAATGTCGGTGCCCAGAGCAAGACACTTTCCTGCCTCTGCCTGCGCAGGCGGGCGGGGACGAGCGGCTCCTTAGCCGGTGACATATCGCTGTTCCCGACGGGAGCGGCCGAGCCCGAGAGAGGTGTCGTTTTTATCTGCCGCTAATGAAAAGCTCCTCTCTGGTTTCTTCATCTGGGCCAGTGTTTAGTGCGGGGTTTTGATCAACAAAATGATGCTATTTGGGGCTTCTTCCCTCCTGCTTTGAAGTCGAAATGCGAGGAGGTGGGGAGGGGAGCACCGAGAGCCTGTGAAGATCCAACCCACTGGACTTCTCAAAGCCAAACCCATAATTATTATCCCCCTTAGAACAGAGCTGTTCTCCCGGCCCCATCAAAGCCGCACCACAGCCTGCAGATGAAAGCCCGGCTTTGAGCTCTCTCCTTTTAACACCTCGTTAGTTGTTAAGCTCTGTTGTTCCCAAATGAACAGTTTGTCTGCGGCACCCAAAATAACCAAACCACTAAAAAAGCAGCAGGCAGGCTGGTGTGGCTTCGGAGTGGTCCTTGCCATGGTTTTGGTGTGATGTGGTGCTCTGGCCACGCTTGCTCTGCCACTGCTGTCGAGCAGGAGCTCTTTTCCAAGGCAGTTCAGCAGCTCCAGATGACAAAAATTCGGTGTTCCAACATATAAAGTAGAAATACTAAAACAAATGGTAGCAAGTAGCAGATGTTGCAAAATGTAATTACCAACTAGTCAGTTCCTGGCCAGTTTGGGGTTTTTTTCCCTGCCCTGACTCCCATGTGGAAGAGCTGCCTGGCTGGGCTGCAGGGCTTGCAGGGAGCTGGTGTGGGCAGAGAGGGGCCCTGGGCCACACAGCCAGTGCTCAGGGCACTGATCTCGGGAAGGGCCAGTGTACCCAAGCAGAGGGACTGCGGTGGGGGGCAAAGTCAGCTGTAAACGCCACTGGATCATACACACTCCAACTTCGCCATGATTCCCAGATACACGTGGAAAATGAGGCCTGGAAGCTTCATTCTCCCCCAAATCAATCCTTATGTTCAGTCTCTCCCGCTCTCGTGAAATGAGCAGCGTGAGGATCAGAGGCAAGCGAAGCAGGAGGCGCTGGAGGGGCTCAGCAGATCTCTCCTGTGTTTGCTGTGAGCCCGAGCGCCGTGGGGCGGGATTATTCCATATCAAACATGGATGTGCTCTGTGTTTGAGTTTGCTAGAGGCTCACAGGTCCTCGAAACTCCCTCTTTGTGTTTGGTTTCTTTTGTTTGAAGTGTTTTGGAAGCACTAGCAGGATAGAATGCAGCATGCAGGAGTGCTCTGTCCGCCACAGGACAGAGGGAATGGTTGGACCAGCCCTGTGCACTGTGCATCACGATGTGCCATCCAGTGAGCAGTGCTATGGGCTTTCAGATCTAGCTTTGATCATACGTGGTGGTCTCGTGCCCTCTCCTCTCCTTCCTCTCCCTCTTCCCAAACTCATGAGGGAGGCAGCAGGCAAAGGACGAGTGGCAGCACTGCTACCCGGCTGACACTTGCTGCTCACAACAAGTTTGGGAGATGATTCTCCTCTCCCTCCTGTTCCTCTCCGAAGAAGGAGCACGTCCATACCTCTGCCAGTGACAGGCAGCTCAAAATTATATTTTCAGAAAAAAACCAGCACTTTGGTTTTCCTTCCCCTTGCTTTGGCATTCCGGGCGACTGCCTGGGTTTATCTCCCCTCCTTGCGCTCGGGAGGCTTTCAAGTAGCATTTCAATTAAGATTTTAAACTGGTGAGATGCAAGTTAGATCAGAGCAGAGCCTGATCTCAGCAGCTCCCCTCCGATCCCTGTTTGATACTGGGAAATGTCGCCGTTTGTACTTCTGTGTCAGGGATGCTGCGAGTGAGAGATTGCATCATGTGTGCGTTCCCGGGGGACATCTGAGGGGGAAGTGCTCGTTTTCCTCCAATCCTTCCCAAAAAAAACGAGCCTCAGTGAGCAGGGGGGGCAGCTCCAGAATAGAAACTGGGCCATGAAATTTGTCAGTTTATCATTTGGGTCTGGAATTAAATCACTTTATATTACAGATAACTGCTTAGGGTGAGCCCTCATCCAGCGATAATGTATCTGTAGCCTCTATTTTTTTCACTTTTATGGGTTTGGGAGAAATATGCCTTCTTGTGTGTGTGCACTCCCTTGAACAAGGGCTGCTTAGTACCTGGGGCCTCTTGGCACCAGGAAAACACAAAGGATAAATAACGGTAAACATGCAGAGCTCCACCCAACGCTTTTCCAGCCCTCCCACGCCTGTCAATGCAGCAGTTGTAAGGAAAGACTTCCCCCAGCAGAATTCACCCTGTGCTCAGGGACTGCGAGACACAGACCTGGAGGCAAAAGTTGCTCTTTTTCTTCCGAGTTCCTTCTTTCTGGTGTCGCTTATCACACTCGGGCGTGCTCACCCCGGGGCCACTGTCAGTGCACGTGGGTCCAAGTGCACCCAACACCAACACCCGCTATCCAAACATCTGAGCCTGGGCCAACAGCAAGTCCAGCTCGCTCTTTGATTTTGGCTTTGAGTGAAAGCTCTTGTTGTGCCTTATTTAGGGAAAGGAAGTTGCTTCTATCTGCTGTTTGCTTAAAGGAAATAACGATTTAAAATAGCAGCCAGGAAAGCTCCAGGGGCCTGATGGCTAATTAGTGGTGGTAGGGATGCAAACAATGGCCACTCATCAATGCAACATAATCACCCAAAAATGATGAGCTAACTGGGTCAAGTCACTGTCACCCCACTGTGGGACTCCTCGGACAGTGCTCCTTGGCACAGGGTCAGTCTCATTCTCCTTCAGCATTGAGCAGATAGTTGTGAAGCCTGTTTTTCTTCAGCTGTCAACGTTTTGAATTTAAAGTGCCTGAGATAGGGCAGCTTGAAGCCTCTTCTAAGGACTCCCAGAAGCTGGACCAGTTTGACCTCACGGTCAGGCAGATGTCTCTGCCTTTACTGTCTCTTTTCTACCATCTCCGCAGAAACACACAGTCAGGTTCATTTCCAGCACAGGAAAAATGAGGAGCACTGCAAAAATCAATGTTCAGTGGAGGACAGAGTGACTGGAGGGCTGAGGGGGAGGAGGATGCTGCTTCTGCTTTCTGAAAGGTTATTTTAGCTAAAGACAATGAAAAAATGCTCCATGAGAAGAGCAGCTCCTGCAAAGTCCACCTGATCCTCGTGGCGTTTCATAACTCAATTGCAGCAGTGCGTGAACCTCTGCAAGGAATATTATTCTTGTTAGGACAGTCAGTTCCCATTTCACGTGCTGTGCTGGCACAGCCTGAAGCCTTGCTGCCATTGCTCTAACCTAGGGGGGAAACCCAGCAGGGATGTGTTTGCTCTGTGCTGTGGGTGTCTTGGTGGGAGCATGGCAGGAGGAGACATGACCCAGGCTCAGAGGGATCCCTCTTACTTGAGAACATCCCAAAGGATCTCTCCCTTTGGCAAAAGGGTAATGGGAAGTAAATCAGAGAATCGCTTGGGTTGGAAATTACCTTTAAGATCACTGAGTCCAATCATTAACCCAGCACTGCCAAGCCCCCACTAACCATTGTCCCCAGCTCCATTGCCCTTCTCTGGACATGCTCCAGCACTGCAATACCTTTCTTGTCATGAGGGGCCCCAAACTGACCCCAGGATTCGAGGCGTGGCCTCACCAGTGCCCAGCACAGGGAACAGTCACTGCCCTGGTCCTGGTAGCCACATTCTTGCTGTTACAAGCCAGGATGCCATTGGCCTTCTTGCCCACCTGGGCACACGCCAGCTCACGTTCAGCTATCCACCAACAATGGTCTCATTTGAACTTTATCTGCACAATATAAATTTAATAGTTTCCCTGGAATGTGCTGTTCACATTGTCATAACATGGGGGTGTTTGGGAAGGCTTCAGAGCTGGTTTAATTAGCAAAGTTAGTTGGGAGGGCATTTTGCATTATCTTCCTCCTTTTCTCTCTACTCCTGCTCTATAATTTATGTCAGCCATGAAGGCGTGAGCTTTGCAGCACACAATAAACAGAGGGGGTTCAAAGCCAGTGGTTAGCGGCGCTTCAAAGGACACGGAAGGGAGGGCGCTGGCAGGCAGTTTATGAGCTGTCATTTTCTGTACTGCCCCGCAAAAACAAATAAATAAGCGAGAGCAGATCTGTCTTCGCAGTGCCAGTGGCTGTGGGTGCTGTGGGATTGTGGCTCGTCCTGTCCCGCAGTGCTGAGCTGGGTGACACGGCCGGACAGGCGGGATGCAGGCAGGGGTGGGAGCAGAAGCACGCCACTGAGGATGCTCAGATGGACTTGCTGTGCTGAGCCATGTCAGGATCCCAAGGGAAAGGTTTCCAGTGCTTTCCTGGGCAGTGTCAGCTCTGTTAAGGGCTTCGTGTCCTCCTTGCATCAAAATCTGCTTGTGCATTTGCACGGGAGTCACGCCGCAGCTCCGCTCGGGCCTCCCGTCTGTTTTTCTGTCTCGCATCCCAGGAACTCCACACGCTGCTGCCCGTCTGGCTGAAAGCCCGGGGGAGCCGATGGGAAGATTTCCACTGACTTCAATCTGGCTTGGATCAGATCCAGGGCAGGAGTGGGATTAAGACATCCACTCGCTCCCTTGATAGCCCAGGCAATGGCCATCACCAGCGGCACGCCAAGCCTGGCCCCTCGCAGCCCCTCCTGCTCAGAGCCATCCTGGCTGCTTGGCTCCTGCAAGCACCACACCCCCTGTAGAAAGCCAAAAGTCGTGCCATGGCTGCTCCACAGACAGCCTCCATGTCTGCCTGGCTGAGGACAGGCCTTCTTTGGAGCAGGGGTCATCTGTGTGGGAGTGTTTCCAACACAACAGCCTGCTCTGAACACAAATAATAAGGGACAAGGTTTTTCTGCTGCAGTGGTGCACGAAAAAAAATCGAGATTAACTTCCCCACTCCTTTTCTTTCTCTCCCTGCATCTGAGAGCAAGAAACACAATTGATTACAGTCCTATCTGATTAGTACTGTAGCTCAGGCTTTCGGCGGTCAATTATGATCCGCAGTGGAATGCCGAAGCCGGTCGTTAGCTCGCTGTGCTTTGTTCTCACCAGCGCCTTCCCGCGGGGCCGGCTCCGAACTGCGTGGGCATGGGGGAGCCGCGGGGAAGTGCCAGCAGCACCTGCCCCCATGATGCTGAGTGTCCCTGGCCACTCCTCAGGTGTGTTTGGCATCCAAAGGGAAACATGTCAGGAAAACAGGGGACGTGGGGCTGGGCTGTTTAGCCAGCTTGAGTTTTGGGGCAGTTATGTTCTGCACTGAACTTGTGCCAAATCCAGTGGGTTCCAGTAGATTTGTTTCTACCAAGGAATGAAATATGCTGGATTGAAAGAGGAAAAAATGTTCCCACCAAACAATTCAGGCCTTTGCCCCCGTAGCTCTGCTTTCATGGCCATCATTTCCTCTGTGAGCCAGCTCACATGAAAGGCTCCCCTGGAGCTGCTCCCCCGGAGCTGCTCCCCCTGCGCCCCTGCTCTGGTTCTGCTCACCCCTCATGTACTGAAGAGTTTTCCTGAAGAGTGCAAAGCTCAACCTGCTGCTTTTCCAGTGCAGCCTGGCTCCTGTTAGCAAGAGGGGATTTGGAAAAGGTTATGTTCTTAAGGAAAATGGTTCTGTTGCTTGCGCTAACAAAGTGAGTCACGTTTGGTGGAGGATGTACCTCGGCGAGTCCTCGCTGTCAGTCAGACTCGAGGCACAAACACCCAGAGAACACACAACCCCCCGCCCTGTGCCGATGCCACCGTGTGTTTGTGAGGAGCTGACACCAGCACAGCTTCAATCCCTCGCAAAAAGAAAAAAAAAAAAAAGGAATTCAGGTTTTGAAGGGCATATCTTAAAGATTGCAGAGAGACATCTAGTTATGTAGAAATAAAATATGAATTTTAATGTGAGGCATTAACATGAGCTCTTTTAGGAATAACTACAGGACTTCATGATGAACGTATTAGAGCCCTGCTCCAGCACAGGTGCCTGCCAGTCTTCATAAATCAGCTCCAACAAGTTAATTCTTCATAAAAGAGGAGGAATGTGAATCTCAGGGATGGATGAATGGGCACATAACAAAAGAAGCTGCATAACTTAGAGCACTCAGGTCCTGGCAATTGGGAAGAGGGCAGCATCAGGAAACACAGGAGAGAATAAGAGTTTTGGGAGATGTCCTTTAGACCCCAACAAAAGGCAGTAGGTCACAAGGACGGCTCTTACCTGTTGCTTCTATAGTGATGGTTCCTGGAGGCACCTGGGATAACTGGGTGCTGTTAGAGGTGCCAGGGATGCTCGGCATCACAAGGGAGGCAGTGCACTGCTGGCCATCTCAAGGTTGGTGTGGTCCAGAGAGTGGACACAGCACAGTGCTGTGGCACATGCCCTCAGTCAGTATTTGTCACAGCGCCGTGTTCTCAGGGAGGGGAGTGCCCGTCCTCCCCACACGTGGGGACACTTCTCACACCGAGCCTGTTCAAAAGGTCGCTGGGATGTTTCCTGTGAATAGAGCCTGCTGCTGAGCCAGGCTGCTTTTATTTGTTGATTTTATTGATGTTATTGACTTTTCCATGGGGCACTTTGGGGACGTTTGCACGATCGCGAGTGCAGGCGCTACAAATTGCTTGATGTTCCACAGTGTTTAACTCGCGCTCTGCACCGGCGCCAGAGACACATTTTTATTAAGAATCTGTGGTAGTCGTTGCTTTTGTGTTTATGATAAAATATATAATGCAGTCCTCACTGCTGCCATCCCACTGTGGCCACCAGCTAAGGCAGAGTGATGATGTGTCATGTAAGCACTTCCCAGACAGCAGCAGTGGTACCCAGCGCATGGACTGGCTGCAAAGAGCTGCCGGGCTCTCTGTCGGCATCCCAACAGGTCGGGAGCGTGCAGGGGACTGCAGCACAAGCCAGCCCTGGTGCAGGAGCAGGGCTGCTGCTGTGGGGCTGTTCCCAAACTGAATTTCTCCAAGCGAGGCTTGAACCTTAGGGGAATTTGTGTGACTGCAGGATGGCAGTCACAAGGGGTGAAGCGGGTCAGATGCACCTGAAAATTTTGGAGTCTAACCCAAGGTCACAGTTTCCTTAGCCATGGCAAGGCAGGCTGGGCATCTGCCAATGCTGGACAAGCTGCTCCAGAGCAGTGACATCTGGCCACCAGGAAGGTGATGGAGTCAGAGGAGGTTTCACTGGGAGGAGAGGGGGATTAAGATGCAGATCTCTGATTGCAGCCTCTCCCTGAGGCATTTCTTCCTGTCCTTGCTGCCCCTGCCCTGTGCATCCCTGCTGTCCACTTCTCCTGAGCAGCCAGCATTGTGGCATTAAGTGTTTTAACCAGAGCTTTTCTAGACTGAGCTGTGGAAATGTGATGTTAACACAGCAACGCACACAAACACTATTAATATTTCAATATGTGGGTGAGGACAGGGAGAACATCCTTTGCTCCGTAAATAAAACAGGATCACTTGTTTTCTGCTCTGAGACTCGCTGCCTGCCTGAGACAGTAATATTTTAAAGTTGATTGGATCTTAAAATTGTAAGAGGTCCCTGGTGGCCCGACTTTAGCTGGCATTATCAGCTCAGCCATTGTCTTATGAAGCAATCTCCTCTTGAACCATCCTGTGCTCCCTCATCCTTTAAACCTGTGCAGCCGGAAGCAACTCGGTTCTCTCCAGCTAAGGCTGTATGGTGATGGTGGGGAATGAAGATGAATATCCTCGTGCCTGTGACCTTGGCAGCAGCCAGCCTTGTCCTTGGCACTTGGAGCACCTCCGAAGGTTCCTGTTTGCTTTCCTTTATTCTCCAGGGATGGGTTGACAGTGCTGTCCTTCACACTGAACAACGCATCAAAGGGAAGAGCTGGGGGACTGTGAGGGAGCAATGACATCCCACAGAGCACAAGGGGCAGGCTGGACCACGCACCAGGCAGGAAGGGGACGTGGGCAGCCCACTGCTGTGGCCCTGTGCTCTTGGAGGGAAGTGCCAGCACCAAGGCACATCTCCCAGCAAGGAGCATCCAGTCCTGTGGCACTGGGCAGCACCACGGTGAACAGAGACCACCATGGTGAACAGGGACCACCCTTCCAGCAGGCTCCCAGTGTCCCAGGGCAGTGTGCATGGAACTCTTACTGTTGTGGTGGATTAAAACTAGTCCTGCTGTTGGGAGGACAAAGCAGAGGGTCCTGAGGGAGGTGAGAGGGGGGCTGGGAGCTGCCACAGCGCTTCGGGCAAGAAAGATGTTTTCAGGTTTAGGACAAAATCGTTGCAGGGACATGCCAAAGTCTCAGGGATGTTTGCACAATGGAATTTTAAAGATGGTTTCCAGAAAGTGGGGATATGCAGCTCTGGAAATTGGGAAGAAGAGAGGCAAAGAGGCATGATGTGCTGTCAGGAACGGCCAAGGGAATGCTGACCATGCCATGCATGCCCAGGCAGAGGGGAATCCTTATGGTGGGTGGCTGTGGAGACGGATAGGGAAAGGCAAAATTATCCTTAGTGGCTAGGAGTGAAAGCTGGACAAATTCAGGAGAGAAATATGGAACAAATTCTTAGCAGCACAGTCATAAAATATGGGAATGGTTTACCTAGGGATGGCAGCGCAGCTTGCCAGTCTTTATAAACACCAGATATCACACAATCTCCAGGTGGAGAGCACCCACAATCTTCTGAAGGCTTCCTTTGGGATACTTTACCTCTGCTCTTAATTAGGGTGGGTTTAGAAAATTAAAAATCCCACTGATTGATTTGCCTTTGCCATGAATTTTCCTGTTGGTTACCATCTGAGCCCTGTGAAACCAGGAATATGAGTCTGCTGTTCTTATTTCCAGCTTCAAATAATTCTTCCAAAATGCCCTCTTGTACAAAATGAGCCCAATACGTGTGTGCTGTGGTAGCTAGGAGACTGGCAGGAACGGTGCTCTCCATGATTATCCAAAGCAGTTGTCATGTTATTCTCATTGCTAATGGTATATAATTATGTATTAAGGCTCTCTCCAGGTAGAGCATCTCAGGGCAATTAGAGCACACAGCAGAGACCCCAGGCCAAGTCACTTTGTCCCTCTGGAAAGGGAAATGATTGTCCCAGAACGTATTGTTTGTGGTTTTGCTGCCTGACATGAAAGTGGATCCATTAGAGGAAGCCAGGCCGTGATGTGGCCGGGCAGGGCAGGATCCCTCCTCCACGTGGTCGATGCTGACACGTGCCTTGGTGCCTCCATCCAGTGCACACTCCTGGCTGGGGCTGTGCAGCCGCTCACGCCAGGAGTACATTCCCCTCAACCCTTTTACTGGTCACTGTTCTGGAGGGGGGAATTGATTAGCACTAATTTATCTACTCGTGTTATTGATGGTCAGAGGCTGACTCAGATCCTGTACAAGCTGCCTGTGATGTTTGGCTGGGTGGGTACTCGTGACCCTGAGGGCTGAGGAGGATTATCCTCAGAGTGCGTTTCTCCGGGGGCTGCGGAGCTGCAGGCTTGTTTCCTCAGGCAGGTGCCTTCCACCTGGTCAAGGGACCTGGGTGTTTATATTCCCATGGGATGCTGTAGAAAACCTGCTTGTAACAGCAAAGGTCTCTCATTGCTGGTCAGTGAGGTTTGGTGAGGGAAGGGTGCATGTGCAGCAGTGCTGTGATACCTGCTCGGTGCCTGCTCCCTCGCTGGCTCTGCTGAGGGGAGAGAACAAACCCAGAGAGCAACACCAAACCTTTCCCACATCTGCTTCAAGGAGAACTGCTGCCCTGCTAATAGAGGGAATCTCCTTTTATTGGGAAAACATGAGGCTTTCATGTTCCTGGGCCAGTTCCCTGCAGGGAGAGCAGGAAGGAGAAGAGGCACCAGCTGCCGGTTCTGTGCCAGGTAGAGCTCGGAAGTCAGAGATGATGCATGTGTTTTAAAAAGCATGGGAGGGAAATCACCAGGTCTGGGATGAATTTTCCCTTACAAATGTGGTCATTCCTCTTACCAAGCCTTCCCCAGTCTGTCACCTCACAATGGATCAGTGGGAATGATGGGGAGCCCCAGGGTGCTGCCTGTGCCCAGTTAGCCTCTCCTCTGCAGAGGGTCACAGAACAAAAGCATCACCCCAAACTGCACTGCTGCCTTGGATACGGGCCCAAGGTGGAGAAGGCAGGAGTGACAAGACCAAGCACCACACAGGAATCAGAGAGGTGGAATGCTTGCCTTCTCTGCTGACACATGCCATGAGGGCCACATTCGTGCAGACACCTACACAGCGCCGGGATGCAGCCAGGGCTTCTCTCTCCTCCTCCCCTGTGCCAACGAGGAACAAAACAATCCTCATTCCTGCAGGGAACTCTTGTTCCCTGTTGAAACAAGGGGATTATACCTGGAAAGGTAGCATGTGCCCTTAGGACCTCCCTTTGACTGCAGAAGCAGTCAGAAAACAGCCGCCCAAGGGAAACCCGTGGGCTCTGTGCAGCATTCCCAGCCTGGCTCTGGCTCCGTTGCCACTCTCCCTGCCAGAGCTCCCTCCACTCGCAGCTCCGCCGCTCCCTGTGTTTGGGAGACACCACAAGACCAACTGCAGCAACAGCAGCTATGCCGTCAGGGAATGGCAGCTCGGGAGAACGGATTGGATGGTGGGTTTCGGGCTCTTCAGGAGCAGCGGTTTGAGCTTTGAAACCTGCGGGAAAGGTGAGGGCGTTGCAGATATATCTGGCAGGGAACATTTCCCAGCCCGTGCGCCTCCCTGGCACAAAAGGCAGCTCCTGTCAGGGGTATTGGTGAGCAGAGGAGAGAAAATGGAAGGATGCAACAGGTTGGAGGACTCGAGGGGATTTTGAGGGGAGTCAACTGCAGGCGTGGCAGGGGAGCCTTCCTCGGTGCTCCCCAGCCCTTGGGGCGCTGCTGAGGGCTTGCTGCAGGTATCAATACAGGTGTTTCCCCTTCAGAAAGGGCTGGGCTCTGTGTGTGTGATGGCACTGGGAACCCAGAGCCGCCTCCTCCATCGTTATCAGTTTTATTCCGACTGGAGGAACAATGGAACAGGCGCCGCAGAGCGCTGGCTGCCGATGAAAGTTTCTCTGAACCAACAGAGATTTGCTTCAAAGGGGCCTATGAAGAAGTTCCACTTAATTATGGGGAGGAAATGCCACATAATTAATATATGCACACAAATGTATCTGTGCATGCAGCCATCCCCTAAAAGACTGGGCACTGCAGAGAGCCAGGCAGATCCTGGTGCTGCGGCCCTGACAGCTCACAGACCAGGCTCTGCACTGGAGTCACGTTGCTGCCAAAGGGAAATGAAACTCAGTTTTATTTTTAACTTGGCTGGAGGGAAAGAGGAAGGAATATCTCACGGTGGAAGCAGTAGATGAGGACCCTGGAGATCTCAGTTCAGTCCTTGGCTCCGCTGCAAATTCCCCATGTGACCTTAGGAAGGTCACTTCATCTCTCTGCGCTTCATTTCCCTTCTGCAAAGTTTGGAGAGCGTGATCCTCCCTCTGGTCTTGTGTGTTGGGCCGGGAGCAGAGGCTGATTTTATTCTATTGCAGTGCAGTGCATGGAGCTGGCACAGTGCAGGAGAGGACTCTGCCTGGGGAGGGTTCAGGGCTCACACAGGCTGCGTGGTCGTTTCAGAACACAGTTCCCCCAGACCTTCCAGGACAGGGGGTTTTAAGGGTGAACAGCAAAGCCTTGTTTTAGGACAGGAGAAAAATTTGCACCTTCATTTTTTGTTCGCTGTCCAGGCCCTGTAACCTGCCCGTGACACCCGGAGCTGGGGGGGGGTCACAAGGTGGCATTTGACTCACGGGATAATTGTGTTCTTTTCCAAAATACCGTCTCTGCGAGGCCCCGTCGCACCATTATCACACCCATTTACGCTCTTCTCTCCGCTGGTGTAAGTGCCGGGGAATGGATCTCGCCGACTGTCCCCTCTCCCTCCCCGAGCCCTTGACTGACAGCCCGTGCCCCGCACGTGGCTCCTCCAGCCCGGCGGGTAAAACACGGCTGCAGCACCCGGCAATTTACAGCCATTTGGATCCCATCCATCAGTGGGGAGGCGGCAGGGAGGCAGGTCCCTGATGCCAGAGGGACCCCGTGTCCCCATGGCTGGGGAGGCTCTTCCCCACCCTGCCCCTGTTTTGCCCCTTTTCCTCCCTTCCCTCTGCCCATACTGTTCCACCTGCTGTCCTGCTGCAGGGACAGCCCCAGGAGGGGCGGGGGTGCCCCGTCCTCACAGGGCCCAGGCGGCTGCAGCAACTTCCTGACAAGTTGTGTTTTAGGGACTAGTCGCGGGGTAATTTTGCACGTCCTTGTTTTGTCATTTAGGGCACTTAAAATGTCACAGAGATTTCACTATCCTAAAAGCTTATCTGTCAGCAGGAGAGAGTTATTCCAGTAAAAGGGTATCATCAACGGCAGCAGGAGGAGAAAAAAAAGAGACAAAAAAAGACATGTCTGAAGGTTTTCTATTCCGGGCTCTCTGCAGCCGACCTTGAGCCGGTGCAGCTGCACGGGGTGGGTCCCTGGGCTGCTGGGCAGTGCTGGCAGCAGTGCCAGGGTGGGCTGTGCATCGTCCCTGCTGTGTCCCCAGCACGTCCCTGCCACCTCCAAGCACCCAGCTCGGCCTCAATGAACTGGGGAGGGTGTTGCTTGGTCACTATTCCCTTCACCTCCCTTCCTGAGGTTGGTGTCGTGTCTGTGACGCAGCTGCTGAAGGCAGGAGCTCTTCTGGACTGTTGTGGTGGAGCCCAGGCTGTGCCTGGAAGCAGAGGGGGAAAGGACACAAGGATTTCTCTGGAAAAAGGGAATGGGAGCAGGCCTTACTGAAGCTGGGAAAAAATGTAGTTTTTGTGTGGCATGAGATGATATTTTCCCTGATTTCTGTGGTTTCCAACTAAACAGTGCAGTGTTGATGGATGGAGACACAGAGGTGCAGGGAAGGGCAGAGAAAAGATGGGAGGGAGGGAGGGAGGGAGGGAGGGATGGATGGATGAGTCATGGGAAACTCAAATGACTCGTGTCTGGAAGGAGTTTCCAAATGGGAAAGCCTCCAGCCTGGCAGCAGCTGGAGCTGTGGGATTCCTGTTCCAAATAGAGAATGGGAACACAAACTCCTTGTGCAGGAAAGGGTTTAATGTGCTGTTAAACCACCTGGATCCCGCTCTCTGTCCTGGGAGGGGGATTTCCATGAGGGTTAAATGGGGGAACTGAAGGTGGGTGTTTCTGACCAGAACCGTGGCACATTCAGGGCAAGGATTGCTCCAACACCTGGCTGGAATAAGTGATGTGGATTTTAAGTTGCTCTGTAACCCGTGGGTACATTATTAACGTGGTATTAAGAAGACCTGAGACCTCTCTGCAAATTCCTATTTCAAATAAATAATTACAGGGGCCAACATAACTTATGAAATTCCCCTGAAAACCCCAGGCATACTCTGTATTTGCCTTTGAGGAAGTTTTATCAGCTACCACATTCAAAACCACAGTTATTTGCATTCCTGTATCTGGAACCTCTGTGATTGTGGGTGCGATGCTGATGGAGCTTTCAGAGCATCACACTTGGAAGCAACACCTGGTGCAAGTGCTTCTGGAGAAGGGAATGGTGCAAAGCTGGGGGGTCCATACCTGTTCCCCCTCCCCGGCCCCTGCTGCAGGAGGGAGCTTTGTTTCCAGCCCAAAATAACACACGCTTTGGTGGGGTTTATCTGTGCTCTGCCAAGTGCGTGACAAATTTGTACTAAATCAGAACTTCAAACGATGCCAGCACAGAAAACCAGGAATGCTATTGCATAACAGAGGGAAACGAGATAAAAATCCTCCATACAGCACCATTACTTCAGAAGCAAGAATAAACAGTATTTTAAAATGTATAAACACAGGTGGCATATTTTCCTTAAAAAATGTTTTGAGAAAAACAAAAGCCTCTTAAAAGGGAATAAAATATGAAAAGCAGGAGAAGTAGGTCACAGAAAGAAAAAGTCAAAGGAAGGGTAGAAAACTAACATGGAAATGAAAGACAAAGTGGATTCCACTGGTGTGTGGCCGTGGTGTGGGTCCAGGCAGCTGCTGGGATGAGGGTGAACCGCGTGCCCTCGGTCACAACACGGCACCGTCGCGGGGTCCTGGTGGGCGGGGGGTCGGCAGCCCTGTGGGGTCCTGTGTGTTTTCTGTTTTCTGAAGTGTTTCTCACCACTTCAGACCCTTCCCCACGACTGTTTTTGGTAGCAAAGAGCTTCATGAATGTAAAGCTCTGCAGCACCTTCTCCTTCAGAGCCTCCACGCTAATTGCTGGGGCAGTGAATGTCAGGGATGGAGGGGCAGAGGGAGTCGGGTACTTGTGTGGTTTTTGTCTGGTAACTGGTAACACCTCTTATCTTCTCAGTCCTACCTCTTGTGCATTCCTGGGATGGCAGGTGTCCCTGTGATCCATGTCTTACCTACTCTGTGATTACTCTGAGTTATGTCACGGTTTCTGTTACTAAACAGAATGTTTTATAAACACTTTGATTTTAACTCCAACGTTTGGGATGGTGTTGGTGAACAGAGGAAGCTAATTGCAGACAAAAGCTAAGGTCCCTCTCCTGATGTACATTCCTTTTATACTTCCATTTTTTCAGACTCCACATCTACAAAGCAGTCATGCTTCCTCTGGAAGCTCAACCATGGGGTAGTGTGGGTGACGGAAGCAGCTTTTTGTGGTTCCTACTCTCATGAGTGTGTTTTGAAAACAGGGGAGTTACAGGGCAGGTACTTTCAAAATGAAGATTAATGTCTGATGCAGCTGCCTTATTGATAAAGACTCAAAGAATCATGGAATATCCAGAGTTGGAAGGGACCCACAAGGACCATCAAGTCCAACTCCTGGCCATGCCCAGGATAACCCCAAAGATCCCACCATGTGCCTGAGAGCATTGCCCCTTCTTTGGAAGCTGCAAACCCCAATGAGGTCTCCCCTCAGTCTCCTCCAGGCTGACCAACCCGCTCTTGTTAAATGCCCATGAAGGACTGGCACCCCCACCATTCCAAAGAGGGCAGATGGTAATTTCCCAGCGTGTTTTCCTCTCCAAACCCAGGAGCAGCTGGTTCACCTGGCTGTATGGCGGGCACCAAAGAAAGGCTGTCCAAAACCACCATCTTTCAACAGACCTTTTTTATTGTGTCGTGAAAGACTGCACCTCAAACCAGGTGCAAGGAGTATCAAACAGCGTGTTTCACCGAGAACATCCGGCCCCGGGCGCTGCCGAGGCCCAGCGTGTCGGTTCCCGCTCAAACTGAAAAGCAGCAGCAACTCAGGCTTCCATCTGCATTGAACAGCTGGTAAGAAACAAGGTAATCCAGGGGGCAGCTTCCCGAGAGACTGGCAAACAGAAAAGAACCGGGAGACGCATCTAAGTGTGTGCTGGGGCGGCGTGGCAGGAGGGGAATCAGCTGGCAGCTTTATCGCTCTCCCCGTTCTCAATCAGTTTCCTTTTCTTCTCATCCGTTTTCCTCTTGAAGATGTGGTCTCTGTAGAACTGGAGTTCTTTGATGCTTTCCCTGATGTCATCGAGTGCTCTGAAAGAGAATTAAGGAAGGTTTCAAGGCACCTGTGTGCACCTCCAGCTACACCTGGACCCCAACACCACTGAAAACTTCCAGGCTGCAGGAAACCAAACTGATGTGTATGGATGGTGCACCTGTCAGACTCTCACCTTCCCATTTGCAGTTCTCCAATTTTAGTGTCTCTGTGACCAACTCTGCCTCAAAACAAGGGCAGATAAACCCCTGTTAAGAGACTGAAGGGATAAGGAAACTTCTGGTTCTCTGGATTTTAATAATCCCTTTCCCTACACTATCCAGGCTTCAGACAGGAGGATACAAATGTCTGACAGGGAGCAGAAGCACACAGCCTCCACCTGCATCAGACTCAGGATGCTGAAACAGGGAGCCCTGTATCCTGCTCCAGAAGAGCCTGGTTCCAGAGCCCTGCTGTGTCACAGACAGGAGCACAAAGCTCACCTGTGAGAAGCTGCCTTCTTTGGTGCAAACTCATATTCCTCTGGATACCAGCGCCTGCAAGTGGAAAAATTAGAAAGGAAACTGGGATTCAAAACCATGTCTGCTGGCTGCTGCAGGTTTGTTACACATGGTGAAAGGATTTTGGTTCCACTGACACCTAAAGAAGCCACAGCTCTGTGAGTCCCCCTGCTACAAACTGCAGAGCCCCAGCACCACGAACAGGCATCCCCAGGGTGTCCTTCAAACCACTTAATTGGGGGAACACTTACCTGCAAAGTTCCTTGACAGTGCTCACATCAACGATCCTGTAATGAAGGTGCCTCATGAACTGCGGCATGTATTTGTCAAGGAATTTCTTATCTGCATGAACAGAGTTACCTACAAAGACACAAAACAAGATGTTTCTTCAAAGACGCTCCAGAGCGACACGGAAACGAGCGGCAGGATGAGCGAGCTGGGAGAGATCACAGGGGAGGAAAAGCCATTCACAAGCAGCTCATTTATCCCATTTTCTAGTAAATATGATTGTGAAGGTTTGTCAGATTTTCATTGCAGGATCACACGGGGTTTAAATACGAATACCTCTAGTAATTCCTCTGTTACTACTCCCACAATTTCTGTCACACAGATAAATATCAAAGAACCATTCGAACGTCGGGTTTTCTGCCAAGTGAAAGCGGCCATTGGTATTAATTTCACTCAGCACCCATCCCAGGACTGTATCTGAACATTCTGAACACAGTTACAGGTAGCAGGACACCTGGAAAATCCATATTTGGCCTTTGGCTGGATGCCCAGTGAGGAAAAGGCGCAGCATAGAACACGAGCACATCCCTACCACATGCGCCGGCAGGTGTTTGCATCCAGCTGGGGGTGCAGGAGGGATGAAGCTGTTGTTGTTAAGAAAGAAGATGCTTCACCTGCGAGAGGACAGAGCCCTGGGGGTGTCTGCTGCCGCACGAAGGACAGGAACTCGTACTCTGCTTGCTGCAATGAGATTTTACTCTCCTTCACAGCCTTAGTAAGGCCAGACTGCAAAAAAGAGCCAAGTCATAAATCAGAAACACCCTGCCACAGACACTGTCAGGAACACTCCAGTTCTCAAGTAAATGTTTAACTCTACAGCAAAAGGTCATCCCTTCAAGTGCAGTTTGTTCCCCAGGTAATTCTTGAACTGTGTTTCTGTTCTCTGGGACACCCCCAGCCTCAATTCTCCCCAGGAACCTCCTGCTTGGCAAGTAAAACCAAGGCAGGTATATAGTCCTGGCAGCACTGACCTTCCTGTGAGGGTTGGGGCTTTTTCTTGTATTTCTTTCTCAAAGCTCTTCTCAATTACTGAGACATGAGGCCTCATTTATCCACCTGCCCGTCTGTGACCCAGGAGAGTATTACATCCCTTCACATCCCTGTTTCAAGAGAGGCACTCACCTCCCCAGCAGAGAGCAGCAGGTATCAGTGAACACAAGCAACCAGGATCCTGCCTGAAATGTTTATCAAGATTCCTATAAATCAGAAAAATTCCTCCCTTCTTTTTTTTTCAATAGTTAAATGTCAAATCCTCTCCAAGTGTTCTCAGTGATTTATTTCCATCTGGCTACACTATATATTTCCATGACTGTGCTGCAAAAATCTACTTGACAGATCCAAGTGGTGGTTAAAAAATTCATTATGTGGCTGCATTTTCATCTATATTCTAATTGCTTCTCTTCTCTTAGTCAATTAAAAATAAGTAGCTCCTCAGGAGCAACGAGGACACGTGTTACCATCTCCAATTCACTCCCAAGCTGAAGCTGAGCTGGAATCCTCAACTGGAGCAGGGAAAAGCACCCATCACAGTAAATTAATATTCATTTTCCAAACTCCTGCTAATCCTTCCCACAGAGAGTGAGATGCTGAAGGGGGGGGAAAGAAGGGATATGAGTGTCTTGAAACTTCAGCCCTTAATTGAAAACTAACTCAAATTTCAATTCATTCATCAGGGATTGGAAAATCCATTTGCTCTCTTGCTGCTGGCAAGGAGGAACCTTTCTTTGGTGGCCCAAGGAACTAAAAATAATCTCTTGCTGCAAAAGTGATGCTTTCGGTGAAAAAATGCACGAGGTTCCCAGTGCTGAGGGGACAGGCAAAAATAACATCCCAGTGTTTACAGGCCTGTTTAATCCCACATATACAGAAATCTGCATGCAGAAATCTGCATTTCATCAGCTCTGGACTGTTCTTACTTGGGCCTTCAAGCCTCACCTTCCCCTTCTCATCTGGAATTAGTCTTTGAATTATTTTATGTCAGATGGAAGAGGATTCACCGGGAAGAGCTGATGGAGGAACCCACCCAACCCAGCCTACACCAGGGCTCCCACAGAGGCAGGACAAGGCATCAGCTCCACAAGAGGACTGGGGAGTCAAACCCTAACTCCCAACCTCACAATGGGAGGAGGAGGCTGAGATCACACCCTGGGGGACAGGAGCCAGGGGCACATCCCTGAGCAACAGATCCCCTTCCGGGCTCCCCCTGCCTGCTCCAGCCCTCTCAGGGCTGCTGGGTGGTGCTGATGCTTCCTGAGCTCAAGGAAGTAGCTTCCAGCGCTATTCCAACTTATTAAAAACCAGGCTGCAAAGCACAGGCTGCTCTAGGCAAGCTGGAAGATGAAGGCTAAAGATGAAGGCACGATTCCTGAGTGCAGCTTGCTCTGTGCCACAGATCACTTGTGAGATCTTTGGCAAAATGTTTTGCCTCGGCTCCCTGCTACAAAATAAGGATGATACTGTCTCCCGTCCTCCATCCCCTCTGACTTGCAAACTGCTCAGCACAGGAGTTGTCCCTGCTAAGGCGGCCGTGCTGCAGCTGATCGCTCTGAATTACACGTCATTCTCATCTGGCGAAGGCAGAGAAGGGTTTTTACCTTCCCGTGATGCTCCTTGCACCACTCGGACATGCTCTCCAGCAGCTCGTCGGGCTGGTTGATAATCAGGTTCGGGCCCTGGAAAAAAACATGGAACAAAAAAGATAATGGAAAAAAAGTTTAGAAGCGACTAAAAGTTTAGTCCGAAGCCCAGGCGGAGCACGGCGCAGTTTCAGCCCCGAGACACGAAGTGCAGCGTGACGCAGGTCCCGTCCCCGCGCTCCGGGACGGGGATCCCCCGCCGCCCGCCCGATGCTTTGTTCCCGCAGCCCCTGGAAGCGGCGCGGGGCCCGGCAGGCCCGTCCCGCCCCTCACCTCGGCCAGCACGTTGAGGTCGCAGTCGGTGATCAGACACGCCATCTCCAGGATCTGGTCCTTCTCCACGTCCAGGCCCGTCATCTGCCACGGGGCGAGCGGCCGCGTCAGCGCGCCCGGGGGGCCCGCGCCCCCCTTTCCCGCCCTGCCCGCGCCCCCCGCCGCCCCGCGCCGCCGCCCCGCACCTCCAGGTCCACCCAGACCATGCGCTGCCCCATGTCGCCGCCGGCCATGGCCGCCGCCCGCCGCCGGCCCCGCCACAGCCGCCCGGCGCAGCTCCGCAGGCGGCCCAGGCCGGCGCGGCCGCCGCCCAGCATCGCCGCCGGACTACAGCTCCCGGCGGGCCCCGCGCCGCCGCCCGCGCTCCCCCGGCTCTGGGCGCGCCGCGGAGGCTGCTGGGAGATGTAGTCCCGGGGTGGTGCGTGCAGCCCAGCGCGCTCCTCCCCGCCCCGAAGGAGGGGGTTCACCCGCCGGCTTTCCCCTGGGAGACTTTAATGCTCTTCTCCAAGGCAATATTGGAATATTCAAAGGGAACATCAGACAATGGGTTCAAATTGAAAGAGTAGGTTTAGACGAGATATTGGCAAAAAGTTCTTTACTGTGAGGGTGAGGCACTGGAACAGGTTGCACAGGGATGTTGTGGATGCCTCAGCCCTGGAAGTGTTCAATGCCAGGTTGTTTGGGGCTTGGGCCAGCCTGGGCTAGTGGAAGGTGTCCTTGCCCATGGCAGTGGGTTGGAATGAGATGAGCTTTAAGGTTCCTTTCAACCCAGACCATTCTGTGATTCTGATTCTGTATCAAAAATGCCATGAGGAATATTGCAGACACCAGGCAGCATCTGTCCTACCTCTATTCTACTTAAAAGGCTGGACCCGCCCATCTGACAAAGACAGCCTCCTCTCCTCCAAAAGCACCTACAGCCACAGTTTCTCCCACCCTCCATCACAGTGTTTTTCTTTTCCCCATGAAGAGCCCTGAGGTGTGAGTTAACACATTTAAAACTGAGACCAGAGTTTGGCAGGACTGGACTGCTGATATTTTTACAAACACTAAAAGGTTTTTTTTTCACTGGGGGGATTTTTGCGGGGAAGGCATTTTATACATGTACTCAGTAAGAAACGGGTCGCGTTTGCTTTGCGCTCAGAGTCCGTCAGTGCCGTGACGGGTGCCACTTGGCCTCCCTGTAGCTCTCCCTGCGGTGGTCGTAGTCGTGGCTCCAGCCGTCCCGGTGCCTGTCGTCATAGGGCTCGCCCCGGTAGTGGTGCTCGGCGTCGTGGCCCCTCTCGTCGAAGCCGTAGTCGTCCCGCTTGCCGCGGCCGTAGTCGGGGCCGAAGCGCTCCCGGCCGAAGTGCCGGCTGTCCGGCGGGTAGGGGTGGGCGCCCAGCCGGCCCTTGCGCAGCGCTGGCCCCTCGGGGCGCCGCGGCAAAGGGGAGCCCAGCGGCGGGGCGTGGAAGGCGTGAGGGTAGGCGTGAGGGGCGAAGCTGGGCTGCTCGTACTTGCTGCCGAAATGGGGCTGCTGCCGTGCCATGCTGTTCATCTGGGAGGGGGAGAGAGGAAAGGGAGGGTGGGTTTGGTGCTTGAAGGGGCAGAGAAACACCTAAACCCTGTGCTGGCCTCCAGATCACACTGTAAATACCAGGAGAATGGGACAGGTTGATGGACAAGCAAGACTGAATGGGAATTTACGGAACAGCCATTGCTCACTGCTTCACCCACAGCTGAGCTCCCACAGCTCAGAGCCCTCCTGACTGACACCCTGGATACCAGGAGCTTCAGATCTTCTGGAATTGTCTTTTTGAGGCTCCAAAAGAATATTCCCACAACCTCTCACAATCACAACAGGAAACAAGGACTCCAAAAAGGTGAGCGTGTGCCATGGACATACCACCGCTTGTCTCTGCAGGCTCGGCGGGAACCCCTCAGTAACCCTCTCGTATCTGCAGGGAAAACAGAGCAGGGATTCCAGCATTAAATACACGACTGCTGCAGTCCAAGGGCCGTCTGCATCCCGGCCGTGTCCCCTCCCTAGGGGAGACAGACCACAGTGCCCTGGGGAAGAGAAGCTGGAGCCAACGAGCTGTGCAGTGCCGCTCTCCGCTCCAAGCTCCTGCGCTGGTGGGATTCGTACCTGCTGCAGTTGGAGGCTGGATGTGGCATTCCAGGAGGGATGGCACCAGCAGCTCCGAGTGGGGAACAGGACAGACTGGTGTCCTGGGCTGCATGACTGCTCCCTGGGGAGACACAAATGTTTCAAGAGACCCACAAACACCAGTGAGAGGAACTCGGGTGTGAAGGACACCAACAGCTTTCACAAGCTTCATTTGCTCTCAAGTTTTGTAAGGGATCTGCAAAAGCACATGGGCTAAGTCTCCAAAACAATTCCCACCAGGAAAGGGCAGCGATATTGTGACCACGTGCCTCGTTTAACCACCACGAGATGTGACTTTTAGTGCTCCTGTGATAATTTAGAACAGATCTCAAGGGTACAGAAGGAATAATCAATAACAACCCAAGGAGAAGGCTCAGCCAAGGGGGTTACACCAGCCACAAGGGACAGACGGTCCCTGGTGGAAACACCGGGACAGGAGCGTGAGGTGAGCAGAGCAGGCAGGTGAGGGGCCCCTGGGTGAGAGACACCTGAATGTGCCCAATGAAACAAGAATCCATTGGAGGCTGGGGAGCAGCTGACGGCAGCTCACTTTCCCTCCAGGAAAAGGGTGATTTGCGGCCCCTCCAGGGGTACCTGATCGGAACTGGATGCGCATGGGCCGCCCGTACAGCTTGATCCCGTTGAGCAGCTGCAGCCCGTACGGCACCGACTCCTCGTGCTTGAAATTGACGAAGGCGAACTGCTTGGGTCGTCCGTCCCGGTCCTTCGGGATCTTCACGGTGATCACGGGCCCCGCCTGGCACCGGGACCGAAGGCGTTAAACAAACACCGGGGGGAAGGAACCGCCGCCGAGCGCGCGCGCCGCCGAACCCTGTCCCGCGGCGGCCGCCGTAGCCCAGCCCGCTGCCCCCCCCCACGGCCCGCTGTGGCAGCCGAGGCCTCTCCGCCCCGCCCGCGCCCTCCCCTGCGCACCCAGCTCGGGGCCCAGGCGGTACCTGGTGGAAGAGTTCGAAGATGAGCTCCTCGGTGACCTTGGGGTCCAGGTTGCCCACGAAGAGCGTCCGGTTCGCCTCGGCCGCCGCCGCCCCCATGGCCAAGCTCGGGGCCAGCCGAGCGCGCGCTCTCTGGCGGCCGCTCTCCGCGTGCACGGGCGCGACGGCGTGACGTCACTGCGCGACCGCGCCTGCGCGCACGGCCCTTCCGAGGCGCGGGGCGGGGAACGGGGCCGGGTACGGGAATGGGAATGGGAACGGGAACGGGAACGGGAACGGGTACGGGAATGAGAACGGGAACGGAGCCAGGAACGGGAATGGGAATGGGAATGGGAGCGGGAACGGGGCCGGGTACGGGAATGAGAATTTGGAAAGGGAATGGGAATTGGGAAAGGGAACGGGAATGGGAATTGGGAAAGGGAACGGGAATGGGAATTGGGAAAGGGAATGGGAATTTGGAAAGGGAACGGGAATGGGAATTGGGAAAGGGAACGGGAATGGGAATTGGGAAAGGGAATGGGAATTTGGAAAGGGGACGGGAACGGGGCCGCGGCCTCGGGGGCGGAATCCCGGCGGGACGGCCCCGCTCCTCCCCGGGGGACACGGGATGTGCGGAGTCCCGCCCCGCTGCCCCGCGCCCTCCCGGGCCTCGGGAATTAACTGATAACCTGTAATCAACTAACAACCGGCAATAAACCCCGTTTGTCGCGAGGGAATCGTGGATGTGTTGCGTGTCCCGGTGTCGTGACAGCACCTGCGTCCAGGCGGTGACACCGCGCGGCTGGTGCCGGGCGTTCCCCCTTTCCCTGTTATTCCTGTTGGGAAACCGAGGGGGTCGGAGCCAGCCGGTTAAAACCCGGGGCGCAGGTTAAAAACCCCCAAACGGGCGGCTCCCCTGCCCCTGCTGTTGAATCTCCCCAGCCACTGTAATCCCCTGGGAATCCCAGAAGATGCGGGATGTAAAACGGGCGTTTTCCATCTGGAGGAATTTCGAGAGGGGGCAGTTGAGCCTTCATTTCTCATTAGGTCCCAGCACAGCTCTGCTTTCCCTGTTAATTGGGTGCCGTTCATTCTCTCCACCCCATTACTCGCCACCGCACCTAGAATTTATATCCATTTGGATTAATCGCGTCCGCCTGGTTAAATCCCAAACAGCCACTCGTTCAGAAAGGGAGTTATTACCTCGCTTTGCCAGGACTTCCACTTTGCCTTAATTTCCCTGGAGCCTCGTTTGCCTTGCCGTGCCTTCCTTCCCCTCCCCGGCTCCCCTCGGGCTCGGCTGGGAGCGTGTGAGGCTCGTGTGCCATCAGGGCTCGTTCCACGTGCAGGTCCTGCCGGGCTCAGGCCTGGCTCAGAGAACAGGAACCACTTCAGGTGCTTCACAGACTCGCTTTTGGAATTCTGTTGTGCTTTTTGTGTCACTGCTTTGTGCCTTTTTTGCTCTTTGAAGGAGCAAAGTGGAAAACTAGAAACATTTTTGATTTGGGGGGGAAACCCCATTTTAGCTGTCTTGTTTTCACTCTTAAAGTGCAGGCACTCAGGAATACTGAGAGATTTCAACCAATTTCACTTGCTAATTTCAACTTTAGAAAAGGCTCTTGGTGGTTTACTTTTTCAGGAGATTTTGTTTGCTTTTTTGTATGTTTCTATAATTATGGCTTTCTTCCTTGCTTCCCTTGCCTGTTGGAGGTACCCAGGACAATGTGTTCACTCAAAGTCATAGAATCATGGGATGGTTTGTGTTGGAAGGGACCTTCAGCAACAAATCTTAACCATTTACCCAAAAGAAACCCTCTTGAGAACTGAAGCATGTTGAGTATGCAAATATTAGTGATTATTACATATGGCTGGGCTCGAGTATCTGTGTGATGAACCTCTGGTGTGTCACAGGTCTTAAACCGTGGGGGACAACTGTGTCTGGCCTGTGGTGCTGCGGGCAAAAGAGGTGCCCTGGGGACAGCAATCCCTCTGCCCTGCTCCCGGTGCCAGTGCCCGGCAGGTACCGCTCGCCGGGGCTGCAGCATTGGGTCAAACAACTGTTTATTACAGGTGTGCTGAAAGGATCAGCACGTGCCCTCAGCTCTGCTGGGGGCTGGGTGGGTGCAGGGCCTGCTGCTGCCCTCCACAGAGTCCTTTCCCCCCAGAGCTTCTCGGTGCAAGCCTGCAGGACTTGCCCACAAACAGTTCTGGGTCCCTGTCCCTGGGCCAGGGGGAGCCAGCACGGTTACCTCCCTGGGCTGCTGGAGTGCCAGTGCCATGTGTGCCACACAAATCCATGGTTAGAGCGCTCAGGAGTTTACTTGGTGCCAGATAAAGGGTTGGGTTACACCAGCAGGACTTTTTGAGCCCAGGCTCACGGCTGTTTTCCCCCCCATGCCCTCACACTACACGGAGGGACGCCTGCGTGCCACCAGGCCGAGCGTACCCCGGCAGTCCGTGCGCTCCTCGCTCACCGTGTACGGCTGCGCCTCGCTGAACGTCACCTCAAAGCCAGCAGCCTCCACAGCCGCCTCCACCTCGTCTTTCTCCAGGCGGAGGCACGAGAAAACCTGCTTGTTGAAGGCGTAGTAGGTTTCCCCGAGGACGGTCACCAGCACCAGGTGCCCCCCCGGCTTCACGAGGGTCCCGATGTTCCTCAGGGCGCTGCGGAAGGTGGGCAGGTCCTTGCAGGCGCCCTCCAGGCACAGGGTGGAGACGATGCAGTCGGCTGGTGGCAGGGACACAGCGCCCGTGGGGTTGGCTCTGGTCACGTCACACTTCAGAACCTGCTTCACCTTCTTCCTCACTTTCTCCTGTTTCTCAGCCCACTTCTCCCTGGCAAGGAAATCCACAAAAAAGTAGAGGAAGGTTCCGTGGTTATTGAACATCTGTGCCTGTGGCTCCATGGCCACTGTGGTTGGACACCAGCCTCACCTGTCCCCTTCCAGCTCACAGACGTATTTCACCACCGGCACCCAGTCAAAGGCTCCTGCTTCGTTCCTCAGCCACCGCTCCAGCTCCCGGCGGTTCTGGTCGGTGTAGTCCAGGGCAATAATCTCCTGGAAGCGCTCACAAGCAGACAGAAGCTGGTAGATGGTGGGGCCACAGCCGACATCTATCAGGGTGCCACCTCTCAGCTCGTCTGGTGCAGAGTCAGGGCAAAACCATCCCAGTGAGGACAGAGCCTCCCCCAGGGCAGAGACATCCCAGAGCCCCTCGGACCGTGCTCACCCTAACCCAGAAATGTGACCCCGAGTGCCACAGCCCCATGGCACAGCCCCTGTGGCTCTCTGGCCACGGTCCAGCCCAGAGACAAGTCCTGCAGCAGGTCCAGAGCCTGTGGCAGGAGCAGTGCTGGCTCCTGGGGCAGGGGCACTGACCCCACACCCCAATCCCCCAGCTGGGTTTGATGGTGTTCCCAGAAACGGGCACAGCTCCAGCTGCAATTCCCTGTATGCACAGACACATGCAGGCAGAGGGATATTTTTAACAGAGCAGGAGTGTGTCAGTTTATCACAGGGTCTGCTCCATGTTGGGGCACGTGCTCTGCTGTTGGCAGCCCCAGGGCAGCCCTGCAAATGGCACCGTCCAACGGCTCCGGACACCTCGGGAGTGCTCACCTAAGGAGAACATTTTGTGCAGGCTCTTCAAGTTTTGCGTCAGAAACACATTTGCCCCTTCCCGGCTGTCACTCATGCTGTAATATTCTTTCAGATATGCCTGAGGGTCGAAATTCTGCTGGTAAAAATCCGCCTCCGTGAAGATTGCCGGTGCGTCCATGCTGCCGAGAGCCAGCTCTGCTCCCCGCTCCGCCCATCCCACGCTGCATGGCCCCTGTTGTACTTTGAGTTTGTTTGTCCTTCCTGTGTCCTTTGCTCCAGATTCTGGCTGGACGCATTCATCCGCAGGACTTACACTTGCTCCCCAGTTTCCTGCTGAGCCTTGCCTTTTCCATAATAACTCAGATTCCCCAGCAGCCCCCCAGCCTGCATGAGTGACCACAATTAATGGCAATTCCTGGGACTACAGTGCACATCCCTGGCTTCACAGTGACTGACAGCACTAAAGGAGTGCAGTGTGAGGTGGTGTCGCTGGCAGTCACTGCCTGGCAGCCCTGTAAGCTCTGTCCCACACTGCTGCTTCCTGAGAGCTGATGGAAGTCAGTGTGTTCAGGAACATGGCACAGGGCATTAAGGCCATTAGATGTCCTGGTAGAGGACAGCTGGAGTCTCTCCTGCAGGAAGGAAGGATCTATCCCTGCCCATCCATGAGAAGCACCTGCCAAAATTTCCGCTCCATTTCCATAATTTTGTTGCTTTCATTTGTTTCAGGTTTTCCTTGGAAAACTGCAATTTCACCTCTGAGCACCAGAAACCAGAATCTTCCCAGCCTCGGTGCCCGGGTTTTGCCTCTTTAGCTGGCTGTGAACCCTGTGCCCCTGCCTGTCCCATGCCGATGGGGTCCCAGCCTGCCCTGCAGCCCGCAGGAGCCCCTCGTCCTCCATCCCAAGCAGCACAGAGGGCACACGGTGGTGACACCTCCTTCGCCACAAAGAGGCAGCAGAGCCCCGCGCTTCTCGTGCTGGCGGGTCCCTGCGGCAGCTCATCCGCTTCTCGCTCGCCCAGCGGGAGCCGAAATGATCAAACAGTTTTAGGCTCATTACCGACTCTGAATCTATATAATTGGCCTTTGCTTTTTTAAAGATCTGTCATTAGGAGTGACGGTGGAGGAGCCGCCGCATCATCGTCAAACTTCCAAGTGCGACTGTGGATGCCGAGGTGCGTTTGCTTCACAAACCCCCTCCCTGTGCGCGGCCAGACCCGCCGCTGCCGAACCTTCTGCTGCGGATGTGAGGCGTAAAAAGGACGTCAGCTTGAGAGATGAACACAGTAAAGAGGTTTTCTTCTGACTGCAAAGCCAACAACCAGCCCTCCCTGCTACTGCAGCGCTGAGACACGGGGCTAAAACGGTCTCTAAAGCCCCACAAGAGCCCCATCAGCCAGGCAAGCTGACCCTGGGACATTTGCCAGCACAGTGCTTATGTTCCAGTCCTTAGAGACTGGTTTTGCTCACTGAGTGACATGATTTGGGGAAAAAAGTACAAACTGTCTGCACCCAGAGGTCTTGGGTTATTTCTGAGCAGGGGTAGCAGAGCATCCTGGGGCTGGCAAGCCTTGTCCTCACCACCAGCCTGGCACTGCCTGCTCCTGGGAATCGCAGACTGATAGAATAGCCTGGGTTGGAAGGGACCTTAAAGATCATCTCATTCCAACCTCACCTGTCATGGGCAGGGACACCTTCCACTAGCCCAGGTTGCTCCAAGCCCCGTCCAACCTGCCTTTGAACACTTCCAGGGATGAAACAGCCACAGCTTCTCTGGGCAACCTGTGCCAGGGCCTCACCACCCTCGCAGGGAAGAATTTCTTCCTAATATCTAATCTAAACCTACTGTTTATGAACGTGAAACCATTCCCCCTTGTCCTGTGACTCCAGGCCCCTGTAAATAGTCTCTCTCTGTCTTTCTTGCAGGCTCCTTTCAGGCACTGGAAGGCTGCAATTAGGGTCAGCCCAAAGAGCCACCCCCGAGCTGGTGGCAGCCCCCCAGGCAGCTCTGCTGCTCCATGGAAGCTGGGCTCCAGGCATCCAAGTTCCATTTTCCCCCCTACTCTCATTTCAATCAAAGTGTGTGATTAGGGCTGTGCGAGCTCCATTGTCATCTCCACCTAAGTGCTGCTCTGATGGATGGAAACAGCACCTCAATGTTTACACCGAGGAACACATCGCTCTGCTTTCCTGGATAATGCACAAAATCTGCCACTGCAGGGAGGGGAAATCACACACAAAAAAAAAAGAGCAGCCCCGGCAGAAGGCTGGGGAGGGAGGAGGGGAACCTTCCCAGCTGGAACAGCACCAGGTCATCAGCTTAAGGAGGAGCACCTTGGCCTCATCCCCTCACCTGGGTGGCATCTGGGAGGTTATAAAGGGCAGGGGAGGGTGGGTGGGACTGGTTTGGCACTCAGTGCCTTAAGGTATTGATGGTTTAGGCTCTACGTGGTCTCTGCCACCAGCACAGCTCCTGTTGGTGTCCCAGAGCCAGTTTGGGAGCACTGGGTAAGCCCCAGGCTCAACCCAGGACCTGGGCATGAGCCTCGGCAGCCCCAGGGCCAGCCCTGGGCTCGGCAGTGGCAGCACTGAAGCCCCCCAGCCTGCAGCAGCACACCCAGAGACCCTTCCTGCCCTCCTGCTGCCTCCCTGTCCCAGGAGAGAGGTAAGCCGGGGTGCTGGGGAGGGCACGTGTGCTCTGAGGGTGGGACTGAAGCATCTTTGCCTCTGTTTCACATGGTTTTACTGGACTGAGCTCTAGCTGCTCCTCTCCTTTGTGTTTGCAGTACATGTAAAGAAAGCCCAAAAAGCAAATATCCAGTCTCAGATACTTATTGGGGAAGGGAGAAATGGTTCTTTTGTTGGAATCACTGGTTATTTGAAAAAAAGGTGGTGACAACTGTGCTCCTAAAGGATAAAGTGCAAGTGTTTTCCAAAGTGCAACAGCTGCTCAGGGACTTTCTGTGAACTCCACAGCTTTCTGTCATGAGCATTATTGGACCTGGAAGGGTGGGTCCATATGCAGAGGGATGCTGGGCTGGCGAGACGGTGTGGTAGGGATATGGATCCCTTAGGGGCAGCACTGGGTGCTGATGCTTTGGTTCAAAGTGTGTGGGCTGGTTGTTTTGGTTGTTGCAGAAAACATTTTGAGTTTTTCCGTGTATTTATGTATTGAGCTTCAAGGTTTCTGTCGGGGTCGGAAGACTCCACCCGCTGCTGTGCCTTTCCCTCTGCCCCCTTTCTACCCGGGATAGATGCTTGTCTGAGTCTCTGTTGCACGGGCATAGATATGATCTTAGTTAAACAACAAGTAATTAACACCCGGGACGCTGCTGGGCCCCCACCCAGGGTCGCTCCCCGGAGGCTCTGCCCGCAGAGGGGAGCAGGAGCAGCCGGGGCCAGGAACAAAAGGTGCCTCTTCCTCCGCGTGGTGCAGAGGATCCCGAACAAAGGTTCCCATTCCCTGCGCTCCTCTCCCTGCCTCTCGCTCTTCGATGGGGATTTAAGCCGTTCTTTTCCTGGTTTGAATTTCTCTGGGCTGCAACAAGAAAGTAGCAATTAACTGTTACAAGGCTGTTTTACAGTTCTGTGCAAACCCTTTCCATCCACTCTGCTTTAAATGGGTACATCTTTTATTCCCGGTTTTCGAGAGTGTAAAACTTTACAGCGTTTTCTGCAAACCTTCATACTTTGCTTTGCAGTTTATTGCTCCCTCTGTGGATATATCTCACTCATAAATACGGCTTCCAGCTCCAAGTACTTGACTCGGAGCCGCAGTGCCTCGGAGAGGTTCCATTAATGGGACTTTGCCTAGAAATCATGGTGTGATTCATCCCAAACCTCTGTCTCTCCTCCACCAACAGTGCAGAGCTCTGCAGAAGCGCTGTGGCAGCAGCAGGTTGCTCAGCCAGGTTATTCCTGGCCCTGCAGCAGGTCCCTATGGCTTTGGGAGATGTGGAAAGTGGCTCTGGAAAGTTTGTTGTGAGCTGGGGTGGCTTCAGGCACCACTGTAGTGGAGCCTTGGAGCAAAGGCTGCCTTAGATGGAGAGTTTCCTCTCTCTTCTAGGGATTGTTTACAGGTTATTCATTAAAAACTCTTTATTTTCCTATGATTAGCAAGGAATCTCCCTGCTCTCCATGTGCTATGAGGGACAAATAGAATGTTGAATGTTGAGGTTCCTGTAGGTTTAGGTCTGATGTGGATGTGCTGTCTGTGACCACCCTGTAGTTTTTATTTCCATGGGAACACTAAGAGGGGCTCTTTAATGCTCCTGCCTGGGTTCTTTTTGGAAAGCTGTGGAGATGTACTGTGCTTGACATGGGCTCAGGTGTCCAACAATGGAGGCAGACAGGTGGAGGCAGAGTGGGGTTCTGCACAGTGCTGGTCCTGCCAGGGGCTCTGGGAAGGGGACAGGGCACTCAGCACCCAGGCAGGGGTGGTGGCCCAAGGGGAGGAGTGGGGGGATTGGTCCCTGCTGCAGATCCCAGCCAGCTGCTGTTTTTCCAGGACTGTCATGACACAAAGGATTCAGAAAGGTGTGGGATATTAAGTGCAGCTTTCAGAGCCCCAGGTGCTACGTGGTAATTTTCTTGCATTACAGCAATGGTGGCTTTAAAACTGCCCTCCTCCCGTCCCTGTTAACAAAACACGATGCATTTCCCAGGGAAGTGTTCAGGGCCGATTTGGTTGGTGTCCAGGATTGCAGCAGCACGGTGTGTTTGGGTTAATGGAGCTGTGCAGGTGTAAACACAGCCTCTGTGGAAAGGATGGCACAGGGTGGGGGCTGCTGTCGATTGGCACCACGTGTGCCATGCCTGGTCACCAAAAGCGGGGTGCCTTGTGCCACCCCTTTGAGCATCCCACAACTGGACTAAAGCTGCTTTTCCAGGGAAGAATAAGGTCTCTTTAAAAAGGCATTGGTTGTCTGTGTCCATCCCCAGAGCCAGGCTGGGTGCTCCCCACAGCCCCCCGGGAGCGCCGGCTGGAAGAGGGAGGGGAGCAGGGCGGGCACACGCTGGCAGCGCCGCGGGAGCGGATGGTTTATGGGACCATTTGCCGGTGCCGGTACCTGCAGCCGAGGCTCCAAATGTCAGAGCCGGGCGAGGGAACAGGTGGGCTCTGCACATCTCCAGGGCCCCACTAATTCACAGGCAATAAATTAATGATGGGAACGGGGACAAAGTCCTATTCTGGGTGCAGGTGACTGAGCAATTCCCTTCTGGCAGGCGGAGGGAGGGAGACCTGCCACTGTCAGTGTGCCTTTGATTGTGTTGTCTGAGCCAGCCTTAAAGGTAGCCTGCGCTCGGCACCGGCTTTGCTCCTGCTCAGGGCTTTGGAAGTGGTGGCAAGTCGTGCTTAAAATAACGAGCCCCTCTGCTAATTACCTGAGGCTGCCTCTTTGCACTGCAGGCTGTTGCTTACATCATCCCCATAGAGGAACCAGAGGTTTCCTTCAATCCCAGAGAGACAGGAGATGTTCAGAGCTAATGACATCAGCCCTGTCAGGAAAGGGTGTAAAGCCATTTGCACCCATGCAGACCTGGCTCCTGGTGCCCAGCATGGGACAGGAGGAGACCCTGACAGGGAGCAAGGTCCTCTTCAGCCCCCTCTCAGCATCCACTTTTGTCCCACCTGCCTCCAGGAAGGAGAGCTGGTGCTGTGCTGGAGGGAAGGTGTGGGTGAGGGAGGGGTGCTTTGGTAGGGAACAGGGCCAAAAATAGCGGGGAAAAACGAAAAGTACAGGAGTGGCACCATATTGACCAAGCTGCATAACAAACTGTCATTTCCCACAGACCTCATACTGGCATGTTTTCAGTTTTGCCTGTGCCATCTTTATAGAGTTCCTGAGCAATGATGACCTGGGAGCTGTGACCTGGTAGCGGGTGGGAGGGCAGTGGGACTGATGCAAACTGTGCCAGTGGGAGGCAGGGAGCACTGGGCTCTCTCCAGCTCTCCTCTAGGAAGCACTCTGACCTCAGGGAAATGCTGCTGCACTCCCCAAAATGTGGAGGATGGCTCCAAGCAGTGCTGAGAGTGTGTGCAGCCTCTTAAGGTTGGAAAAGAGCTTTTTTGGAGATCCTTGGCTTCTCACCCTTGGAAGTGGGTGAGGAGTGAGATCGAGGGAGGGACTCCAGCATGGAAGAGCTTGGGACTCAGCAGTTCCCTGTCAGCTTGAGGGAGAAGGTAGTGGGAAATGCCCCATGGGCCGGGTCCCAGAGCCAGGAACCGCTTCCCATGCAGAGGTTCCCTCCGAAACAGGGATGAGGTGGATGCCAGGCTTGGAGGATTTGGTTAGAGATGGGAGCACAGTGTCTGGAGGGATTGGATTGTGCCACACTGGGCACTGCTGGCAAACCTCCTTGTCCTGCAGAAGCGCAGGAGACATGAGGCTTCCCGGGAGCAGGCGGTTGTGCCCCGGCCCGACGAGCCCTCGCAGATGGCGGGGAGATAAACGACGCCATCTCCGTTCTGTAGTGGCTCGGTCGTAATTCCTGAAAGACATTTATTGGAGGCAGCCTTCCCTTTTTCAGGGCTGTGACTCCTCGGGCAGGGGGAATTGCGATAGGGAAGGTGGAAAGCACAACCCGGCGTTACTGATGAGAGCGGTGCCCAAACCCCCATCCATTCCTCTCCTCCAATTTTCTCCTCTGACAATTTATAGGTTAGTTTGATGCTTGAATAGCTGAGTCTCTCTAGTAATATGTATTCTCCGTAAGTATTCCCCGCTGTGGCATATCCTAAGAGAACTCCATCAAATAATTATCTTCCCTTTTATTTATTCACAGTCTTTTCACTCGATCTGCATCACGATAAAATATTCCAATGGCTTCCTCTTAGCACCGAGCCTTCCTGGATTGTAAAGTGTATTTATGTACAGTATTAAATCCGCCCTGCGCCGCTCTGTATCTCACTGCTCTCCCCGTTCGATGCTGCCGTGGTGCACTGCCCTGGCCACCTCCTGCCTTGCCTCCCTGTGTCCCCGTGGCACGCACTGAGCCTGTGCCACCTGCGCAGACCCCTGGGAGAGAGGTCTGCAGGCAGCCAAGGATCCGGCTGTGGCTGGTGCAAGGGGCTGGAGAGGGGCAGCCCCACCAGGGGACCTTCCTCCTCCCTTGCTGGTGCTTCCAGCCGGGCTGTCGCTGCCTGGCAGAGCCGAGCTGCCTGCTGGCAGTGGGAGGACGTGACTGCAGGGCGGCCAAGCGCAATCAGAGCAGGGAAGAAACCAATAACCTCCTTTCCCTCCTCTGGAGGGGCTAGAGGAGTAGTGCTGCTCTTCTCTAAGGACTCTGCAGGTCTCCCTGTGCAGCTGGCAGCGGATGGGCTCTGGGGAAGGATGAGTCCCTAAAAGGGGGCTACCAGGCAGGGACAGCTTTTCCTACAGGAAGAGGGGATTTCTAGGAGTGATGTGCAGAGTCTGAGCGAGGGTTTCCAATGGTGGTGAGCATTTGGGAGCAGTCCCTGGAGGAGGTGTGGGCTGCAGCATGGCTGTCACTCGTGGCAGGGGACATCCCTTCTGCACGGGGCAGTAGATCTGTGTTTGTAACAGAGAGCTGCGGGTCTTCCAAAATAGCACTTCTGACACCAGTATATCCTTCTTGCGTTCCTGTGGATTGTGATGTGCTGCACAGCAGCCTAATGGAGTATTTGGTGTCCTGCATCCCTGCTTGCAGCTTTAAAAGGCCCCGTGCAGGAGCAGCAGCATCCCCCAGGATGCACAGGTGGTACCTCGGTGCCTCTGCAGGCACGAGTCATCCCAGGGCATTCTGGGCTGAAGGGGCTCTCGTTGTCACATTCACAGTCTGTAGCAGTGCCAAGGATTCTGTTAGGCCAGAAGAGCTCTCCACTCTCCAAGGCTGAGGGAGTCAAAGCAAGTGTAACTTTGTTTTCAAGTTTGCTCCCGTGGCTCTGCCCACAGGGGCGTTCCCTGGGAGCTGCAAGGCAGCACCAGCACTTTCTGCTGCACTGGGTCACTGTGATGTGGGAGCAGCAGTTATTAGGTTGGTCATGGAGAGAAATAGTTTATAATTGTGGCTTTTCTACCCTGCTTTGCCCACAGCCAGCTTGGCTGGTAGGTGAAGAGGCTGGGAAAGGGTCATTTCCCAGAAGAAGGAGATGCCAGGAGAGAGGACCGATCATAGTGAGGAGGAGGAGGATGATCACGATGCTCCCACTCACTTGGTTCCAGTAGCTCTCAGAGTGGCATCCCTTCAACTTCTGGAGAGCCAAGTTCCCCAGCAAGGGTTAACTGAGTGTATAAAATTGATTGCGATTTTAGTAATTCAGTATAATCACAGTCTACCAGCAGGTTGCTTTTCCAGCAGGAGGGTTTGGAATTATTTTCTGGAGTTTGCAATATAGAACTTAAATTAAGCCTCAGAAGTCAGAGGAGCTCTGCTGCATCTCTAATGTGGTGCTAAATTCTCAGCAGCACATTCCCTGTATTAAAGCCTTTGCTGGCAATTAGGTTCATTAACTATCACAATACCTTATTTATTACTCGGCATGCCATATGGTTTCCCAGCTAAAGAATGGCACCCGTTCTAGCACAGACCATTTGGCATCATAAAAATGTTAACAAATAATGTTATGGCTCTCAAGGGCAAAAGGGCTCGCTGGGCTGCAGGTCTGCACGGCAGGAGAGAATATGAAAACATTTTTCTTCTATGGCAAAATAAAGAATTCCTCGAGACAGAAGTATTCAAAGAATATCCCGCTCGCATCACGCAAATGGGAGTTTTATACATGCCCATAATGGTTCTGTCAATATTTGCAGCAGGCAGCGTGCTCACTCATCTCCTTTCCTTCCCCCTGCTCCCTCCGAGCACGGATGGTGTTGAAGCACTGACAGGAAGGACACACCTCCATCTAATCGTGCCATGTTTATGCCTCTTGATTTTTATTTCTTCTGATGGCACTGGCTCTCTGGTATCTGCAGCTCCTGGGGACAGGATTAATTATCCAGGACCGTCCTTTATTACCATCCAAACTTCATCCCTGCAGAAGCAGCACTGGGCACTGCACTGAGACATCCAGTGCACCGGTGAGTGAACACGGCATCGATTCCTACTGCAGAGGAGTGGGTGTGTAAATATATATATGTGTGGGTGTAAGGGCTGAAACTGCACCAGTGGAAACAGCTAATTGGGAGCCCGATGATGGAACACAAAGTGAGCTGTTCTGACTCTGAAAAGGGGAATATCCCAGTTGCAGTTAGTTTAGTGCTTTTCGGAGGAGATCAGGACCCGTTACAGCCCAGGCTGCGACTGTTACACAGGGTGCACTTGGTTCCTATTTTCATCAGGATTAGGATTATGAGAGCAAGGGACAGCATTTCAGGTCACAGCAACTCGGGTTGTCTCCTCCTGGGTACTGCGTGGCCAACACAAAAGGAAAAGGTGCTTCTCCATTCCTGCTCTGTGAGTGGATTCCCCTGGAATAAACATGTCCAAAGGAGGATTCTGACAAAGTGTAACTTAGAGTAGTACTGAAAGCACAGATTAAACCAGAATTTGTGATCCTGTTATAGTATCCCATGACTACCTCTGAATTTCCAGAAATGGGTCAGAAAGCCGGGTTTGAGGCACAAGCCATGCTGCTGCTGAGTTTCCTGGGTGATGTTCACTTGATGCCTAGTTGAGGTGCCTTCCTGGATCCTGCTCCTTGCTGATTCCTGGGTCAGTTTTTTGATTTCAAAGACGACAATTCTTTCAGCGTGTGAGCTGAGGCTCCTGCATGTGGGTGGGTCTGTACATGGCCAGCTGTGGCAGCACGGTGCCAGCTCCCCAATTCCCCTGCCAACAGTCGAGTGGGTCAGGGCAGCCCCATGGCTTGGTGCCCTCCTGCTGAGAGCAGCCAGTTGCAAGGCTGGAGCAGTTGGTGCCCCAGGATGTGGGGCAGGATGTTCTTGGATAACTGCCAATGATGACCACTTAAAAAATGCTTCAGTGTGCAGCAGCTGGGCTCAATCTGTGTGCAGTGACTGCAGCAGTTTCACCGTGCTCTGCCCTGGCAGTGCCCACTCCAGAGCTGCCTGTGTCCTGCTGGAACTGCCCTTCCCAGGGAGGGATGTGACGAAGAGCTGTATTGCTACAAAACTCACAGCTTTAATGCCAGCAAGGATTATTTCTCATCACCTCAGCTGAACTCTTGAGCAATGTGGGTGAAGTATTCCACCTGCCAGTTCCCACAGCACTGCTTCAAGTTGGGAATTAGGCCATTTCTTTGGGAGCCCCTGTGTGTTGGTTTTTATCAGAAGGATGGCTCGTAGCACCATAATGTAGGCAGAGCCTGGTCCTGGGAATGACAGTGTTCCATGGGAGGATGAATGTGGTCAGAGATGAAGCTCTGTGCCCCCAGACAGTCACTGTAACTTCCCCCTTCTGCTGGCCTCTGTGCCCCTCTCCAGAGGCTGCCAGCTCCTCTTCCATCCATCACCTTTGAGTTTTCCTGTTCCACGTCACCCTCCCTTCAGCTAATTACTTTTTTCATGAAAGTTGTAATTTGGTTTTTTGCCCCTTTGGATCCCTTGAAGAGATGTTCCAAAACGTGCCCCCTCAAAAGCCTCTGGGTCTGGGATATTTCCCTCCATCCCCCTTTGCTGCCTCCACACCCTGTCAGTCCCTTTGCACAGCCCCAAGGGCCCTTGGCCATCTAGTGATGACATACCCCAGTTCTGCAGGAGCACGGTGATGCCAGCTCTCCAGCTCTGAGCCTTTCATGGAGAACTCTTTGTGAGTGGAGAACTGTTTCCCAGATGACAGAGAGAAATGGAATTGGGGTCCATTTGTGGTTGTATTGTCATTTCCCAGGCAGCAGAAGCAGTGGAAAAGAGGCACATGGGTGAGAAAGAGCAGGCTGGGTTCCAAAGGAAATTAATACCTGGAGAGGAGCTGGGTGGTGCTGAAAGCAGCTGCCCCCCCAGTGACAGCCGTGTCACACGCTGTGCTGCCTCCCCCCGTTCGCATCCCCGGCCGTGGGGACACGTGGAGCCTCTGGCCCTGGGCAGACAGGTCTTATCCAGGAACGGCTTTGCAGGAGTGTTTACTTTCATTCCTGGGAGGCTGATCGAGCCGTTCCAGCCGGGAATGTGCCCTGGCCAAAGGTGGACCCTGCCAAGCTCCCTTCAGCATGAACACTGCGCTGTCCAAGGGCACCAGAGCCCACTGCACAGCCGGGATGTGAAGCCTGTGGGCATGGGACTCGTGGCAATAGATGTGTGTGCTGTGACTGAGCTGGAACATGATGATTTCTCCCGACCTTTGGGAAGGATTCATAAATTCTACCCTGAAAGGGCAGTAGGTGAGCTGCCTTGCTGCTCCAATGTTATCTGAGGCTTCGCTCACTGAGGAATCTGTGACCAGATAAGATACCAGGGGTTTATTGTATCTCTGGCAATTATTAAGAAAATAGAATCAGTTAATATCTAACCTTGAACCTAGACCAAAACGTTTGGCCTCAGACTTCATTCTGCCTCTCTTGTACATTCTGGAGTTGTACATTTTAGAATGCTGTTAGGAATGATAGAAGAGATGAACAGGAATTTAATCTGAGCCTAAAATACCGTCATTATGCAGCTCAAGCGTCTCAGAAACGAGGTCTGTGCCATGTGTGATTCAGGCACTCGATCTTTTTGTCCCGGTGCAAGAAAGGGAAGGAGGAGGAGGAGGAGCCCCTTTGGCAGAAGTTTCCCCAGCTGTGAAGGCATTTTGTGTGAATATTTAATGCATAGATATGTTAAGAGCAGGGAAGGGAGGGGGGAAGAGGCTTCCACGAGTGTGGGCTTTTGTTTGCCCTGTCAGAAGCAGTAATGCGTTCTCTGCGCACACACAGAGTACATAAATACATATAAATATCCTCTCCCTTGGAAAGGGGAGCAGATGACTGTGCAGCTGGAAAAGGAACATGGAGCACTGCCCTTGCTAGAGAGGGAGGATGGAATTAGGGCTGAAGGTGTTTGTTGGGTGACTGGGGTCCAGGATGTGGCTCACTCCCTCCAGTAAATGAACTTGAGCATTGCGAGGGCACAGAAACCATCTGCTTCCTGTGGGACCGAGGATGCTGCTTGTGGTCCTGGATGACTTACTGGTTTTAAACCCCAAAGCCATTCCAGGCTCTTGCAAACAGTCCCATTAAAGGCAGGGAGAGGTATAAGCAATATGTTAATGATATGCTGATCTCGTGCTCAGAAAAGCATGTGATGGGTACTTAACTCTCCTGAAATTCTTGTTAGTGTCTGAATTTCGGCATGATCCTCCTGGAGAAAGAACAGCCCTGGGTGGAGGTGCAGCCCAGTGCCCACTCCTGGGGGACCAGCCAGCATGAATGGTGTCTGGCAGCATGAAACCAGCTCTTTCCCCAGCACTGCATCCATCCTGAGGAGAGCCAAAACCAAAGGGAGGTGGGGGGAAAGCAGGATGAAACCGGGACACAATCCCTCACTAGAGCAGCCCCTGTTTTGGGAGGCAGAGCAAGCCCCTGGCAGTGCTTTGCTGAGGCCCTGGTGTAGATTCTGCTCTATTTAAAGGATTTTTTTTCCTGGGATGAACTTTACCAAGCACATGCCCAGCCTCCCCAGCACCGTACAGTCAGGGCTGACATTTAAAGCCTCAGCACATCTCTTTCCTTGTCCCATGCAGGATGTCAAATATGCCAGGTTAAGAGAAGGGGGAAAGAGGAAAAATAGTTACACAGTAAATTAAACAAGGCCAACCCCCCTCCTGCTTATTAGGGCTTCAAAAGTTGCTACCTCTGGCTCGAGCTCTCTCAAATACATACAAAGGGTAACTCTAAAAATAGGTCCTGTACTAATGGTTGGGTCACAGCCTGCTAGAAGGAGACATTTTTATTTAATTGTGAGCCCGGCAGTGTGTTTCTGGGGGGAAGTACGTAAACACAGCACTCAGAGCCTGGCTGTAAAGTTTGTGCTCCTTCGCTGAGTCACTGTGGCTAAATTCCCCTTTGTATGGGGGATTTAGGGGAGGAATGTGGGAAGGCTGGCCCAGGCTGCCGCCCTCCTGAGTCACCGCTCTGCTCATCCTCCAGCCCTGGCAGGCTCAGGGCTCTAAGCCACTAATTAGCCTCATTGTCTTAGGGCTGGAGCATCTGTAACCTGGCAAGGGGGGGAGGATGGAGGGACACGCTCCTGGAAGCCCATGAGCAGCACGTATCTCCTTGCACTCGTGTTTTGTGCGTCAGAGCCCACCTCTCGACAATCCCAGTGTGATGCTGATCTGCTCCTTCCGTGGGACAGCATCGATTCCGTCATCCCTACGAGTGAGCAAAGTTGTAACTCAGAGCAGTGCTTCAGAGCAGGAAGGGTTTTAGTGCCCCCTCATTTGCTGTTCGGATGCTGTATCCCTTAAAGGAGCCTGCTTTAAAGAAAAGAGGAGACAAAGAGGGATTTTGGGGCTGGCGAGCTGCCGGTTGCTCACGGGTGCCAGTGTGCAGCAGCTTCATTTGGAGCTGCACGGATGTGCACAGTGACACGCTGGCTGCTCGCTCACGTGGTGGTGACACGGTGGCTCTCGTGGCTGCTGCCGTGCCTCTGTCGCGTGCTGGAGCGTGGCCGGGTGGCATCCTGGCATCCTGCACACAGCCAGGGCCGGGAGGTTGGAGGGAAAAGGCAGGTGCCTGGGGAAGGGTGGACAAGGCTTCTGCAGCGTGACAGCCCACGTGTGTCCAGTCAGCTCTGCGTGAACTGTTGGGCTGTACATGTTCCCCTCTCCCCCGACAGCGGGTGGCTCCTGTCCAGCCCCGTTGGGGCTGGTTACAGCTGACCTCCAGCAGCAACTTACTTTGGGATCAATTGCAACGTGGGTAACCAGCGTCCCACCGCTGCATCCAACCCAGCTGCATCCTTGCCGTGACTCTCAGGTTCCCTTTGTGCAGCGCACGGGGGCACAAAGAGGGGCCTGTTCCTGGCCCCTCCGCTCCCCGGGGCCACCACAATGGTGCGGGTCTGGTGTCCGCGCGCTCGGACAGAACCTGGTGCTAATCAATGGGGTTTAGAGGAAGCTTAACGTGCCGTGGCTGCTCGCTGAGCAGCCTTGCCGGGGCTTCCACCCTCCCCCTTGCAAACAGCTTTGTGCATTTAGGCTTTTTTTTTTTTTTTAAGTAAAGTCTAACACATTTAATCATCTTTTCATAAGCTGTCAGCTTGCCGTGCGCCAAAGCAGAGCAGCGCGCTCGGCCCCGGCTCCCAGCAAAGCGAACGCACCCGGAGAAATCCTGGTCCAGGGAGAGTGTACATTAGGGCTCGGGAGCTGTGAACTTCCCTCAGGGTCTGTGGCAAGATCAAAAAGCAGTTTTTGAGTGTCATGGATTTTTGACTGAAGTTCAAACAGATCTCGTTTTGCACAGCATCCTTGCTCCAGTGTTTTGTAATTCAGCTCTGCACCAGCAAGGCTGGAAAACTCCAAATGCACCAACTGTTCCTGGAAAAATGTGCAAATAGCAGCATCAGAATGTGCCTGTCCCCCACCCTGTGCACAGCTGGTTCTCTGCAGCAGAGGGGAGAACAGGTCCAGGAGGCAGAGCTGGGGTGGGGGGCAATCAAAGTTAGGGCCCAGCAAGCTGAAGAAGTGGGAGCTGTGTCGTTGCGTCTCTCTCTGGGGTAGGGAATGGGGCGTGATGAGTCTAATGGCACTGGAGGAATGTGGGTGAGGGAAAAGGGCATTTGCCCAGGGAGAGGGGTAGGAGCACCTGTTTTAGGGGTGATGGAGAGGAGCTGCTCCTCCTCCCTTCCAATTCACACAGGGTAGGTGAGACCTTCTGGCTGAAGTTGTCTCCCATCTTTTTTTGTGGACTAAGCATCCTGAACAAATAATTTCCTTTCTTATTGTAATTTTGGAAACTGGTCTGTTTTCCTCTCCTCTCCCATTCACCTAGACATGTCCTGGAGGAGCAATCCTGATGCTGCTCTTGCTGTCATCCCTTGAAATACTTACAGGCTGCTGCTTTGCCTGATCCATGCTCTGTGGAGCTTTTCTTCACACAGGCCCAGTGCTGCTCACCAGGGTATTTCCACTGGGAAAGCAAACGTTTGTGTCTCCCCGTCCAAAATAACCGACGGGCTGGGGGTTAGAAGCGGATCCAAAGGGATCCCTTGGTTTCCTGGGAAGGATGTCCATGCTTCACCTGGTCCTCACACGGGAAGCCCTTCCCGAGGAACCACCGACTCAGGGGTTTAATGCTGGAGGTTAATAATAATCGCACCAGGCAGCACATCATTGCCCCGTATCTGGTTGAGAGATTTACAAGTGAAACTCGTGGCAGAGGAAGAAATTGCCTCAATCACTCGGAGTAATGGCACATGGAGAGGCACTTGGGCGTGACTGCTACTTAACACAGAGCCCAGCTTGGCTTCATTTAGCTGCTGGTGCCTTTCTAATAAACACGTTACACTACAAGGTGGGGATTAAGAACAGAAAAGTAAATAAATTGGAAACTGATGGGGAGAGATGGGAGGGAAATGGAAGGTACCAGCAGGGAGCAACAAGGAATTGACTCCCATGCCAGGGCCCAGGGAAATGACCCCAAAGGCCATAGCTGCAGTTTCCCAAGCATCTCCCTGGGCCTTGCCAGGGGGCCACAGGTGCTAGGCAGCCCCATAGCTGCCCCCTACCCTGCAGAGCTGCTCCTGCCCCAAGGTCACAGGGCTGGCAGCCTGCTGCAGCTCCAATGCCTAATCCCGGGGATGGTTTTCCTTCCCTTCTCAGGGCACTAAGGCAAGCAGCTGCTTCTGCTTCTCCTCTTAGGCTGGTGGATGTGTCTGGATCAGTCCTTGCCTTCCAGACCGAGGCACCTGATGTGTATGAGGTGATGGGCACCTCAGTTGAGGCTCCACAGGGAGAAGCTGGTGTTTCTGTAGTGTTTTCCCCACACAGCACGTGGGGGGATTGCTGGGGAAAGGGAGGTGATGCTCAAGGTCATGGAAAAGAGGCTTGGACTTTTTCACATCTTAATGTGCATTATGGTCACTCTGCCTCCTTCCAGGAAGGCATGTCCCAGCTCCATCTGTGCTCAGGGTGTGGGGTACAGAAAGAGTTTGGGAGAAAACAGGGCTTAAGTGGAAAAATGCTCTGGCCAGAGTTGTTTACCCAGCTCATCATCTTGCCTTGCCTCTGGAAGCAAAACCACCCTCCTGTGCAACCCCTCCCTCTTCAGGGAGGTCTCCAAAGGCACTGACACTATGGATGCCAGGAGGGGTTTGGGCACCCACTGCCAGGGCATGTGGGGTTTCCCTGCTCGGGGTTGCCAGGCCAGTTGGTGTCTTTGGGGAGAGGTGGCCGTGGGAAGCAGATCTCTTAAACAATTCAGTAGCTTTTACTACATGTATTAGAGGAGCAACAGTAAGTGCAATGCACCAGTTGACAGGAAGGACTGGGGGGTTAATTTTCAGGATGCTGCCTGGGAATTTAGCCATGGGATTTCCATTACTGCTAATGGGACTCACGCAGCTTAATTTCATGTGAGCTACACTAAAAATGTACATCTAACCACCTGCAAAATTTCAGTCCTGAAATCGAGCCTTTTAAAAGTTAGAGGAGGGTAAACAAACACCTGAAACCACAGTGTCTCACTATTTCCCCCTCTCAGCTGCTCAGATTTTAAAGTCTGGGAGCGGGAGGAACTCGAGCAGTTTGAGGCAATTAAAAACCCCATCCTGCAGGCACGCTGGCTGCCTGCGCACTGCGCCCTCGCTCTCTGCCAATTACAACAGCAGAGTTATAACCCCCGAAAAAATAGGGGTAACTGATGCCTCACCCTTAACTATAGCACGGCGAGCGCGGTGTTATCGTACACATCTAATAACCCGCGCAGCGCCGCCGTGCACGGCGAGGCCTCCGTTATTAGGCTGTTCTCGTTAAATGACTGCTATCATCTGGTCCCAAAGTACATTAAATCCCATTATAATTATAAACACACTTTCCCATAACGTTCTCCTTAGATTACATTTGCGCTGCTTTACCCCAAGGGTATCTTTGTACTAATGCCGTCCGTGTTTGTTGTTTTAGCTGACGATGCCGGGCCCTGTGCTGGCTGTGGTGTGCCATGGGTGGTACGGGGAGGGAGGGAAGGAGGGAGAGCTCTGTGTGGCTGCCACCCTGCCATCCCCTGAGGATGACACATGTCTCTGGGTTCACCGAGCGTGGGCAGCAGCAAAGAGCCAGGGCACATACACGTCTCTGGCCAAGGATGCTCGGGGTGCAGCTCCCTCGGTTCGTGGCCCGTGTCTCATGCCACTGCTTTGTGCTGTTGTTGTTGGAGTCACGGTGCTGCCGGTGTCTCCCTGCTGTGTTTCAATCCCTTCTCGAAGCCATCGTCGCCGATACTTGCGCAGACCCCCATGGCCCGTCCGGGGCGCGGGCACCCGCCGCGTCCCTACGTACAAAAGGTGCCGGTGCGGGGTCGGCATTTCGTCAGCGGGAAATCAGCTTCGTCGGGGCGACGCGTGCTCGGTGTCACATCGTGTCACACCCCTGCAGGAGCCCAGCACCGGACCCCGAACTGGGCTCTGGGAATGGGTTTTACCGTCTCCTCCCCCGGGGCCGGGGGTCCGCCCAGGCGCGGCGCGGGGGGCGGCTTTGTGTGTGGCGGGCGCGGCGCCGGGCGCAGCCCGTCGGGGCGCGCAGCCCCGCTCGGAGCGGGGCCGGGGGCACCCGCGTCGCTCCCCGGGGCCGCTCCGCGGGGCCGCGAGGCTTCCGGGTGCCGGGCTCCCGCCGCCGCCTCCGGCTCCTCCATGTTTGTTGTCGGCAGCGCTGTCCAGCCGCTCCCGCTCCGCTCCCGCAAGGTGCGGGGCTGCGCGGGGCGGGGCGGGGCCGGGCGGGGGCGCCCGCACTCAGCGCGGCGCGGCGCGGGGGGAGCGGGGCGCGGGCGGAGGGTGGGTGGGGGCGGCCTGACGCGGGCGCGGGGCGGCCCGTGGGCCGGCGCCGCCGTGATTTGCTGCGCGGCGCGGCGAGCGGCGGCGGCGGCGATGAGAGCGGGCAGTGCGAACTGCCGGAGCAGCCGCCGGCCGCCGTGAGTGCGGGCGAGGGGGGGCGGCACCGGGACCCCCCGCCCCCCCGCTCCGGGACCCCCCCACCCCGCCGCGGGGCCGGGGCTCTGCCGCTTCGCCGCGCACCTGATGGGGCCGCGCTGCCGGCAGGACGGGGCGGCCGGAGCGGGAGCCGGGCGGTGGCGGGGGATGCGCTGCTTCCCGTCCCTTCCCTTCCCCGGGCGGCGGCGGCGGGGACGCGGCTCCGGCGGCCGCGGATCGGCCGAGCGGCGCAGAAAGTTTCGGGCGAGTCGCTGCTGGGCTGCGGGCTAACTTCCCTCTCCTCCCCGCTCCCTTTTCCTCCCTGCTCTCTTCTCCCTATTTCCTCTCCCTTCTGCCCCTCGGCTTTCCTCTTTCCTCCCCCTTTCTCTCTTTTTTTTCTCCTTTCTCTCTCTTTCCCCCCTTCCCTCTCTGCTCCCCCTTCCCGCTCCACTCCGCTCCTCTCCCCCTCCGCCTTTTGTTTTCGCAGATAGTCGGCACACAAAGCTGGTCCCAGATTTGAGTGACGGCGAGACACCCTGATGCGCGAGCCTGGGGCGCGCCATGGATCTGACTAAGATGGGGCTGATCCAGCTGCAGAACCCCTGCCACCCCACCGGGCTGCTGCACAAAGCCAACCAGATGCGCCTGGCGGGGACGCTGTGCGACGTGGTCATCATGGTGGACAGCCAGGAGTTCCATGCACACCGGACCGTGCTGGCCTGCACCAGCAAGATGTTTGAGATCCTCTTCCACCGCAACAGCCAGCACTACACCCTGGACTTCCTCTCGCCAAAGACTTTCCAGCAGATCTTGGAGTACGCATACACCGCTACCCTGCAGGCCAAGGTCGAAGACCTGGATGACCTGCTCTATGCTGCCGAGATCCTGGAAATCGAGTACCTGGAGGAGCAGTGCCTGAAGATCCTGGAGACCATCCAGGCCTCTGAGGACAACGACACTGAGGTCCCCATGACTGACGGAGGTGCCACTGCCGAAGAAGAGGAGGAGAGGAAGTCGAGGTACATCAAGGGCCTCTTCATCTCCAAGCCCACTGGCGAGCATGGTGGCTATGCTGGCACGACCGGCCAGAGCCTGCCGGCAGCCACAGCAGAGCAGAGCCACTCTGCCTCTGTGTCCTACTGCTCCCTCTCCGCCATGAGCCCCACCAAGGCGGCGGTGGACAGCTTGATGACCATTGGGCAGTCGCTGCTGCAGGGTGCCCTGCCGCCCGGTGCCCCCGACGACTCGCGCCCCACCACCGCCCGCCGCCCCCCCGGCCTGGCCGAGGTCAAAACCGAAGCGATGCAGGTGGACGAGGCCTCCAGCCATGACAGCCCCCGGACAGCCGAGCCTGGTGCCTCCAGTGGGGAGAAGCCTGATGAGAAGGGCAAGGAAGGGCCCGGCACCCCAACCCGCAGCAGCGTCATCACCAGCGCCCGCGAACTGCACTATGCCCGTGAGGAGGGCACCGAGCCGCCCCCCGAGCCCGGTCAGGGGCTGCCACTGGGGCCGGAGCCATCCGCTGCCACCCCAGGCGAGAAGCCCTTGGGCATCTACTCGCTGCTGCCGAACCACAAGACTGAGCCGGTGCTCGGCGTGCCGCCGGCCGTGGCGTCCGCCCTGCACGTGCAGCCGGCCCTGGCTGTCTCCATGGACTTCAGTGCCTATGGGGGGCTGTTGCCCCAAGGCTTCATCCAGCGGGAGCTGTTCAGCAAGCTGGGGGAGCTGGCAGCTGGCATGAAGACGGAGAGCAGAGCCCTGGGCGAGCAGTGCAGCGTGTGCGGGGCAGAGCTGCCAGACAACGAGACCCTCGAGCAGCACAGGTGAGTGCCGAGGCCGTGCTGTTCATGCTGCACCGGGCAGCATGGATCTTGCCAGAGGGTTTCAGTTTCTGACTGGGCGTTCCGTGTGTGCTAGTGCAAAGTTTCTGCCGTGTACCCTAAAACCAGGCTGTGGAATAGTGTGCTCAGAGGAATGACTCTTGCAGCTCCCCCAGGTCTGGCAACTGTGCCGGAAGGTTCCTTCTAGTGAGCGCTTTGCTGGGGAGGACAGCCTGGATGGGGCTGGGGCCATTGGTGTTTCCCACTAGCACAGACCCCATCAGTTTCCTTGGCTGGCATCAGCCAAGCAGCTCACAGTTGTCACCCTTTGAGTTCAGGGATCTGCATGCAGAGAGATGCTGTGGGGTCGGGCAGCTCTCACCCACCCTGTACTGAGAGCTGGTCCCTCCTGTGCCAGCGGCCGGGCACACCAACGCAGGCAGCGGTGGCACTCGGGCTTGCGGCTTGTAGTGACTTGCCAGCCCAGGGGGGTTTGTGCTGCTCGGCTTCCCGGTTTATGAAACATTTGCACTTCGTGCAAAGTGGCGCGGCAGTCAGGCTGGGTGATGCCGGGGCGAGCACAGAGGGCTCGGGCAACTGCAGAGCCGCGGGGATGGGTGCTGGACTGAACCTCCAAAGGCTGTCGGTGCAGTTTTGGGGCTCTATGTGGGGGATCTGTGTGCTCACTCCCAGCCCTGCACCCCGGGGACCTGCTGCAGGGTGGGAGCGTGGTGGTGGTTACTGACACGTGAGTTCGGTGCTTTGCTGTTTACCGCCTCCTGGTCGCGATTCGGGAACCAGAGCTCGTTTTCCGATTTAGCTGGGGAATGGGGACCACGTTAATTACCACGCCGAAATCGGTTTCGCCGGTCAAATCCCACGGCTCCGGACGTGCTTTGGCGAGCACTGTGCTGGCCCCCAGCGTGGCTGCAGCCCCACGGCAGGACGGCAGCGTCCTGCCTGGGGAAGGCAGCACCGGCGCGGTGCCGGAGCTTATCCCTGCCTCCCCGGGCAGTGCACCCTGACAGATTTTTAATGAATCAACAGGTTAATTAGTCCCGATGCACACAAGGCACTTCAGGGCCGGTGGCCGTGCCGGCACGCGCCTCTGGCGGGGCAGCCGGTGCTGCTCGCGGTGCGGGATGAGCCGGTGCCGGGTGCCGGAGCAGCGGCTCCCCGCACGCTCAGCCCGCGAACGCTCCCGGAGCAGGGCGGCAGCGGCTGTGCCGGGATCCCCAGCCCCGCACGGGTCTGCGAGCGCCGGCAGCATCGCCCCTCGCTCTGCCGCACGGACCCTGCCGGGACAGCTTTCGCCCCTCGCAGGATCCCCGGCTCCGTGTGGGTGCACACCCGCTTTCGGCTTTGTTTCCCCTCTCGTGAGCGGCAGAGCTGGGGCTGGCGTTGGTTACGTGCCCGAAGCTGCCTCGGCCGTGCGGTGATGCAGACCGAACGTCACCGGGAGAGCTGCAGTGAGGGCTCAGGGAGAATTTTAACGTGCCTTTCTGCCACGGTCTCTAGCCTCTCCCTTTCCCCCTCCAAGCCCATAGCAGCGACTGCTGCGGCCGCAGGAGAGGGCGATGCTGGGGCTGCCCGGAGGCTCCTGTCGCCGACGGTGGATGTGTCCAGAAGGAGGGAAGGCTGCGCGGGCAGATCCTTCCCCGCGCAGTCGGGAGATGGGGGAGCGTGACCCAGCTGTCCAGCACGACAGCCCCTATTTCACAGTGCCTTCCAGGACTCGGCTTGTTTTGACAGCCGTGGCTGCAGCCGTAGCTTATTTCTCACTTATTCATGATCCTTATCGGGAGACTGGGCACACACGGTGCTCTGAGGGTCTCGAGGTCTGCCCGGAGCTCAGCACTGGCCCCTGCCAGCGGAACCTTGAAGGCAGCTGCTGAAGCCAGTGCCAAACTCTGTTTGCCTGGTTTTGCTTTCAGACCGATTACCTGGCGCTGGCAAACTTTGCAGGGCGAGCCAAATCCTTTGAGCCGTGTTTAAACTGATATGTTAGACCGTCCATGTTGAAAGGCATTGGGCAACAGTCCAATGAACTCACCCCCACCCCCAAAGTCTAATACCCAGGTGGTTTGTGTGTAGATAGGGTCTCATGTGGTTTTTTTATAGTGTTTGCTTTCTAATACATTGTGAGAATTACCATTGGGAAAGGATTTGTGGGATCCTATTGTATTCATGGAGCTGTTAAACAGCATCTGTGCTGGATTGGGATCTGCAGCTCTCTGCCGGAGCAGCTCTGGTGGCAGCTGCACTGTGCTGGCCGTGGGCTCCTCTTCGCTCCACTGCCTGGTGCATGGGGGATCTGTGTCCCACACCGGGGTCTGGACACCACCTCCCTGAGAAATGCGGCGGTGGGGGCAGGATGTGCCGGGGGCACTGGGGTGTCGCTTGTTGGCTTTCGCTGACCTCTTTCTGCCGTGCACTCGCTGCTGTGGTTTTGCTTTCCGACCCTGACGTGAGCGTGGAGGTACCCGAGCAGAGCTGTTCCCAGCTGCGGTGAGCTGGGGGCTGGGAGCAGCTCCTGGGGAGGGGGTACCCTGCTGTTCTGTGGGGTGCTCGGCTGCCCGGCGTGGCAGCTTCCACCCAGCAGGTGACGGAGCCCAAAGCCACCCAGTGCCGACGCCACTCTTCCCGCAGGGAGCTCCATGAGCCAGTGTGTGCCGAACCTGTTTACAGCACACAGGCAGCCCATGCATATGGTGGGGCTGTTTGTTTACACACACACATGCCTATAGAAGTGTAAATATATATGTTTATAGTCTTGGAGCTTTCTGAGTGTTATCTTCATTAGTATGGGAAGCATGTGCAGAAAAGGGAGAGCAGAGGGTCAGCCTGGCCTTGGCAAGCACAGGGGGCCGCTGGCCCTGGGTGACAGACAGTGCCCAAGGGACAGTCATGTGCCCCAGCCCCGTGTGCGGCTCCTCGGCCTCGTGGCAGCATCATCTGTGCTGTGTCGTACCCAGGAGTCCTGAGCTGTGACCTTTTGGTGGCCGAGTGGCCACAAGCCTCGGCACTGGCTCTGGTCAGGTTTTTTGGGTCCCTGAACCCGCTGGCTGCTGCATGATCCATTTTTTAATCCTTTACCAAGCTTATGATTTTGACTAATTGAGTGTAGATTGAGTCGGCGAGTCTTTAATTTTTTTTATAAAAGATTTCCTTCTGGGTTCAGCAAAGTTCAAACTTAATCTAATGTTAGTATCGATCGTCGCTTCTAATTGCAGACAAAAAAGCCATAGTTCAGCAGCCCTTTTTGGGGTTGTTTTGTGAAGGAAACCCTCCGAGCTGTGAGGTGAGAGCCGTGCTGAGCTGCCAACAGAGCCTGGCATAATTTGTCATTGGGAAGTTAAATACCCTAGAACTTTAACAAAATTAAACCATGTCTTTTATGAAACGATAGTGACTGAAAAGGCTGAAGGTGGGGATGGGCTTCCATACAGTTCATTTGTGGCACAGCCAAGCATCCCACCTGGTGCTGCCCGGGAATTCACCCGCCACAGCCATGCAGCTGCTGGCAGCGCTCGCCACGTGTGTCCCTGTGAGATGGGGATGCTGGGCTGGAAAATGAAAGTGCTTCGTGCTGATGGTGTCGTGAGGCCGGTGGAGGCCAGCGGTGGGTGAATGCTCCCCGTATGATGAGTTTGGGTGGAAGGTGCTCCTGCTTGGGAAAACTGCAACTTCCCATGGGGATCCAGCCTCACCTCCCCTGTCTCCGCCTGGATTAGCTGAGTGTTGTACTGCTAATGCCATTAGGCACGTTGGCACTGCTTGGCGTGTCACAGTGAGAAACAGATGCAGTGTACCATTAAAGCAATAAACGTGATAAATCGGATCCCAAGTGCTTTGTGAGATGTTATTAGTGTTAATTTTGGTAGCCGGATACAGTAGTTGCTTTTTATTTTATTTTAAGCATTCGGCAATTTATGTTCCACAGCAATGGAAATTTTAGGAAAAGGAGGAAAAAATGGAAAGCAAGGCAGGGAGGGAAGGAAAAGCAAAAGCAGCAGCCCCCCAAACTCTGACCGTGATTACTTCCAGAGTCCGAGGACGACTTGGCAGCTCTTGTTTCTTGCTGATGGGCCTTATTAGCGGCACCTGGCATCATAAGGGGCTAATGGAAACCAGCGTTCCCGGCTGCCGGGCCGCGGCGCGGGGCGGCCGGGCGAGGAAGCTCTTATTAGCTTTATGGGCAGGGGGACGTGCCCTGCTCAGGAAATGAATGTTGCAGCTAAGGTCCACGGCGCTGACCCCGAGCGTGTAACCTGTGAGCGCCGGCCGAGACCCTGCGCAGGATGCTTGGGATTTCGGGGGCTCTCTGGTTCTTGTCATGGGCAGAGGGGGAATATGGCATGGTATGTTGCAGCCTTGAACTTTTGATTTATTCAGTGGGGGACTTAACTGTTTCCATGCTCAGCTCCAAGCGCAAAGGGGGAAAAGCCCCCTTCGGCTTTCGCATTATTCCGTCCGTTATTGTGCATCGGTTTAGTTATGTGTGTGCTGCGTTTGAAAGCAAAGCTCTGAGGTTCCCATCAGAAAACACCTATTTCTATTTATTTATTTATTTATTTATGCCTGCCCAGTGCATGAAACCTGCCCCACTGAGGACACTTGGGTGGCTTTTCCCCAGAGAGCTGGCTGTCGCTGCAGCAGATTTGCAGAACCTCCTCAGTCCCCGTGACACCTCGCAGAATGATGTTGGTTAAAATGTCTTTTTGGCTGTGCAGAGGGCCCCTGAGAGAGCTTGTGCTGGTTCAGGGATGATGCTGTACACCCTTTCTTCCTTTCCCCGTGGAACATGGGAGTGATGTAGAGCAGCCCGGGCTGTTGGTGACAGAGCATTCCCACAGCTTTCCCCACTTCTACGGGGTGTTGGCTCTTTAGTTATATTGGTGCGTAAATCTGTTTTCCTTGGATAGAGTAAAATGATCTGCATTTTCCTTTTTGCCTGCAATTAGCAAGATTTTTCTTTTGCCCCCCCACCCCACCCCTTGACAGCTTCAAGAGAGGCTTTAAATGAGTAATTACTAAATATTTCCCGGCAGCCAAACACGGGGCCATGGCATCTCCTGTTGCAAAAGTGAAAAATATTTCTGTTTGCAGTTAATTTTAGTGGCAGGCAGATCATGTTAACTGGGTGTAATTGCTTCCAGATATGGCAGAGGGTTTTGTGTGTTGGGATGAAGGGTCTGGTAAGTGCTCACTTCCTGTGTAAATTAGCCTATTCCATTCATTCCTTCTCTCCCGGCAGTCCTGGCTTGTGTCACTCTGCCGGCAAGGGGTTCTTCCCCCCTGGCCCGGCTCAGCGCTTTATGGTGGGATCAGTCCTTCACAGGACACTGCTCCCTCCTTGGCAGGGAGGGATCTGCATCCCGCTCTGCTGCTGGTACCCTGGGCAGAGCTTGGCGTGTGCCCCGGCCCTGGTAGGGACTGGTGTTGTGACAGGTACCAGCTGAAACAGGGAGGGTGGCACGTAGGGAATTTCAGACAGGATGGATTCATATAACATGAGCAACAGGGAAATGTTGCAGACACAACAGGGGAGTCTGCATGTGGCCAGACACTTTTTAATATGGGCTCATGAGCTCCCAGTGCAGTTGTGACATCTGCTCTTGTTCCTGCTCAAGCCCGGTTGCCCAGACCTGCTGTGGGGCATTCAGGTGCATCACCTGCATATCTATTCTGGATAATTTTTATCCAGGCTGAGGCGTGCCTGAACCACTTGGTTTCAGTTTGGAACACACTGGTTTGCGCTGGCACTGCTTTGGGTAACTTGTGTGCTGACAGGAGAGCAACAGGTAGCTTTGGGAGGGTACAAGTGCTGTTGGACCATGTGGATTTACAGAGAAGGTGGGTTTCTCTTTTTGGCAAGAACATGCGCTGCCTTGGTCTCTCTGCAGCTGAAGGAGGGAGCATCACCCTAAGACTGGGGTTGCGGGAGCGAGCCTTTGCAGCGCAGGCTCAGCGCTGGCCGGGGGCCAGGGCCGCCCGGATCATTTTCGCTGTAGTGTTCTTAACTGATTTTAAGTAGATTATGGTTGGATACGTGCCCCGCTGTGCTGGTTCAGGTTTCCATCGGCCTTCGTTGTCTCGTTGCTGTTTTATTGGCGTGCTGTTTAGCAAACAAGCCGGCGGTGTGCGATTGAGGAAACGCTTCTCCACGTAGGCACGAGCGCTGCGAGAGCCTGGCTAGAGCCGCCCGCCCGCCATAAATCAGCGTTAAACACCCTGCTTTGTTACCGGTGTCAGCGCGGGAGATGGGCTGGTTATCGGCGTGTATCAGCCGGGCTGATAACCCCGTGCTCTGTTTAGTGCTGCTCGAGGAGCAGCTGCCTCACTGCAGCGGCAGTGATGGGGGAGCGCGCTGGGTGCCGGCACGGGCGATGCTGTGGCGCTTGCCTTGCGTGCTACAGAGGGGACCGGTGCACCCCCGTCTGCAAATGTAACTTGTGGTGGGGAGGAAGGTGCCCACACTCACCTCGGTGACCTATAAAGAAGGGAACCACAGACTCAGAAGAAAAAAAAAAAAGAGAAACTCGATAAATCCCACAGCCCCAAGCACCAGGCCAGTTCCATCGCTGGTGGAGGGCTTCAAAAGACACGCAGAGATGGCACTTGGGACGTGTTTTAGTGGTGGGTTTGGCACTGCTGGGGGAATGGTTGGACTCAATGCTGTCGAATGTCTTTCCCAAGCCTGGTGCTTCCCAAACACCAAGCCTGCCAGAGTTCAAGGAGCATTTGGACAATAGTTTCAGGCACGTGCTGGTATTCTTGGGGCCGTCATGTGCAGGGCCAGGAGTCACTTTAACGATCCTTGTGGGTTCCTTCCATCTCAGGGTATTCTGTGATTCTATAATTTGTGTACCAGGTACTGCACCAGTTACAACCCATGTGCTGTTTGCCGCTCCATCACAACTGCTGGAATTGCTTTTATCCTCTTGCCACTGAGTTTGGGGATAGTGCTGGGCTCCACATGCTTTGCCCTTGGTCGCCTCCTCTTGTTCTTCTCTCCACACATTATTTATAGTAAATCATATTAGAAAGGAGCGCTAAGGAGGAAGCATGATTCATCCTCCTTGAAACCAGTGCTGACATAAAGGCAAAGAGCTTACTACGTGGTTTTTATTATGGTATTTAGGGGCAGGTTGTACTAATTTTGGCGTGCACAGAGTAAACCTGAGAAGGCTGTGACTCCAAGAAATTTAATTTCACTGCAGCACAGGCTGCGTGTTTAAAAAACCCAACCAAAACCCCGCTGGCCTTCTTGGAAGGGCATGTGCGTGGCAGCACAAGGCTTTTGGGATGGCCTGTTGCTTTCCAGATTTCACTGCGTGTCTTTAGCTGTTCTGTTGGCTTCTCATGGCTTTGCTGTGGTGCGGGAGCAGGGACAGCTGCAAGCACAGGCATCCCCCTTCCCTGTGAGTGTGGTGGGGCACTGGAACCGTGGGAGAGAAGCTGTGGATGCCCTATCTCTGGAAGTGTTCAAGACCAGGTTAAACAGGGCTTGGAGCAACCTGATCTAGTGGAAGGTGTCTTTGCCTGTGGCAGGGAGGTGGAATGAGATGATTTTTAATGTACTCTCCAACCCAAGGCATTCTATGATCACAGGTCTGGAATGGGAAGCACAAATTGGTACAGAAAAGGGCTCCCTGTTGAGGGGATGTGCAGAGGGGATACTTGGTGCGGAGACCCCGCCAACAGCTCCCAGACCGCGGATCCGGGCTGCCCACGGGAGCTGGCTGCTGGCAGCGCAGCACAGGCAGCGCTGGGGATGGATCTCTTATCTCAGCTGGGCACGGCTGCGCTCGCAGCCGGCTGTGCAGTGCACACAAACGGCCTTTGCGTGGGAGATAAGGCGCCAGCGTCGTGCAGTGCCCACGGATCCCCGGCCCCTCGCCGGCCCCTCGCCAGCCCCTCGCCAGCCCCCCTGCGCCCGCGCCGCACCGGCGTGGCACTGGCACACCGTCCCACTCACACCGTGCTGTGGTCAGCCGGATCACGGGTCGTGGTGCCACATGAATCACGGCACTGGGTCGGGCCCCTCTGCCAGCGGCACATGGCGTGGGGTGGCCGGAGTGCAGCAGGGCACCGCTGGCTCACACACCAGGGCCCCTTTCTGCGAAACAGCACAGTGCTCAGAACCGAAACCCTCCCTCTGCGCCTCCCTCCCTCCGGGGCGTTCTGCTATTTTTACCAGGAACGTGGTGATTTCCTCTTCTCTTTTTACCTTCCCCCTGTTCGTAGAAAAGATCCCAGCACTGAGCGTGGGGCAGGGCGCTTCTGCGAATAAGAGCAGTGACCAGAGGCGCCTGTCGTGCACGAAGCCTCTTTGGGCAGCTCTGCCTGCGCTGCCCTTGCCTTGGGGGGCTGTGGAGGGGGCCCCTACTGCTGCCCTGCCTCCCTGGGGTGCTCGGAGCCTGGCTCGCACTTCTCTTGCATGGGGCTTGCCTTGGTGGGAACCAGTGGTGTGCTATGAAACTGGCAGAAAACCCCCTTCCCTCCAGCAGGAATCACCTTAGGAACATTTTAACTTAGATGAAAACCTTTCCGGTGGAAAAAAATGAAAAGCAGTAGTTTTTCTCTTCCCAGATCCCTGGCTTCCCCTGCTTTTGGGTGAGGGATGGGGAAATGCCATCCTGGCTCTGCTGTGCCTTCCCTGGCCTTTTGGTTCACTGTCACCCTGGTTGAAGGACAGCATTTGGTTTGGGTTTCCTGGGGGAATTTGGGCTCTGCATTGTTGGGGGCTGTGGGGAAGATCGCATGTAGGGCAGGTGCTGTGGTGGAAACCGGGTCACCGGCAGCTCCCAGCCCACAGGGAGCTGAGTCAGCAGTACCCAAGAGTGGGACAGCACCAGGGCTGCCGGGGGATGGCCCCAGCCCTGCCTGTGGGATGCGTCCGGCCCAGCCCTGCCCACAGAGCTGGGGAGGGGCACTGGGATCTCAGGATGCAGATGCAAGCGCTTGTATTGATTTCTGGCTTCTCTGATCCTTTAGCTGGAGGCGGCTCTTCCCTCAGCGTCCAACCAAACGTAACTTAAAGCAGTGCAGAAATGTTTATCACCCTTCCCTCGCAGCAGTGAGCGCTGGCCAATGCATTATTTAGCAGGGTGGGAGCAGCAGTGGGCTGCCCTGGGGCAGGGGCTGCGACCACCCAGCACATGGGGGGAGCAGGGGGCTCTGGTGGGTTGTGTGCTGAGGATGTGAGTGGGCATCGCTGGCAGGACCTTGCATTTGGACACATTTTGGACCTTGCATTGGGAGAGGGACCCGTCCAGCTGTGCCCAGCAAGAAAATGGGAAGAGGATGGTAAAAGAAGGGACCTTGATGTTGGGGGCCTGAGCAGGGGGTCACAGAGATGTGCGTCTCCCAAGGATGGTACTTGGGATGCTTTTCTCCTTATCCCATAGTGCCGGCACCGTGTGGCAGGGTCCACTCTGCTGGCCAAGCGCTGTGGCCTTGGCCACTGCCGGCACGGGCAGCTGTGCCACATCCTCCTCCAACTGGAGGTGGAGAGCAGCTCGCTCCCTAATTAGCACCTTTGTTGCTAAGTGAACAAAACGTCCCTGCATGGCCAGCTTCCTGCCAGTGATCCATGTGTCGAGGAAGGGGCTTCCATCGCCACCACACACAGTGCTGTGGTGCACGGCCACAGGGACCGATGTGCTGGAGCCAGGCTGCTCAGGCACCGTGTGCTCCAGGCACCGTGTGCTCTGGCACCGTGTGCTCCAGGCACCATGTGCTCTGGGACTGTGGCTCTGCTGCTCCACGTGTGTGCCCACGCTGGTCGTGCTCCAGGTGCCATCGCTGTCACCTGTTGTGCTGAGGGTCGCTGCTGAGGCAGCTCTTCTGTTCTGGTCTCTGGTGTGTGTATTTTCAATTACCTCTGGTCACCTCTCGCACGGCGCCTGCCCTGCCTGGCAGGGTCAGACATGAGTTAGCTGAGAGTGTCACTGTGTTAAAGGGAATAATCGTGTTGTCTTCAGAGGGATGGTAACAATGGATGTTAATGCCTGTGGAGCAACAGCCCACGGCAGCACTCATTAAACAAGACTCCATTTGGATTGTCAGATCCCTTTGATTCTTCCTGCATCGTCTTCTGCCACATCCCGGCTCCACATCCGAGCATCGGGGTTTTATTATTTTATAGGTGCTGTAATGTTCGGGCTGTGTTGTGTGGTGGAGGCTGGTGTGCTCTCTCCACCATCCTCCTCCTCCTCAGGATGCTCTTCAGCAGCAAACAGGGAGCCACTGGGTGGCTGGAGCATGCAGGGGCTCCTGGCCCCTGGAGGTGTTTTGGAGTTAGAATATCCCATGTTTAGGTGTGTGCGTTCAAAAATATATAATATTTGTGCTAATGAGTGATGGGTTTGTTGCCTTTGGTGTCTGTTGCTGATCACATTCCCCTGTGTGTATAAGCTTTGCCTTTTCGTTAGTAAATAATGCCATGGAAATGAGGGTGAAAAGCACCGTGGCTGTCTGGGCACAGAGAGGGGGCTGTGTGTGTGCTGCTGCCTGTCCTGGGCTGGCTCTGGAGTGGCCAGGCAGCCTTGAAAGGATCTGTGGAGCAAGCTGCCCACTGGAAGGACCAGCTGGGGAGTGGGAGCAGTGCTGAGAATCATTTTCACCCAAGAAATTATTGTTCTTGCAAGAGCAGATTTGAAATCTATTTGACTTTTCAGCACCCTGTACCCCTTTAAACGTTTCCAGTGTATTCTCGCTGATGGGTTACCTTTTCTTTCCCCTTGGGCTATAATTAGTGTCCTTTACACAGAATTGCCTTAGAATTGGATTTGAAGAAGATAAGAATCAAATTACCACTATTTATCTTGTAAATTCCAAAAGATCTACCGAGAGGCACTGTACAAGGGGGATTTTTAAAATATTGTGCTCTGAAAACACCAACCTCCTGTGGGTCCCAGGATTCCCTCGAGGGTCGCATCTGCAAAATGCCCTTGGATACAGGACAAGGCCAGAGGTGCCAGGAGGGAGACAGGATGGTTTCTTCCTGGCTGGGGGCTGGGGCAGGTGGATGCAGGTGGGTGACTGGGTCAGGGTGGCAGCATTATCTCAGGCTGGGCTTTGGTCTTGAACTTCACGGTCCCAGGTAGGCTGGAGAGGAAAAGCCTTTGAAATGCCACTTCTCTCCCGCTTTTCTACACTCCCACCTGGGGTCACTCCCTGCTCCACTGGGCGGCTCTCAGAAGATAAGGCAAGTTGAGTGCCAGAAATGGATGGAGGTAATTTTGGTGGGCTCTGTTTTGACAGAAATTAAGCATCTGAATCTAAATGAAGGAGATGGAGAGCCTAGGCAGCTGAGATTGTATTTTCATAGCATAAACAGTTGCAGAAGAAGATTAATGGCATCTGTGTAAACACTCTGTTGCAGTGGTGAGGGGTTGTGGTTTTTTTAATAGTTAGAAAATACTAAGTATGGCTGGAGGCAAGAGACACTGTACCTCCCTCCTGCTCACACCTTCCACCTCCCCGTCCATCCCACAGTAAATATTCCAGCCGCCCTCAGCCCTGCTCTCCCTTCTTGCAGTAAATTACATATTAAAGTAGCCTGGTAACTGAGCACCGGTTGCTGCGCGATAAGCTCCGGGAAATCGATATGTTTGCCATGTGCCTGCTTGTTTATGACACCTGCCTGCCGAGCAGTTGAGCAATGCTCCGTGGGCCCGGGCTGCGCTCGCAGGAGAGGCTGCAGCAACACTGACGGGTTTTTTTGCTCCCTGAGTGAGGTGTTGCCCGGAGCTGCCCTGCAGCATCCTGTCAGGGGGGTAAAATAAAAGGAGCGATAATATTTGGTGACGCAGAACACGGGGAGGCAGATGGGATCACAAAGCGGGTCACACCTTCATCCGTCTTTGGGGCTTCTCTCAGCCCCTTCCATATGAGTTTCTGCTCTGCTTCTGTTTGTCACCTCCATGGGTAGGTGTGGGAGTGGAGCCCAGGAGTTTAAACACTCCTTCTGTGTGCCTGGGCAGGGAGGCAGCTGCCCACACACACGGTGCTTTGTCAGTGGGGGTTGGCATCCTCTGAGCCCTGTGCCACACGATCCAGTGAAGCAGGGACCGTGCATTGACCAGCGCAATGCCCAGGACCCGTTGGCTGTATCCCAGAGTGTGAGATATGCCCCCAACTCCTTAGGTTGGGAGCAGCCAACCCCAGCTCAGCTCATGAACTGGGATAGCTCTGACTTAGGAAAATCTTCCCCTTGACTTCGCAGCCCAAGGGTTTGGCTGCTTTGCCTGCACAATGGTGGGCACCAGCCCACATTCCCCCTGCTCCAGTGGCTTTTTGGGTGGGAGCAGGGCATTTTTTTCTGAAATCTCAAGTCAGCAAGCTGCAGTAATTGACCTTTTGACCCAGATATAAAGTTGGGAGGTAAAAGACACAGCTTGCAAGATTTTTATAAAACTGTTGACCTCTCACAAGATTAACTCGGAGATAATAGTAATTATCAACAGCTTATGGTGGGTCCAATCGATGGTGAACTTTACCTCCTGCCTAAAACTGAAGGTCAGTGTTTTACTGCAGAAAAGATAACTGCCATGGGTTTTCTCACCACCGCCAGTCAGCAAACGTCCCTGTACAGAGGAATTCCCTGAATGGAGTGCATATGGCTCCTGTGGGAAAATGGGATGGCGCAGTGCAGTGCCCACGTGTGGGTTTTGGTGATGCTTAATGCTGTAGCTGAGCCTCAGCACAGCTCAGGTGGCCTCTCTGCCACTGTGCTGGCACACTAGGACAGTGGCTTCCCTGGGATGCTCGGGTCAGGGGAGCAAGCACAGAGAGGCAGAGCACTGCTCCAAAAAGGCACTTCCTCTTTAATAGCTTTTGATTGTGTGCTTTCACTTTTTATGTATAAAAGATAGTCCATTTAATTAACTTGAGAATGCAATTTCAAAACCACTAATGCTTTACACATGACGGCTCTTAAAATACAAGTAACGTTGCAGTACTGTGCTGTGCTCCCTCTGCCTCTTGTGCCTTGTTTTGGAGACAAACATTCCCCCCCTCGGTAGTTCCGGATCCTTGAATAGGAGTCAAACAGATTTGGGGTGTTTGAACCTGGGTTTGCCTTGTCAGTGTGCCTGGGCTGTCAGGTGCCATCCTCTAGCAATGTCAGTGATTTCCTCCATGTCCTTGTCTTTCCCTGGATGTCACCTGTTAATCTCCAGCCAACAGCACCGTGAGCTAGAGCATCTTCTCTCTGGCACTGGCGAGCAGGCTTCGTTTCTGTGAGCTTTCCTTGAGTCTTGGGTTTCTCCTTTGTACCTTTTTTTTATAGAGCTGGTTTATAATGGATGTGCTTCTGGGGGCAGAGCACACCCTCACCTCAGCCCCTCACTTGAAACACCCCACAGGCCTTTCCAAGTTCCTTAGTTTTTACCAGGCATCTTTAGGCTGTCCCAGATGGATATGGTGGGGGGAAGCTTCAAAGGCTGGCTAAGTGGATGTGGCACAGTCAGTCCAGGTGGCTTGTCCAAAACCTGCACACCCTTGCTGATGTGAGACCCCAGGGTACTCTGACCAGGACCCTCATCCAGTGCACGGATGAGCCCCAGAGCCAACTCCTGTGACTTCCCTCACTATCTAGTGGGGTTGCAGGCAGCTCTGGGGAAACCCCCGTTTTCCCCTCCCAAGTGCCTTTCCCCCAGCCTGGCGCAGGGAAAACGGGTGGGAACCTGGAGGTGAATTGCTGGATTTGTTGTTAAAAACCTGCACGCACCAACTCCCCCTTTTATTTTTTTCCCCCTTTTTTTTTTGTAGCATAGAAACCTCTCTTTGTGGCAGAAGGCTGGGAGGGTTTGAATGCCACATCCCGGCGTAGGAGGCTGACTGGGACCATACGGCTTTATCATTCATTAATTCCTGTGCTCATTCATCCCCCTATTTAAACTCCTCTGTAAAGACGGGAGCTACAGATGGTCTTTTGGTACCCGCTTTAGCCGACAGCCCTCGGCCCCGACAAAGGGGTACAGAGGGAGCAACAGAGTGTACAAAATATTTCCAACCATTAGAAATCGAGGTCTCATTCACCAGCGGCTCCTGTTTTGAAAGCGAATTTATGCAAGCGTCGTAACCCCCAGGCAGGGCAGGGCCAGGAGTGGGACTGAGCCGAGGGCAGCATCAGCTGCTTTTGCCTGCGATAATTTGGTGCCAGATCACTGTTTCCAGTTTGCTTCAAGAATTTGTTATTGTTGTGGCACCAACATCACCCTTTGGTGTGGGAAGCAATGACCAGAGTGTCACTGGCTGTGCCTCAGGTGTCCCACTCGTGCTGGCCAGTGGTTTGTCCTGGCTGTTTGCTGGTGCAGCAGCCACCATGTTCCCAGTGTGTTTGGGGTTTGTGTGTGGTGTCAGTGATGTGCTGAGCTGGGGGTGCACTGGGGCTGTGGTGCTGGGAGTGACACCGGTGGTGCCTCTGCCTGCCCATGCTCTGGTTCCCACGGGTGGTTCGAGTCCCACGGGTGCAGGGGATGTTCAGGGCTCCCACTGTCTCTGTCTTGTCCTCAGGAAAGGTTTGCAGGGAAGCATTGGGGGTGTGGGAATACTGGTGTGCAAGGGAACAGCAGTATCACCCCTTGGCAGAGGAGGAACTGCTGCTCTCATGGCTACTGGGGAGCTGTTGGGGCACATGGGGGATGTTTCCTTAACAAAAAGCCTGTCTGGCCACTGCTGAGGGGGCTCCAGACCCGACCCCGGGCACTGCATTTGCTGCCATGCTCCATCCTTTCCGCGGGAAAGTTGGGACCAAAAGTTTTCTCATGGAAAAACCGAATTCTGCGATCTCGTTTTTGCACATGCTGTGCTTAAATATTAACACCAATTGAGCAAATTGCCTTTTAACTGCCTTTATTTTCTTTCATTAACGGTATAATTTAAAAGCTCCCGAATTTGCATGGAACCTGTTGTGCGTGTTGGGGCGGGGGGTGAGGCTGCTCATAAATGAATTAATTGTGAGCAAGCCTCCTTGGGGAGGTCCCACGGTGCCGGGATGGCTCAGCAACGCCCGGGTTTGGGACACCGCGTACTTTTGGCTGGGGGGAGCGGAGTGTGCTGTCAGCGCTGGCGTCCTGCTCAGAGCTTGGCTTGCCCGGAAGGTATTTATTTATTTTTCAGCAAAACATGTTGTAGGCTGAGCAAAACTAATTACAGAGAGCTGAGGCAGCGTCTTGTGTTAGTGCACCAGGGCTGAAACTGGTGCAGGAGGGAAAAACTGCAGGGGAAAGTTGCCAGTGCTGTGCCCCCGTCGCCGTCCCCCCGTGCGAGGCCCTGCAGCACCGGCAGCGTCTGCCCGTGTTGCTGTGCCATGAGATGACAGGTTACAGTGTGATTCCAGCCAGCTCCGCTCGCTGCCTCCGCGCGGATGCTGGTGCGGTTTCGGGAGTGAAGCCAGCGCGGACACGGTGGATGCGGTGCAGCCCCACGTGCTGCACTGTGCCGTGCTGACAGCTCTGCCAGGGCTCGGCCTGGGGGAGCTCCTTGGACACCTCCCACTTCCATAGTCATTCCCAAAGTATATGTTTTCTAAGGGAGGTCTTGCAGTTGGATGGACAGCAGTGGCCTCAGTCCCTGAGCTACCAGGGCATTCCCCTTGTTGCCACCTCCTTGTCCTGGGCACATTGGGTCTCTCCGAAGCCTAGTACAGTGTGGATATGCTAAATTACTGCCTTGACAAGGTGCATAATGTTCATCTCCCAACTTCCAACTGGAAATAATTAGTTATTTGTCCGCCCCGGGAACTCTTGAGAAGGCAGTGTGAGCCTGGGCAAAGGCAGCGGGTGCTGGCAGAGGGCAGGAGGAGACCAGCCCATGGCTGGGAGAAGCGTCTCTGGGTAATCCATGGGGAGCGTGGCATCTCCAGCCTGTCTGAGGGCATTTCTCCTGCCAGAGAAGGGCTGTGTAACAGCCCAGCATTAGGGTTTCATTAATCAAAGACACTTCCACTGCCCCTGTACAGCAACATCGGTGCTGCGCCTGTCCCTCGCTGACAGCTCCCTAATTCATCTTCCCGGGGAAGGGGGGACGTGCTGCTCTTACCGCTCGTGCTGCCAATGCTGCAGCCGTTGCCTGTTCTCCTTCCCAAACTTTTGAAGCCCAGCTGGTGTGGGGAGTGCTTTGGGAGCCTCTCTGGGAGCTGGTGAGCGCAGGGCAGGCAGTGTGCACAGAGCAGAGGCGAGACCTCTGACTGGACTCCTGCACGCTTGGGGTTCTCCCATCCCCGACCCAGGGAGGTGTCTCTGCCCGTCCCCAAAATTCAGGCATAAAACCCGGGTGTGCACCCAGTGGTTCCATCCCAGGAGCCCAAACCAGTCCTCCAGGAGGGCACATGACTATGCACAGAGCCAGGCAGCAGCAGATTGGAATCAGGCATTCTTAATTCTAGCTACAAAAACACAATATTTTGGAGTTGCTAATAATAAGAAAGTGTTTTCATCAAAGGTTTATTCGTCTGTGTGCTGACATCTGGAGAGCTGAGATAGATATTTTCCTTAAGACTGTATTTCCAAGCCATGAGCTCTTCCCTGGCTGTTAATTAATCCTTTGTAGTTTAGCGACTGATGAAATCATGACTCTATGAAATTTTAATCCTTGTGCTGTATAGGCACAACCGACATTATCAGAGGACCCCAGGTGTGTGCTTGAAATTAGTTTGTTGAATCTCTTGCATATTTGATTACCTTATAAAACTCCTCGGGATCTGGGCCGCTCCTGGGAGCGGTGGCGTTTGCCTGTGGTTTGTGCCTGTTCCTGGCTGCAGTTCCCAGGTGGGCTGAGGGGGAGCCGGGGCAGAAACCAGGGAGGCACCAGGGAGGGGGCATCAGCATCTCCATAGGGAAATGAGGGGTGGGAAGCACATGTCTCCCTGATGGAACAGAGCAGCCGAGCTGCTGATTGATTCCATCTGGCACCTGGGTGCTTTTCCCACTCCCTGAAGGGGAGCTCAGTGCAGGGAAGTGGCTCCTGGGCCCATCTCAGCTCATCCCTGCAGCAGCCACGTGGGTGCCACCCTGTTTCTGACACGTCCAGCCTCAGCCCTGTGGTCGGGTCATCGAAGAGAGTGGAAATTAAAAGAAAATTCTCCCTACTCTAAAAAACTCTTCCACTCATTTAGGTTGCTCTGTGCTCCAGCATCCCAATAGCATATCCATTCTTCCCTGTATCCCTGCTTTTGGCTCCTTGGGGACTTTTGCTGTCTCCCCAGGGCTCTGGGAGCTACAGGCTCCCCCTTTACTGGGTAGCAGTGGGATGATGCAGCCTGGACTGTCTCAGGACCGTTGTCCCTGGAAACCATCCGATGCTGAATGCTTTCTGTGCGTCATAGAATCCCAGACTGGTTTGGGTTGGAAGGGACCTTAAAGCTCATCCGGCTCCAATCCCCTGCCATGGGCAGGGCCACCTTCCACTGGACCAGGCTCTCAGAGCCAGGTGTCCCAGCCATCCCGAAGGTCGGGAGGAAGGAGCGGCTGAGGCCAGCGCTTCGCTGGTGCTCTGGTGGCACACGTGCTGCTACAGAAACCAGATGACGAATGTATTTTTAAACTTGGAATCCATGAACCGCTTATTATTTCTGAATTAGGAATCAAAACATCTGCATAATCACGCCGCTGCTGCGGCAGATGTACTCGGCACGAAGGTCACTTTGCCTTTTTGTTGAGATCTCGTATTATTTTGAATAAGCAGCGCCCCCCGTGCTCTGCCTGACGCCTCTGACACCCGTGTCATGTTGGCTCAGCGCTGCCCAGCGCAGCCTGGGGCTGAGGCTGCCCAGCCCAGCGAGTGCTCCTCTCCCAGTGCTCAGCACGTCAGTGTCACCAGATGCCCGAAGAATGGGGATGGTGATTTTGGACGGCACATTAGTGCCGGTTATTCCAGGCAGGGCCGCGTGCATCGCGTTAACCCCTCGGTGCCTGTGCTCCGTCCCCACCGTGGTAGTGTGGAATCGTGGTTCTGTTTGCGTCAGTATCCAGGTGGTGCAGTGGAGATCAGGACTGTTCCCTGGGCCAGCAGAAGCTGCTGACACCCGGTACCATTGCTCAGTAAATTGTGCAGTGGCTGCATTCCGAATCCCCTTCTGAAAGCCACAGATCTCTCCGGCTTCGGAGCTGGGGCAGCGTCTGTGCCCCTGTCTGCGACAGACAGGAGATGCTTCCCCACTGCCAGCTGCACCACTCGGATGCAGGTTTCCCATCCATGCTTGTCCCCTCCGGTGCGAGCCCATGGACCCCCTTGCGTGGGGGGGCTGGGATACACAAAGGGAATGCTGGCAGGGATAAAGCTCTGTCCAGGGGAATCCCAGTCAATAACAAATATCGAATGCGAATCTTAAACCAGGGCCTTGGAATACATCACAAAAAAAAAAAATCTGTATGCTACCCTATTTTCTGTGGCCAGTTTCTCTTTTCCCAGGCCATGGGGCTGGAAGTGCTGTTCCGGTGGGATGCTGAGAGTAGCCAACAGGAGATGGTGCCACATGTGCTCAGCCCAGGCCAGTGGCAAACTAGGAGAGTCACTGCCCTCTGGCAGCATTTTTTTACACTTGTTGTGATCAGGGTCTAAAAAAAGATTGGAATTGTGCATTTGGTGTTTGTGTCCTGGTTCTGTGTCAGGTGTGGTAGGATAAGAGGATCCTTTCCTTGGTTTTTTTCAAAGGGGAAGGGTTGGCATCATGCTGGAATGATGTCACGCCACAGGATCTGGTTTGAGCTCATAAATTAGCTCGTGGTAAATATAAATATTGTACAGGCAGGGAGTTTCAGGGCTTTCTATTGATAGCTCTCCCCTCCCCTGGCTGTTTTTTTTTTTTAATCAAAACCTTCAGAAATAGTAAAATCTTTATTTCCATTCCTATTTCCTGTAAGATTTATTTATTTATTTTCAGCAGCAGTGGTGGTTTGAGGGCAGGTTTTTTTGTCGGTGTTTTCTTTTTTTTTCTTCTTAATTTATTAAAGCGAAAAGAAGGTCTCAGTTCCCTTCCCCCTTCCCCGTGCCCTTAATAGCTCTCCCTGCTATTTTAATCCTACGGGCTGGGAGCTGAGGGCAGAGCAGTGACTGCAGGAGCCACCTTGGCTTCCCCGTCTGCCCCTGCTGCAAACAAGACGTGGCACCGCTGCCTCGATCTTGATAAAACAGATCAGGGATGAATCAATTTCATATCAACTTACCTGGGCAAGGGTGATGTAGGTGGAAATGGGGCAGCAGTGAGGGTTTGGGGGACATTACTGGGATGCAAAGCGGTGCCGGTCCCGCTCAACCTGCCCAGCGTTTGGTGCATCACACGTGCCGTGCCGTGGTGGGGCTGTGCCGGCTGGTGGCCGCCCCTCCGGCAGGCACCACGGTTACGGCCCAGTATAAATAAAATTAGAAGGCTCCCATAAAACTCTGTTATTGCTGCGGCACAAAGTTAGAACCACTGGAGGTTTGTGCTCCCTGGCACTCGCGCGCAGCAATGAATATTTTATAGGAAAGGAAATACTTAGTGTCTGAATCTTTTTATAGCGCTGACGCTCCCGTGGTTGGTGAGCTGCCCCTCACACCCACGCCCTTCACCAGCGCTCGCAGGGCTGGGTCCCCCCAGCATCCCCTGGCCCCACTGCCCTGCAGCATCCCATGGTGCCACAGCATCTGCCAGCCCCACAGCATCCTCTGGTCCCACTGCCCTGCATCCCGTGGCCCTGCATCCCTGGGAGTTGCAGAGGAACGAACCAGGGAAATGCAGCAGGGTGGACAGGGGAAAACAGTGGGGTGGGGATCTCGACCTGGTGTATGGACTTTGGGAGATGCAGCAAAACCGCTGTGTTAGTCCCAAGGACTGATTTCTGTCAGTGCAGGACTCTGAGTGCTGCACTCATGCATGTTTTTGCCTGGCTTTGGACTTGTCAGGACTCTGCTGTTTTCCTTGTGTCACACACCTTCCCAGTTCCCCCGCTGTGTTTGGTGTCCAAAATACGGATCAGACAGGGTGTGGGCAGAGATGTGCAAGCCCCCACAGCCCCTTGCCACAGGTCTCCCATGCCAGGCTGCATTCCAGCCACACGCTGCTGCAGGCTTTGTCTCAGGACTCGCTGCTCCAACAGGTACAGAGAGAACCTCGGCCGTGCCGGCGCCGTTCCTCGGCAGCGACGGGTTCTTGCCTCCCCTCGGTAGCCAGCCGCCCTGCCAAGCTGCGCCCCGGCCCGGAGATGACAAAGTGCCCTTTAGTTAATTGCAGAACGGATCGCCTGGAGTTAAAAGTTCTGATTTATACGACTATGGCTCTAACTGCTCAATAACACGGGCCCGTAATCTACTTTCATTTCAAACAGAAGGGTGATTTATGGGGCAGCATGCCGCTTTAGCTCAGAAATGAGGTGTTCAACATATGCTCTGTTGACATAAATTTGGAATTTATCGCTCCTGTCAAAACTGCCTGTTGGACAAAGGTGCGCATTAAGGCAATAAATGGCTCGGAATAGTTTTCTGTCAAATTTCCTAACCATTGTATTCACTCTGTTTGAGGGGAAAAATATACACTTAAAAGTAATCAAACCGCCAAGAACCATGCGTCTTGTTCAGTATGGAGGGAGGGGAGGGGGTCTCCTCTTGCTTCCAAAAATGGGTGGCAGGGAGGGGCTGGGATATGAGAGCTCCTCAAGTGAAAAAAGCATAAGGCTGTTTTAGGCAGGTTTTTAAGCAGGCAGAGCAGGGACTTGTTTGTGGTGGCAGTGGGACACTTGCAGTGGTCTTTATGTACCAGGGCTGGACCCGTACCCACACCCCGGGATGCTCTGCTGAGCCCCCGTGTCCCCCTGGAGCGGGCAGTGGCGTTTGCCACCGACCCCAGCCTTTTCACACGAAGCACCCTATGGGGAAAACTCATAATTTTTACACCGCGTGGTCTTGCTGGAGTCGCCGTCCCTTTGAAGTGCTTTTTGCGGGGCATTTACAGGCCTTTTTAATTACCATCAGCTTGCGAGGGGCCAGCCTCTCGCCTGGCTTTTGTTTGCCGGTGCTGGGCGGGGAGGGGGTATCGCTGGGTTTGTATTCTGCCTGGACAGCCGTTTGCCAGAGCCCTGCACCGGGGCTCGCTTGGGAGGGTTGGATCCAGCCCTGGGACTCCATGCCACAGGCATCTTCATTGCCCTGGGCATCCTTGTCAAGCATCCTCCAGTGATATCTCACAACCTAGAGGCTTTGGGCAGCTTTGTGTTTCCACGTGCCTCAAGCAGGCCATCGAGTGGGAATTAGGGGAAACCCTCTTTTTACAAAAAAGGCACTTTTCCCGCTTGCCACTGCTCTTCATCCCATGGGCACCTTCTCAGCCGATGTGCTCATAGGGACCTTGCAGGAGAAAGAAGCACAATTTCAGCCTCAAATCAGAATAATAAAGCATAGTTTATCTTTTGGCACGGAGTTTGGACAGCACTGCCAAGCAGGGATGTATTTGAACGCCCTTCAGTCCCCCACCCCCCCTTTCTGGAGGCACAACTTCAGAAGCGTGTATTGATCTTTCCCCTCAGATCTTAACAGCCCGAGCAGCCGTAATACCTTGCTTACATCTGCCAGGTTTTTGTGCAGTTTTGCAACATCTCCTTAATCCGGTGAGCAGAAATAGAACATTTCAATCATATTTCGCTACCGGGAAACGGAGCAGATAAAGCGCTTTAAGACCTTGTTGAAAGGGACCGTGCAAGATGGCGAGCGATAAGATCGTCCTAGAAGCAGGCGCCGAACGGAAAACTTTTGTTACCGCTGAAATTTGTTGATAGAGATATTGCAGCTAAATTACTCCTCGAGCACCCCAGCGCCCCTTCAACACAATGTGGAGGGGACGTGACTCGGGGACATCGCAGCGCCCTGGGCAGTGGCAGGTGGGGATCTCCAGGGTGCCCTGGCACCAGCAGGTCTGGGGGGCTTTGTGGCTTTGTTTCCTCACTCTGTGTTGGGGAGGGTGGGAGAAGAAGTTGTGTTGGGTTTGCCATAGGCTTGGGCAATGCGGAGAAAGGAAGCTTGTCCTTCCATTTCTCTGTTTCTTGAGACTCACTTAAAAAAACCCCCAAACCTCCATGTTTTGCTCAAACTAATTAGCTAATTAGACTTTAATTCAGTGAAAAGGCATTCTGGCCTCAGAGAGGGCAGTGTGGGCCCTGAGGATGCTGTACTCTTCATAACAAAGTGCTTTTAACCCAACATTAAATGCAGGAGCGAGCGCAGCCCGAGCCGGGGAGTGTGACAGGCATGTCCCGAATTAAAAATGCAAAATGAGAAGGTTGTCACTTATTGAGCTGCTCGTTGGCAGCGGAGCCCTGTCAGGAGGCTGGTGTTTTATTTATTTTTGCAAGGCGGATAAATCCTTTGGATTGTAAACCTTCTTGGCCTGAATTCGTGCATGACTCCTAATCCTCCGCTATGACACAGTGAATTCAGGACAAGCCTGATTAATAATTACATTATACAGCAAAGTTGAGAGTTGAAACCAACTCCTGCTCCTGTCCTTTCTGCTCCACAGCATCTGCTGAACATCACAGGGTCTCCTCCTGCTCCCACTCTTTGTGCATGCCACCTCCTGCGAGGTGGGATGTGGGGCTGGCAGTTATGGAACAGGTCCAGGTGCCCCATGGGGTAGGGGTAGATTTGGAGCTCGAGGCTCTCTGCAGCTGTGAGGGGTGATCCTGCTTGGACTCAGAGCAGCAGGAGCTTCGTGCCAATAAAACTTACACTTCAGGGGAAGTAAAGCTCAGACAAAGCTGAACCTCCCCCCAGCACAGGCACATGGTTCTCACAGCCTGCACAGCCGGGGCTGAGCCCTCCCGTGGGAGGGTCCACATCTAGGCCTGGGCAGGACCATTCCTGTTTTGTCTTTGGCAACAAGGCAATAGAAATACGCTTGTCCTGCTGCGGAGCAATGATAAATGGTGGCTGTGATCAGAGGTCGGCGCACAGTGATGGGCTGTTACTCCTCAACACACACAAATACTTCTCTGTTTACAGCATCTGATGTTGAAACTTTGCACGTGCTGCTGTTGTGAGTCCTCCCCAACCGCGGGTCCAGGCGGCTCACGGTGACCGAGGGCTGGCAGGGACAGCCCGTGTGTTTGGGGCTTAGGGACGTTGGTCAGCGTGGCTGTCAAGTGCAGAGCTGGGTGGCTTTGCAAAGAGTCTGTTTGTCACCAGCAGAGGTGGCAAAATAAAGCACCAAGCCCCCATTCCACGTATTCCAGGCATTGCATCCCCCCACACACCCAGAGCAGCAGAGGCTGTTGGGGGGAGCGAGCCTCAGGGTACTCCTGTGCGGCGTGGTGGGAGCTGAGCAATGGCTGACCCCAAAAGGGAGGGGGAATGGGTATGGAGGGGCTGCCATGGGACAGCAGTGATGGCTTGGGAGTGAGACCAGATTAGGTTGGATTCATTGGTGGTTATAGACTTGGACAGTGCTCCTTTAATGCTGCCTGTTAAAGGTCATTCCATTTGGTGGAGGGCTCCAGCCTTGGCTGCCCAAAGATGGAGCATCAGTGTCTTTGCTGTAAAGACTGGGTGATAACTCAGGGTGTGGCCGTTGCAGCCGAGCCCAGCACCTGCTGCCGTGGCCAGTGCCCTGGGCGGAGGGCCCCGCTGGTCCCCAGGATGTGGGGGATGCTCAGCCCCACGGCGTGCTGCGCCCACGGGGTGGGCGACGTGGTTGGAGGTTGTGCAATGCTGCCCGGGCGTAGCTCAGTGTGTACCTGGGGCTGCCAGGAAACAGTGAGTGGCAAATTTCCTGTTTGCGAGCTGGTGGTTGCGTTTGTTGCTTGTGATTTGTGTTGCACTGAATTTGGATGGAAATTGGGATTTGGTTAGAAATGCACACAAACAACCTCTTAAAGTGGTTGGGTTTTTTTTTGGCACACAGTGCCCTTTTTCAAAAGTGCTCAGGGCATGGGGAAGGAGTTTGCCAACACAGACTTTACCTGAACTCCAGATTTCAGATTTATCAGGTTTATCAAAAGACTCGAATGACAGGAGCAATGACAAAAATTGACCCGGAGAGGGTCGTCTCCCCAGTGCTGGGAAATCACACAGGACCTACCCTGTCCATGCTTTCCCTGCAGGGCTTCTCAAGCCAGAACCAACCTAGGGTGATATGTGGGTTGTGGGAAGCATTGGGCAGTTTCTCAGCGTTATTTCGGGTCAGTTCCCTCCGGCGCAGGACTAACCCCACTCTGTTCTCCCCTAGGAAGCTGCACAGCGGGATGAAGACGTACGGATGCGAGCTGTGTGGGAAGCGGTTCCTGGACAGCTTGCGGCTGCGAATGCACTTACTGGCTCACTCAGGTGGGTTGGAGGGGGGTGCTGGGTTGCTCTCCATGCCCACTCAGGGGTGCTGCGACCGCTCAGCTCACACGTCTTGTCTGAAGCAGACACGTGCGGAGCCGGCTGCGCCCTTCCCTGGGCAGCATGTTGCAAACTTGTTCTCCAGTGCCCAGTAATTTGATTTATTTAAATATTCTTTTTTGGAGTTTGTTTTCAAGTCCTTAATTCTGGAAATATTTTCCAGGCTAAGCAGCTCAGAATAACAAACTCTACATGCCATGCAGCTGCTCGTGGTCAGCCCTGCTCATAGTGTGAGCACTGGCTCCACCTCGGCGCCCATGTCCTAGTGCCGTGCTCTCATACAGGCCCCTGCTGCAGGTTCGTTAGCAAAACTGTGGAATTAGGCATTCTCTGCCTAATGAATCTGAGTAGCAGGTTCACAGGCTGCAGGACCTTTAATTAAATAGGGAAGGGCTGGAGCGCTGCAGTAAAGGGAAGACTTGTGCTCTGCAAGTGGATAGGAGCTGATGTTTCCCTTGGAGGTGCAGCCCCTGGCACAGCTGAGGGTCAGATGAGGAGAACTGGGGATGGCCACCAGACCCCTGTGCTCAAACACGGCCAGGAGTCCTCCTCACTCCAAGGAAAGATCACCTGGGGGTAACAGGTACTGCAACCACAGCTCTGCTTGCAGTTAGCGTGGCAGGGAAGCTCTATTATGTTTTATATTGTTTTGTACACTTTTATCTATTTTTTTGCCCTTTTTCCCTTTTTTATTCCCCACTACCCCTTGTTCACACAGCGGGGGCTGCTGCCCCCACACTCCTTCTGGCCAGGTGCTGCTTTCTGCTTTTTGGGGTGTTGAACCTAGCCCTGACCCCATCCCCATCCCACCATTTTTTGGGACTGACACTGGCTCCTCAGGGTGCCCATGGACAGTGGCAGGTTGCTGGAAGAGGTCCCCGGGATGCTGGTCCCCCCAGTGCTGGGGTGCAGGATGCTGGTCCCCCCCCAGTGCTGGGGTGCAGGATTCTGGTTCCCCACAGCGCTGGTGCACGCGGCTCGTGTTTGTTATGGTCGTGTTGGCTCGCAGCCTGTCCCTGGCAGGCAGCCAGCTTTGTGGGTACAGTATGTACAGTGAACACCGAGCCAAGCTTGTCATTGCGCAGGATTAATATTTTTTTTTTTTTTTTTGTAAATCCAGCAAGGGTGGGGGGGTGGGGAGAGCTCTGCCTCGCACTCACAAACAGCCACTGCGAATTCCAGCGCTGTTATTTATTAAAGCAGGAGACCTTTGCACCTCTTCCCTCGCCTCCCCCCGCCGCCAGCCCGGGATGCAGCGAGGTTGTGCCGGAGCAGCAGCACAGGGCTTGTTTTCAGCTCCAAAGGCAGCTTGCATCCGCACTAATGGACCATGTGTTTAGTTGGGAGTTTGCCCCTTGGGAGAGCATTGTGGTGGGATGGCTTGTGCCCCCTGGCACCCACCTCCAGCCCTGGTGGCAAAGGGTTTGAGGGGGTTGACATCTCCAGCTTCCCCATCCAAGCCTTTGATGGGTTGTGGTAAAGGTTCCCAATTGAGGAACGTTTGGGGACCAGCCCTGGGGGTGTGGTGCTCCGCAGCAGGGTGGGCACACAGCACGGTTATTGCAGCAGCCTTGCAGGTGCGTGTTGACTCTCAGTGTAAAGCATAAATGTAAAGCCTTTAATGCCATGCAGAACCTTTCCCTGTGTGCTGCCCACGCTGCCGGCGGCTGAGCCCTCAGATACCTCTAAGGATGATACTGAGAGTTACCCCACTCCCAGAAAAGCGAATTGCCAGGGAAGGAGAGGTGGGAGACCTGGCTCATTGGTGGTATGGTTGAGAAGCACCATTGGTTTGACCAGAAATAGTGCTCAGTGGGTGCTCATTCACAGCCTGGGATGCCGGTTACTCAGTACCTGCTGTCAGCGGGGTGTGTTCCCCAGGACAGGGAGGAAAGTGGGTTTCTGTCTGTCCCCTCTCACTTTGCCTCTCCGTCCAGCAGAAATCTCTGCCATGGAGATGGCTGTGCAGCCCTTCTCTGCTCTGGGCTGGGAAGGGTGGGAATAACCAGCAATGCATGTGGATGCTTATGGGCAGCATGGGTAGCGTGCAGGCAGCAGCCCTGCAGACCCCTGCCCTGTTGGCCCACACCCTTCCTCCCCACCCAAATATGCTCCTGCATCATCAGGAGGGGCAGACAAAAGCCCCAACATCCCAGAGGGTGACAGACATGCTGTCAAGGGGCTGCTGGGGAAGTGTGGTCCAACATGCTGGTAGGGATGGCACCTCAGGCAGGAGGGAAGGGTGAATCCCACCCTCAGCTCTCCCTGCCCAGCGTTAGGGGAGGGGGCTCATCCCAGGTCACCCACCTCCACCAACCATTGCGCCTCTCCCCCAGGTGGGATGTACGGGCTGGAGGGGGGGTGACGGCAGCTCTGGCCCCCTTGCCCCCGGCCGGTACCCGCGGCGGCTCCCCGGGGAGGCCTCCCCCCCCCGCCCGGCTGGCCGGCGTCCCGCGCTCGGTCCCGGGTGATGTCAGCGGCCTGCCGGCAGGTCTGGATGTTCTGCCAGCGTTCCCGCGTTTATGATCATCCGCAGATGTGCATCCAAGAACACACTGTACCCACAGCAGAAATTAATGCAGGCTTGACTGCCGGCCAAGCCGCGCACACGGGGGAGAGGAAGAAAGAAAACAAAAACTGTTTAATGCTGTTTATAAATTATACACTGGCTGATGAAAAATACATTTCTCTCGCTCCCCCCCTCCCACCCCTCCCCATCCTCTTTGCCTCGAGAGCCTGAGCTGAGACCAGAAGAATATGGTTTGCTTTTTAGCTCCTGTTTTGGCCGGGTTCCTGGACCTGGCCGCTGGGTCGGAGCCAGCTGCCTGCTCCCCCCACCCTTACCTGATGAAATGTGTTTATTTTTCACCCGCCGCCACCTCTCTCCGCTCTCCTCATTTGACTGTCCCTTGTTATTGACATTATTGACATTACTGAAGGTGGGGTGCAGAGAGGGGCTCCAGGACCCCTCGCACCGTGGTGCTCCCCATGCCCAACACATCCAACGTCCATCCATCTGTCTTGTTCCCTCCCTGTGTCTGCGGCCATCGCCACCTATCTGCTTTCTGCTGGAGGGGGGAAACTTCCCAAACTTCCCCCAAGGTTGTGGTGCTGCAGACCCCCCTCACTTGAGCTGAGGGGGTAAATGGGGCAGGAGCACCCCCACCCCTGCCCACCCCTCCCCGCGCACTCACCAGCTATTTACGCAGCTTTTGTGTTGGTTTTTTTTAATACCACTAATGTTTATCATTTGCCCAACAGGCTTGACAGATTTTGTTTCCTGTCGAGCGGTGGCGGTGGCAAAGCCCCCCCGGTTGCCAAGGAGCCGCCTCCCCGCACCGTCACGGGCTGATTTGGTATTCCGTGCGGCGCCCCGCCGCATTTCTGTATGCAAGACAAAGTGTTTTGATGGAGGACGATTGCAGGAGTGTCTGGAGGCTGTTTGGAGTTTTATGGGCTGTGCAGTACGCGCCGTGCTCGCTCGCCGTGCGGGGCTGCCGGGGATGGGGTCTGTCATTTTTTCCCCATGGAGAGGATGCTGCTGGAGAGAGCAGCACTGGCAGGGCGGCGGAAAGGGGGGATTATGTAAAAACCTGCCGGGTTTGGCTCCCAAGCTAAAAATTTGCATTTTTATTATTATTTTTAAAATTAAAATACCCCCTGCTCCACCTGTTCCCATGTGGTGTGGGAGTCGGTGGCACAGGCTTGCCAAGGTTGGGTGATGGTGTTGCCGGTGACTGCCACCTCACCGGCCCCCAAGGCTCTGCTCCATCATTCCAGGTGCTTTCCCAAGGCTCGCCAGGGCAGCCCGTGAGATGATGCTACAGCATCCTTCCCAGCAGAGCCTCTGGCATTCCAGCATGGAGTCCCTCTCACCCCGTAACGCCCATGCTTTTTCTCATATTCAGTTATTGCCTTTCGATGGCACTTTGGGAAGCAGGAGCTGAAGCCAGCTCTCCAGGCCTGCTCTGCAGCTCCATCTTTTTTCAGCCCTTCTTGGGTTTCTCTACTGTATTTTTTTAGTGCAGAGATTTTCACAACTGTCTCTTCCACTTGGGTGAAACAGGGGAAAAGGGAAATAATAATAATAATAATAATTATAATAGTAATAATAATAATAATAATGGCAATAATAAAAACCCAAAAGCAGCTTGATGTGGGCAAAAGAAGAAAACAAGAGAATGGGGTAGAGAACAGGCTAAATTTAAAATTGTAATTGGCTGACTTCCACAGGCTTGCGGGTGTTTTAATGACTCATAATAACTTCATTTAAAACCAGCTGAGCAGAAAATAGATTGGAGAGGAGCCTCAGGCCATTATGGATTTGTTTTTTTTTTGACAAGCTCTGTTTTCGGCAGCCAGGAAGGCACTCGCAGAGGGCTCGGCTGCTGCGCTCCCTGAGTTGGTGGTCTGCCCAGCAGAGATTGTATAGAAACCAGGGCCGGCTCTTCTTTTTTTTTTTTCCCCTTTTTTTTTTCACTGATTAAAAATAGATGCCTTGAGGTATTATTTTAGCATCGCTGTGGTTTGATGCTTTTTTTCTTTGTACTTCTGATGTGGTAAACGGAACATAAATAAAATTGTTTTTGAAATTACTGAATTAATTAGGTAGTAAAGCGACGACAGTGCATAAATTTACTTAGCAATTTTTTTTTTAATCCATATTTCCCCCCCCCATCTCCACTTTCTCACCAATTACAGGCTGTTAATAATATATAATCCCAAATTTTTATTAATCCACTCTGCTGGGGGAGGAGATGTCACATTGTACTGGCGGGGCCATCATGCTGAAATGGCAGTGGGGAAGGACTGGATCCCCCCCCACTGATCTCACCAATTTCCCATCTTCCTCCTCTCTTACCCATCCTCCTCCTTCTCATCCAGAGGATGCTGGTGGCCCCTCTTTTTCCTTTATTCCTTCTCTTTTCCTGAGCTAGAGTTCAGAGTGCCTCTCCCGCAGCCGCTCAGCCTCCAGCCCCACAAAAGTTTCTCTTCCCCAGTAAAGTCATTAAGTGATGGGTGTTGGGAGGGACTGTTGGGGTGATGGTGGCTGAAATGAGATGAGCTCTGTTGTCCAACCTGCCGAGCTAAGCCTGGCTGGTGAGGAGGGACCGCAGCCCCTTCCTGACCCACAGGGATGCTCACCATGGTCCATGGGGCATCCCGCTCCCGAGAGCCACTGTATGCCCTGGCAGCACTGCCTGGCCCAGCCGGGATCAGACTGTTCCCTTGCATTTCTTGGAGAGGAAATTAGATAATAGAATCATGGAATCGTTAAGCTGGAAAAGACTTTCAGGATGAAGTCCAGCCTGAGTTCTGCCCCTCCTTATGGCTTTGTTGGGGGCACCACAGACCCGGGCAGCTCCGACCTTGCTGGGTGGGCATGGGGCAGCACTGACTGCGCAGATTGCGCGGGATGGAACAAGCGGAGGCTCCTCGCTCGTTCGCAGCAGGGACCTTTATTAGGTAGGGGCCATAAATTTGCTTGCGCGGATATAAATGTGCGGCGGGGGGGTTGGTGCCAACAGCGAGGCTCGCGCCGAACGCAGCCGATACTTGGCAGCACGCGGAGTCCTGTCCCGTCCCATCGGGAAGATCATCCCGAGATATCTATACACTGTAGGCGATACGAGGCGCTGGCTAAATATACCCTCACGTAAATATACGTTCGGAGGGGCTGATGGTTTCTGTTTAAAGCAGGGAGAAAGGCGAGAGGGGGAGAAGAGAGCCCTGCCACGAGCTCCGCTTTCCAACGTGTCCTACTCCCTTTCATAACAAACAGCGAACCGTGGTGGGTTTTTTCTGAGCCCTGTTATAATAAGCTCAGATGTTGGATGACATTTTTCCCGGTGACTCACATAGTAAAATTAACCTTGAACTATTTACATATTCAATCGCCGCCCTCCTCCTCCCCCTCCCCGCCGGCGTGTGTACATTACAGGAATTCTGGCTCCGTATCAGTTTTTGTTTTGCTGATGAGAAAAAAAAAAAAAAAGAGAGACAGAAAAAAAATTCCCCTCGCCTGGAGTACACATCTACTTGAGGGAAAGAACACGCAGTCCTGGCCTTTGGAAATTGGCAGGCGGCGTGCTGTTCCCGCGCTGATAAGAGGTACTGTAAATAAAACTGTACGGCAGCGCCTGCTGTAAATGCCCTGCGTCTGTACTCATTGTTCTGACAGCTCCGGCTTTTTTTGGGTCCACTGTTTTGGTACACACTGTGCTTCCTTATGTAAGCCAGCGCGCCCAGCTCCTCCCAGCGTTCGCCCTGTTTATTTTCGCCTCGCCAGGAATTTTTCCTCCCCCCCTCCCGCCCCCCAGCCAGATGCTGGCCGCCTTTGCCTCGCCTGGCCGTGCCTCCCTGGGGCTCTGCGGCCCCTCCGGCCACGGCTTGCGGAGAGCGCTGGCATGTCCGTCCTCCCCCCCTCACCCCACGTGGAAATAGGGGAAGAAAAAGCAAACGCTGTGTTTAGCAGGGCCCTGGTGCATCTCAGCCTGTGGATGCAGTGAGAACCCCCCTGAGCACAGGACCCCTGGCATCACCAGTGCACGGTCGCAGGGAGGGGGCACGGGCACGTGCCAACAGTTGCCCTGCCCTGGGAGGACCTGTTGCTGCCATGGGTTGCCATATCCTCACGAATCATGGGTTGCTGTAGCCTCATGGATCACATTTTGACGTGGTGGGGCCGGCAGTGCTTTGAGTGGCGATGGAGAGCCATTGCCTTGGCAACTGCTGGCTGCGCATCGCCCGCGCCGTGTGCCGAGGAGGGCAGCCCACGCCGCTGCCCTATTGATCCAGCCCTCTCCTCCCCGGCAGCTTCTCCCCATCCCAGCTCTGCATGGCCACGCTCCTCTCCCTGCCACGGGTGAGGGAAGGGACCACCGTCAGCACCTGCATCCTGGCGATGCCCCACATCCCTAATGGCATCTCGGGCACGTGGTCACCTGGGCTAACAGCAGGTGAGGGGGAGTTGCCCGCCACCCTTCTCGTGGTGCCCCAGAGTTTGGGTGTGTTTGCCCATTTGGAGCGGCCGCACGGCCCAGGCACACTCAGGTTGTTTTGAATGCAAACTTGACATCGCGGCGAGGGTGGCGGGGAACAACATATGCACAGTAAACAGGCAGACTGTCATATTGATTAACAGATGAGACCTCTATTATCGATCAGCGCTTGGCGAGAAAATTTATCACGTTTAATTTCGCCGCTGCCAAATATTTCTGCCTGCAAGCCAGCCTTTACTGAGACAATTTAAAGGCAAAGGAATTCTCTATTCAGTGCATGTCATGATACCTCTCCCTCTCCCTATTGCCTTCTCTACACACCTTTCCCCAAATCCCACCCTGACAGTGGGACAGGGGCTTGAGGGTGGGAAGGGGGTGGGAGACCCAGTCTGGACCTCTGAAAATGTGCAGCATGACATTCTGTGGGGTGGTGCCCCTGCCTTGAAGGCTACTCTGTCACACTTAGCTCCTCACAGCAGATGAATCAAACCTCGAAATCTAAGAAATAGGACCTCAGCTTTGTCCCACAGAGATGCTGTTGAATGCTGTGTGTGTTGTTAATCTGGTTTCATCTGGAAAGTCCTTATCTGCTGCTGGGAATCCTGGGTTTTTCCTCAGTCAGTTGAACCATTCTAGCCATATCCCCCATCAGGTCTGTCCTTGGGTACTGGAAACAGCAGCCATGATGGGAAGGGGCAGGAAACCAATTGCAATTGGATCAGTTACAGTGCTAATGAAACACATTGATGTTTAATGATTTTTTTAAAAGATAAATAAATAAATTAATTTATTTTTTTCCTGGCAAGCAGCTCTGTATTTTGCTGTGACATGCAAGGAATGGGAGTGCAGAGATGAGTGAGGCGCTGCTTTTGGTGTCTGCACAGGGGACACTAAACATGAAACCCGTCCATGGCACCATCCTGTGGTGTTAGTGGTGCTGGTGGCCGCAGCAATGCCCCCGTGCAGGTTCAGGTGGGTGTCCATCTGTCCCTCAAATAACCCTCCTCTCCCCTTTCTCTCCCCAGCGGGTGCCAAAGCCCTGGTCTGCGATCAGTGTGGCGCCCAGTTCTCGAAGGAAGATGCCCTGGAGACGCACCGGCAGACACACACCGGTACGTGGCAGTCCCCTTCCATCCTTCACTTAGGCACAGGGTTAACATTTGGGCTGCCTTTGTCACCCTTTGCCCAACAGAGAGCTGGACCCTCTGCAGTTCTACCTCTGCCTTGCCCAGGCAGCCCCAGTTCCTCTTACAGCAAAGCACAGATTTAGGCACCATTTGGCGCAGCACTGTTGCACCATTGCTCAGCATTGCTGTGGGAAACGATGGTGCAGCAAACATGAGGTCATTTGCTCCCTTTGTGAGCAAACGCCATCCCTGTCCAAAGAGCTCCCAGCAGTTGGCTTCTGCCATTTTTCTGCTCTCGCACTTCCCAGCCTTTCAGCAGCACTGCCATGGGGAGCACAAGGAGCTCTTTATGCCTCTTGCAAAGGCTGCTGTGCCCAGGAAAGGTTTGCTGTGGGGTTTGGGGAAATTAATGGCCGGGCAGTCCCAGGTGGAGCCTTTCACCCCGCAAAGTCAGGCTGGAGCAGGGCAGAGCACCAGCTCCTCCCGCGCTATATCGGGAGCAGTTTAACTGAGCACAGGCTTGTCTTTCAGTGCTGAAAGCCCTGATAAATGCCACTGGCTGTGAGTCTGTGCTCGGGGCTGGCACAGAGAGCCCCTCCGGCTTCACGCCGGGGGTTTGAGGATTGATGCAAAGTGCTGTGTCACCAGGTGGGAATGGCTCCGGCCGTCATCTGATCTTGGAGCTGTGCTGGCCAAGCACCAGTCCATAAATCCCAAAGTACTTGCCCTCCTTGTCCAGAGCTGTACAGCTGGAGGCCAAGCTTTGCCATTCCGGGTGTATTTGGAAACCATGTGCTGTAGGCTGAGGATGAGGAGGAGAAGCAGGAGGCTGTGACAGAACGGTCAACACAGCAAGGGACTAACTGTGCAGGGCTGAGAGACCCAATCCCAAGCAGGGGGTTCAAGGTGGCTGAGCAAATAGCGGCTACTTCACCCTTTCCTTCTATTTCCCAGACTGGTTGAGCATCCTGGGGCAGCCAGTGGGAGCCCAGCCTTGCAGCTCAATGATGCCTGCACCCAAAAACATCCCACAGATGTAGAGCAGCAATGTGGTTTGGCTCACAAACCTGACATTCCTGTGGGGATTAAACCCCCTTTGGCTGGTGAATCCTGGGGCCTGGACTGTGCCAAAGCTCAAAGGGCAACAGGCAACCAGAGCAAGGGGACGCGGTGACCCGAGCGGAGCGGGTTTGTCATCACCACCTCTGGCTGTAAACATGTCAGAGTGGGGCTGGGTGGCGAGGGCAGCTGAAATGAATTGCTTCCTCTCCTCTGCTGGCACACAGAGTGCCCTGCCCTGGCACAGAAAGCATCCCTCCCCTGCCTCGCTATAATTAACCCCCTTCCCAAATAACGGCATCTCCCAGAATGCATTCATTTTGGACGTCCTCCCTTTGCCCTTAGCAGCAGGCTGGTTGGCAAAAGACCTTACAACTTTCCAGGTTAAAAAAAAAAAACAATAGCCCTTTTTGGTAGGGAAGCAGGTAGATTCCTTCTGGGGGTTTCCTTTCAGCATATGGGGCTGTTTCCCATGCACACAGTCCGCACCCAGGATCCCCTTTATCCTGTTTCCTTTCCCACTGCCCTCCCTGCTGCTTCAAATGACAGCGACAACATGAAGCCAGGCTGTTTTACACGTGCTGCATCGAGCACTGCTCATTTCTGTGGCAGAAAACTGACGCCTCATTTCCCAAAGCAAGGCAAAAACAAGAACAGATACAAAAAAATAGTTCCTGCTTGTAAGCACAGCACTGGCTGTGCTGTGTGCAGCCCCATGGACACGGGGCCGAGACGCCCTCTCCGGGTGTGCACTGTCCTTGGCCCCCATCCCATCACAATAGGAAAAGCAGCAACTGTTTTGGCTCATCTTCCAGCAGCACAAGCTCGGTGCCATGCCAGGGGGGAGAGCATGGAAAATTCCTTACCCTTCTCCTAAAATGTAGAGGAAAAAACAGAGTGCATTGAGAAGATGGCCTGACTACCCCCGGGCAGCACCTCTGGGAGTCGGGATGCGCACACGGACGGTGTTGGTGTTAACGGGTTTTGGGCTCGCGCCGACGTTTATAAATATCAGAGGTGACTTGTCTCGAGTTTCCTCCCGTGTGCCAAGGCAGTTAGCGTGTGGCAGCCAGTGTCAGTCCCCAGGACGGCGTGGATTTACTCCTGACCCAATTTCACATGGGCATGATCAACACCTAATATAGAGTGTGTTTGCTTCGGTGTGTAGTTGGCTCTGATTTGTGGGGTCAGCGTGCCCCCGGCTGCGCTGCCAAGGATGCACAGGACCCTTCACTCCCCCCTACCCGTATCCCCCGTGAGCATCCCATTCCCACATCCCATACCCACATCTCTCCTATCCCTCATATCACCTGCCCAGAGACACAAGTAGCAGAAAAGAGTTAATGAAACCATGTAACTGAAAATTGTAAAGCTCTATATCTTCTCCCCGTTTTTCTTTCCCTCTTTTTTTTTTCTTTTGCTGGGATGTTGGTAACGTTTTGATTTAATAGTTGGCCAAACACAAGGGTCTATTTTATTCAGAGTTTACAGGCCTCAGGGCTGTTATTCCTCCAAATTTAATAGCATTGAAATTGCAGGGTTGGCGATAATTTGCCTATCACTTTCTGCTCTCCCATTGATGTTTATTGTCAGCGGGATGGAATCTCAATCCGATTCACTTAGATAACGTGTCTGTTAAACATTTAGATAATTGTGCCATCATTAACTTGTCACATTATTTTAGAGATTCAAAACAGTCGTGCGGTATAAGCAGAGGTACAAAGAGAGAAAAATCCAGTGGTGAGAGCAGGAACCCGGGAGCAGAGGCGGCGGGATGTCCCCACGCTGGGTCCCACGGCAAATGTTGCTTGATGGCAGCACAGGGGTTTTTAAAAAATTTTTAAATTATTTTTTTTGTTGTGTGCTAGAGCTCTTGGTGCTTTTCTATGGAAGAGCATCCCAGAAAGACTGTTACTGGCTTGGGTTTGCCAAGGGATGCGTGGGAACCTGGAGGAGGCAGAGGGGGGACTGCACCGGAGCTGCGCTGTCAGACAGGCATGTGCTGTCCCCGCTCTTGGCAAATGTACATTGAGTCCAATTCTTTGCATATTTGTCTTATTGCCTCATGTTTATTTCGCTTTCTCTGCTTAAGAATGGTCCCTGCCCAAAACCTAGCAGTGGTGCTGCAGCTATACTGCACACTGCTTCTTCCAGTGTGGAAATGAAGGGCTATGAGCAAGTGGAACTTTACATGTGAGTTTAGTGATGAGAGCTGTAAATCACAGTGAAACATGAGTTCTGTTTGCCTCACACTCAGTGTGGTGCCACGAGCTGTTGGCAGGCCAGCACTCCACTGGGGCACTTGGGATGACTCTGCCAATGGCTAGGGCTTGTCTTGGTGGTGGCACTGGTCACCAACAGCTGTCTGCAGTGCCTGCTCTGATGGCAAGTGGCACAGGTTTGGGAGATGCCGCTTGTGGCTTGAGCTGCTGCGTCATCTCCCATGGCTTGATCGGAGCTATGCCCAGCACAAGCAGCCAGCACAAGCAGCTGGCACACTTCCTTACCAAAACCAACCTGACGTCTTCCTGGGCTGCCTGTGATTTTCTATTAGCATTTCACAGGACTCAGGAGAGTTTTCTCAGAGCAGCTCGATGAGGCTTCTGGGGGAAGTACCTCCAGATCATGCTTTTCTCCATAGCTGGAGATAATGCACTATGGTATTAAGTACGCTTAGAGGTAATTATCCCTTCTGTGCTCGCCTTGGCTCCACAGTCCCGGGGGAAGGGAGCACCAGCGATGCTGTGCTGTGATGCCCAGTCAGTGCTTTGCAGATTTTCTGTTGGGTGCAAGAGTGGATTTTGGATGCTCAGGTACTGGCCCCAGCTCACACAGGGTCTGGGGGCAGCAGGTCCTGGGGGCGCAGCACAGAGCCCCTTTGTCTGACAGTAATGTCCTGTGACAGTGCTTGAAATCTGAGTCCTGGCACGCATTCCTGCAGCCGGGAATCTCCCTGCCTTCCAGACCACGGCTGCTTCTGCCACCTTGACAGCAAATGGCAGCAAGAGTTCCCTGCACTCCAAGGTGGGCACGTGGGGAAGTGTGATGAGGCCGGGTGTCATGCAAGTCAGTGGGTTCACCAAAACATGCAAAGAGATGGGAATGTGGCACAGCCACGCAGCCGCAGCAGCACCGGGGCCAATGGTCTGCCTTTAATTTTCCTGTGCAAATACTATTTAAAGCGTGATGAGAAAAGCCCTCTCGCTAAGCTACAGAGAAATCTTTCTTGTCCTTTAATTCTAGATGAAGGGGATTAGTGTGAACATATTTAACCTCTGACCCGCAGACAAAAGCATTTTCAAATTTAGTTGCCAAGTGGCTCCCCATTTAGCCAAACCAGTGCAGTATCACAGCAAGTTTTTTCCCTTCCCTCCCTTGAAAGCTTTAACATCCATTGTTGCCCTGTAGCACCACAGGGACTCAGCAGCCCTCCTCTGCTGGCATTTGGGGTGCTGGTCAGAGCCTCATAAGGGACCTCAGCATGGCACAGTCACTGCTAGAACCCTCAAAGGCTTCACAAAGCCAGCATGTAGCCAGCCCCTAAAAAAGCAAAGCCTTCTGTAGATGAGGCTGGTTTCTCCCTGGTTTCTGCACGCCCGCCTCAGCACTGACACGTGCCCGCCTGTGATGGCACAGAGGATGTTTGGCTGTCCCTCTGGAGCACAAAGAGATGCCTCCGTCCCCCTTTGCTCTGGAGCAAAGGGATCAGCTATGGGGAGCTCGAGGATGCTGGGCACTACCGTGCCGGGCTTTAGAAAAGAGGGATGAAACGCGGGCTCGGAGGCAGCCGGGGTCTTCTGGTCCAGCAGAGGAATGCCGAGAGGGGCCTCCCGTCAGGAGCCGGTGTCCGTTTACAGTGCATCTCTCATAAACCCGGCGGCGGGGGCGAGGGCAGGGGGACCGGCCCTCCTGGTATGTGATTGATTATCTGGTATTTATGCCATTGAGGACTTTTCAGCGGCTCGGGGTCAGGGGGTCATCTCATGTGTCTTGCTGCAAATCCGCTTCCTTTTGTACAGTGCGGGCTGGGTGAGCAGACACACAAAAACAGCTTTTTCTTTTCCTTGGGAAAAAGGGGAGGGGGGCGGGCTGGTGTCAATGAATTTTTTTTTTCAGCCTTTCCTGAATAGTGTCCTTTTTAATTCCAAAGAACTTTTAATTAAAAGTAGCAGGAAAGTTCATCTCGACAAGGTTTAACTTACCTTAGCAGTTACTTTTGTCCCCCAGGATTCGCATCTCCCTGCTTTACAAAAACCCCCCAAGAACTGGGGGCCAGGCTGCGCTCGGTGCCGCTCCGCGTCTCCCCAGCTTTGCCGAGGGGGCCTTTTCATCTTTTCTCTTTTTTTAATGATGGGGGTGCAGGAATAATAAGCAGATGCTGCGAGTCCCGGCTTTGTGCCTTGCAGCAGCCGGTCACTCCACTGGCCAGGCTTTGCTGGGCAGCTGCCCCAGTGCCAGAAGGGTCATTTTGTCAGAAGGGATGTGAACCAGGGCTCTGCAGCAGCTCCATGGGGCCAGAGGATGCCAGAGTGGTGCCACCCTGGCCAGGAGAGATGCATGAGTGGGCAGTGGGTGGGTGCTGCTCTGTGCCAGGTGGGATGGTGGCAGTGGTGACAGCAGTGGTGATAGTGATCTCCCATGGGAAGACCCCTCAATCTCCTCACCAAAGCTCTTCGTTGGGAAGCAGAACAGTTTCTAGCACATCAGTTGAACTGTGGTTCAGAAGCAATGGGGGAAATGTGCTGGGTTTTCAGCAGAGTTGAATTGTTTTTTCAGATGGTTTCACTCCAAATTCCAACTGGGAAGAGGAAATCTGGGAAGCCAGTGTGGTAAAGACAAGTAAGGGCATAGATGGCAGCTTCCCATCTGATGCAGTGGCCAGAAATGCCTCCGTGATTTACCTCTGGTTGCTCCAGTGAAACTGGTCCTCAGGAAGGGCAGGGATGATCCTTCAACACATCTTCCTTGGGAATGGCAGAGAGGAATCTAGCATTCTTCAGGATTGAGAGCAATGGGATCAGCTTAGGGGAAAACAGCACAAAAGGAAGGTGCTGCACATAGACACCCAGATACCAGACTAGTGCACTTTGGCCAGGTGGTATGTATGCTTTGCCAGGAACAGAGGCAGTTTTCTGTTGGTACCTTTAGAGCTGAAACAGCTGAGTGCTGAGTTTTTTCAGGGTTGATCAGGATTGAGGCTACATGAATGGTTTTGATATATTTCGATAGATATTCAGTACAATGAAAAGGCTTTGGGGAGTACAGCTTTGCAGGGAGGACGTGCCTCCAGCTTTGGCCAGAAAGCTTTAGGGATTGCAAATGGCTTCAAACAAGTGTTTGGCCTGAAAAAATGGAAATTGGGCTGGAAAGTACAGCACACCAGAGGTGTGAAGTGTCTGCAGTGCGTTCCCAGGCTGGCGCGGAACTTGGGGAAATTAGGAGCTTGGGAACCTCCCGCCTTCCCCAGCCGGCAGGTGGAGATGCAGTAAATGGGATTGGCCTCTAAAATCCCTCTGCCAGATTTGCACAGTACTCAGTTTCTTCAGGAAGAGGAGAAAAGCCTGCTCAGGCTCTTCCAGTGCAGGCTGAGGTGATGCTGAGCACATCCCTTCCTTCCAAAGCCTGGGGACCACATTCAGGATGGGGTTGCACATGCAACGCTCCAGGGTGGCTTGTCCCCTGTGCTGTGGATAGGGCTGTGCCTGGACTGGTGCTGTTCCCCCAGGAGCATCCCTTGCAGACCAGGAGCTGCCCGTATCCCTTGGTTTGCATCTCTATGGTGGGCTTAGCATCCTGCCCTGCAGATGGGGTGCACACCACAGTCCTCCTCAGCAGTCAACCCCACACACCCCCAAAAACACATCCCCCACTGAACACCCCGTTTGGGCCTGTGGGCGGCCGCAGGACTTCACCCAGCGCGGGTCCAGCTGCCGCCGTGATTGACGCAAAGCCAGTCTATAAATAAAGTCTTTCTCTCCTCTCATAAAGACTTTGCAGTTTAGTTTGCTTTCAAGGTCAAGATCAGACCTTTCTAAATAAACACATATCAAAGGATCATTAGCGGAGCAGCACTGTTAAATTGAGATATTAACTTCTGTCAGCCGCACGTTTCCTTTTTGTTCTGTAACTCGCGACTGCAGCGGGTTTTTATTATTTTGGCCCTAGGCGGTAGCATCTGGCTTCTGTAGAGACTGTAAAAATTAAAAAGCAACACAAATCATTGCGAGAGAAAAGCAGTAAATTCAATGATAAGAATTTAAAATTAAAATGTTTCGGCGCTTTTATATTCAGCAAAACATGAAACGAATGAGTTGTGTGCCTGTTGCCATAAAGCCGCCGCCGCTAATCGTCGCCAGGCTCCTTCCCTCCCCGCGCGCGCCCTCATAATTGCTCTGCCTTAGCAATTGCAAGGAAGCAGTGAGGGAAGGTGATGATGATGTCGGTGGTGACAGTGATGGAGATGGAGGGTGGTGGGGTGAGGCACAAGGTGCCACCGATGGGACCGGGGGAGCAAGGGGCTCCCCAAAAGGGAAGCAGGACGGGGATGCGCTCGTCCCACCGTGCTCAAAGGGAGACAGAAAGGTCGAGCTGGGAGGGTGTGACTAATGCGCCGGGTCACTGGGATGCGGGACCGCATTGTCCCCCAGGTCCAGATGGCCCCCAGAATAAATCACCCCCAGCAGGCGTGGGCTGCCCGTGCCAGAGCTGCGGCTCAGGGTGTGTCACCCGCTGCCCGGGCTGCTGCGGGCACCTGCTGCGGGCACCCGCATCTCGAGCATCCTCCCCGTGCATCCCGCCCAGGCACTGCGGCGAGCAGGAGCGTGCTGGGTGGGAAGCAGCCCTGTGCATCACTGTAGGAGCAAAAAATGAGGCATTAAGTTTTGAGGGGGTTTTTTAATCCCCCGTGCTTGCAAGGTCAGTGTTGTACATCTGCTCTGAAACCCCAGAGTTTTCCTTGGCGTTGGTAAAAGGGTGAGTGGGCATGGAGGCAGCGGGCAGTGCTGGGAGCATGCCCTGCCCTCCTGTTGCTGGAGCAGCCACATGCAGCCTGCAAGGAAAAACCAGCAGCACTGGCAGAAGAGCGGGCAGCGCTGGCTGCCTTTTAAGAATTAATTTCTCGTAGTCAGTTAAGTTGGGAAGAAAGCTGCTCTATCTCTGAGTAAATAATAATAATCAAACAAATGCCCCCTTGGGAGAAGTTGCCTTCCATAAAGATGTTAATTAGCATGGAAGCCGAGCCATGGAGTCCAGAGGCAGCCTTTGAAACCAGGATGATTTGGTGACTCTGGCACAAAACGTGCACATCTCTGTTTATCATCCAGGGTTTTCCCCTGTCTCTCCACTTAACCATGAAGTTTGTAGAGACTGTTCATCTCGGTACAGAAACAGGTGCCACCATCACCCCTCAATAGCACTGGAGCGGGTGAGGGTTGCAAAGGGCTGGCTCTACGTGACACCCCTGCAAACCCAGGTTTCCAGGCAGGCAGGTGCAGGTGTCCCTCCTCAAGGAAGGGTCCTTCACACTGCCCCACGGGTGCACTTCAGTGCAGCCACCAAAAACATCACTTTGGGTTTCATAATAATCCCAAAAACAGACAGTGAAACTCGGTTCATCTTCTTACCCTGCGCATGCACCCAGTGCCCTCCTGGGGCAAAATGCAGCCTTGGTGCTGGTGCCATCACCAATGTCCCCAGGCCATGCTGGTGCCCACTCTCCTACCTGTCCTTTATCATCCATCCTCTTCCTCCTCAGCTCAATGGCAGCAGGACATGTGCAGTGCCCCCAGGTAGCCTTGTGCCAAGCTGAGCCCAGTGCCTTCAGGCCGTCCTTAAGGCCAGCTGTGCCGGGGCTCAGGTGCTGGAGCTTGTGACAGGATGTTCCAGGCAGTGTGCCCCTTGCCAGCACTGGTGCCTCTCCCAGCCTTCCCGTGGGCAGGGCTGGAAGGGAGAGTTATCTGCCTCTCTCTGACTGTCATTGCCAATGGCTCCTTCCTCCCCAGTGCTGCTGTTCCTGCATGCCAGGGCCTGCAGCCACCCCTGCAGTGGCAGCCAGCAGCATTGGCCAGGAGGTGGAGGCTGGTAGGGAGCCCTTGACACACTGCCAAAAAAAACATCAAACATCCCTGAAATCTCAGGAGAACCAACAGACCTCAGGCTCCTGCTTTACATGGCCAGGTTGTTTTGGAGCCATTCACCTCTGTCTTAAGGACAGCAGTAGTATCAGCTCACCTCTTTGGCATGTGCATTATATAAGAGATGATGTTAAACATGAAGAGTGAAGGAGGAGGGAGCCTTGTGGGAGACCCCAAATTAGCAGGACACAAGTCGGGGATTTCAGGGTGGATGCAGGAGGCAACATCATCAGCATCCATCGACATGAGCACCCTCATGCCTGAGGTAATGCCTTCCTGGTGTACCCCTCTGCAGCCTTTGATTCTGAGTTCTTGATTATTGCAGCAGTGGGTGGATCTGCCTCATTTTTAGTCTGATAACACGGCTCTGAGGACAGGCAGGGAAGGGTGGCAGTGTTACGAGGAGGACTGAGAGGGGTGGTTTGGTTTGCGCATCCTGGCGTCGGCGCCACGTGTCTGGGGACTGCCTGCCCCGTGCTGCCACAGCTGGGGCTCAGCAGGGGTTGCTTCACCAGCACGGTGGCACTGGTCCCCTTCAGTCCCCCCTCCCCTGCTGCTGCAGCATCTCCAGGTCACCCCACGCCCGCCCGCACAGCGGGTCCGGGCTCAGCGGTGCTGCCGGGAGCTCTGGGGGGCTGGCGGGACAGCTCACACGTTCTAGCACGGGGGGAAAAACTTGAAGTCAAATGTCTGAAAGTCAGATCCCTTTTTAGTATGAATTTGCTGTATCTCATTCTGAGCACTAATTCCAATTTAATTGCAAGTGGCCTGAAGCCTCTTCAATAGGAGTAACAAATGGTTTGATTTTGTAAACTTCATCAGACTGCATTTTAAATGCGACACACTAGCCCGGCTCGAATGCCAATGAAGCACTGAAGTAGCTCTCTGTTTACTAATTATCCGTTTTTACTTCAAGCCACGCTGGCTGGCTTGTCTGATTAAATCGGATTTGTGGGATAGAGAACAGCTAGCAGAGTTTTCTCTATAGTAAACGAGATTGAAACTATGGCCCGCCTGGCTGCACACTGTAAATTATATTTCCTTTTAAAGGGGACGTGTCGCCTTTCTGCCACTGGCACACCTCCTGCATCCATAACTCCACCAGAGTCCGGTGCCGGGGGAAACCCACCCCACGCTGCCTCCCTCGCCTGTTGCCATGCTGGTTTTTAGTTTAATTCCTGCTCTGGCAGAGGCAGCGGGAGGGAGGCAGTGCTGTGCTTGATGCCACGGTGCTGCAGCATCCCTCACCGTGACTCGGACAGGCACGCTGTCACACGTCACATCTTGCTTGTCATCAGGTCTGTGGCAATGGCACTGCTTTGGGATTGGGCTGCTGGAGAACAGCAATGTGCATCTCCAGGCTTGAGGCCATAGGCTTTTCCCTCCAGCAAGCATCCCTCCCCTAAAAATCGGTTTTGGGACCACCTCCTATTTAAGAAGGGTCCTGCAGGACACAGCCAATGTGCTCGCCCAAAGAGCATCCGATACCCAACTCGCTCCAGCTTCTGTTTGCAAACCCCGCAGCAGCACCAACAGCTGCCCCACAAACAGCTTACAGCTGCCAGCACAGAGCACAGGGTCTGGCAGGGACACAGAAACCAAGGACAGTGGGCAAAGGTGGTGGCCAAAAGTGGCCAAATGCAGCATGCAGGGCTGCACTTAAACCTCCCCGGTTGCTAAGACTTTAATTCCGCGAGCTTGACCTACGCCGCCCCTTCCCTCAGTATCTATCTTTGTGCCCGGGGGCTTTTTATATTTTAATTTGCTTTTGAACGTCCTGCAAAATTAATGGCGCGCTCGGGGCCATTGTGCAGTGTACAGTAGAGGGAAGGGCCGTCGGCGCCCGCCGAGAGCCGGCGTGTTTCCCAGGGAATGAATTGCTCGCCCGCCTTCACCCCTTTTAATTGTTGACAGTAAAAAGCGTTTAAATGCTGCTTAATTTGTAATCATCTTCCTGCAAAAAGGGGAGAAACCATTAAAATGTCAGAGAAATGAATAAATCCGTCTCTCACTGATTTGGGGTGGCAGCGTTTCTTTATCAGAGGTGATTTTTCTTCCAGTGGCTGAGGGCTGGCTCGGGGCTGCTGCGGCTGGAGCCCAGGGATGCGCTTATGGCAGGACAAGGGACCTGTCCCGTTTTTTCCTACCTCCCATCCTCTCTCCAAGGGTGGGACATAGTTGACATGTAGCTTAAAAGAAAAATCAAGTGACTTCAAGGCCGGCAGCAGGCGGTGCCCAGCAGAGCCCTGGCATGGTGCCTGCTGCGCCCCTTGGCTGCTGGAGAATGTCACCAGTGGAGCCTCAGGGCTGGGAACAAGCAGTACCTGAGCTCGGTGCTCCATGTCCCACTGCAGGGCCGTCTCCCACATCCTCCACCTCCGCACCCGGCCAGCATCAGCCTTTGCGCCCTGCAGATGCTCTGCTCTCAGAGGGCAGCTGGCACTGGGTGCCTCCACAGGCCATGCCAGTGCATGTTGACCTCCCACTTCGGGGTGTTTATCTACTTAATGATCCATTACTTGGAAAAAAAAAAAAAGGCAATTAAAATCTGCCTTTTGCAGGTCCTAGGAAGCAGCACCCGGGGGATGCCCAGCTCCGGGGACCAGCCCCGTCCTCCGGGTGTGCACAAGGCGGCTCGTCCCCATCGCTGCGGCTGCTGGAGTCGGCCCACTTTTTTATTCAAGCGGGGGCCAATTAGTTTCACAAATGAGGGCCCTACGGTGCCAGGGAGGATTTGTTACGGCCCCGCGCGCCGGCCCGGCGGCATTGTCCTGCCCTCCGCCCCCACGGGAGCCCATTGTCCCCGGCCCCAGCGGGGGCTGCTGGCGGCAGATTTATCGGGGCCGGCGTCCCGCCGGCCGGGGCCTCCGCTCCGCAGCTGGCCGCGGCGCTGGGGGCTCAGCCCCGGGGACCTTTGACCCGTCCTGCTGTCACCGCCGGGGCCGCCGAGGGCCGCGGGGCCACATACCTCTCGGGATTTGCTTTGCACGGCCCGTTCGGGGCTGCCCGCTTTTTTTTTTTTTTTTGCCTTTTTTTTTTTTTTTTCTCGGGAGCGTTTTGTCCGCAGCTGCGTGGGGGGCACATGAGTCCGCACCCCCCCGGGATAAATCCCTGCGGAGGGAGAAAGGCAGCTCCCGCGAGGGGCCGCCTCTCTTGCCGCTTTTATTCCCATTTCACCGGGGTTTTTTTCAGATTTTGAAGCGGTTTTGGGCAGCCCAGTGCAAGGCTGGGACTGAGCATCCCCTCGGGCAGCTCCTTCGTCCCCAGCAGGGCAGACCTGGCCACGGTGTGCCACCACGCCTGGGTGGGTGACAGTGCAGTGTCAGAGCAGGGTGTGAACCAAGATGCTCTCTGGGATGCCCAAAGCCCCTGGGCCAGCCTGGAGGTGTGGGGCTGCCCAGGAGCATCCTCCCCTGGCACCTGCCTGCATGCCAGGCAGAACCACGATGCTGACAGTGCTGCTGCCCACTGTGTCCCTGCCCCGTGGTGCCATGGTCCTGCTGGTTCCCCCGGGGTTGGTTTTGCCAGCATGGCAAGCAGCCCCCCACCCCTGCTGTTCCTGAAGGCAGCAAGGATCCATTGGTTACCTTGAACATCTTGTGCTGCTAATGAATTGCTAATACAATTTTCTAGCTAATTTTATTTCCATAGTCCTCACATTTTAATGTCTCCAAAAAGCGAGCATTTATTTGCTTAATCTCCCTGTGTAATACAATTTGCAGTGACTCACAGGTTCTGAACAATCAGCTATGCATAAGTGAAAACAAACTGTTTAACAGCACAGAGGTCTGAGATGTTTACAGACAGGGTACGGGCACCTAGGTTGGGGTTTTGTCCCTGTTATGTCACTGCAGCCAGATTTGTACATGTGGGCAATGGGATGGAACTTGGGTCTGCACTGTGGCTTAGGGTCACGTGCAGCACAGGGGTAGGTGCATCACCCTCACATCCCACCCCCTGCTCCCGAGGGCAGCTTTATGGGATGCTTCTTTGGAGTCCCCTTTCCCCTGGGCATTGCAAGGTCTGAGCTCAGCAGCCTTTGCAGGGGTGTGGGGATGCAGTGGTCGCCCAACAGCTGCCTTGCATTTGGGCATCCCTTGTCATCCTTAGGGCTCCCACCTGCCTCCAATGCAATAAAAGGCACTTGTCTTCCTCAGCAGTTTCCTTGGGAGGACCAGTGGCAGCAAGGTTGAGGTGGCCAGTCCTGCTGCTGGAACCCCAACAATACCCAGAGCCCTGCAGCTCTTGGGGTCCCCCCTGCTGCCACAGTGTCCCTGCTGCCATGTGGGACTGGGGACCCCCCCACAGGGGGGTGATGGGACAGCAGGCCAGGGGTCCTGGGTGCCAGGCTGTGCCTAAGTGGCATCTCTCCCTCTCCCACAGGTACTGACATGGCTGTTTTCTGCCTGCTGTGCGGCAAGCGGTTCCAGACGCAGAGCGCGCTGCAGCAGCACATGGAGGTGCACGCCGGGGTGCGCAGCTACATCTGCAGCGAGTGCAACCGCACCTTCCCCAGCCACACCGCGCTCAAGAGGCACCTGCGCTCCCACACAGGTACGGCCGCACCACCAGGGGGCTTGGGACTGGGGGGGCCAGGGCAGGCTCCTCCTCCACATGTAGAAGAGAAAACTAGGGGAAAGAAAGGTGAATTGTCTTAAAAGCATGGAGGTGACTGAAGTGGCCGGAGTTTAAAAACAAAACGGAAACAAGAAAGCTGCGTGTAATAAGTTGATCCGGTCGGAGGTGGCACGTGACCTTCTTAGGGGGTGTGTGATCATATCCGCCTCATCAGCTTACGGCGGTAGATGCACATAATCAGCTGGTGCTCGGCCCTAATGGGATTAGGGCGACCTGTGCTACGTGTAGCTGGTGCTGCCGTGGCCCCAACCAGGACAGGGCTTGGCTGCGGGATCGCCGGGTGGGAGAGCCTTACGCTGTGTCCTCAAAGCGCCCGCGCCGTGTCCTCAGCTCCTCCGACGGCATCCCCAGGCAGCTCCCTGGTCCTGGCCACGGCGTCAGCATCACCACTCAGAGCTGGCCACAGAACACTCCTGAAAAAGCTGATCCTTGGGGAATGAGCAGGGTCATGCGGGATCACATCTGGTGCCATGGTCCTCCCCAGACACGTGGGTGAAGCATTCCTCACCCATCCTTTGCCCTCACAAGGGGGAGGCTCGTGTGACCTTCTTGGCAGCAATGCTGTTGCCGGCAGGGAGAAAAATGTGTGCCAAGCCAGGATGCCCCTTCTCCTTTCTCCTGTCAGCCAGTGGGCATGCACATGATCTCCAAAGGGGACTTAAACGTGGCTGCTGGCAGTCTTGTGGATGGTGTCATGGAGGGTTGCTCTGTCCATACTGTGGCTGGCAGCTGCCAGACCCACATGTGGGCTTGGGGTCCCGATGTGGGAAACGGGAATCCTGTGCTGATGATAAGCATGTTAATGCTGAGCACTGGAGCTATTTATAGCCAGTAATCCGGTGACCTGGGCTGCGGGTCGGGCTGCGCGTGTCCCACCCCAACCTCTGCTGCCTTAGCAGCTCCCGGCTGTGAAAAAACACCAGGATCATCAGCACTTTAGGAGCATTTAATCGTGCTGCGTGGTGCCATCCTGCACGGCTGCAGGATGTTCATGCTCTCCCAGGGCCGGGGCATCCATGGGCCCTGGCTCCCCTAAAAACTGGGTGGATGGAAATGCTGGCTGCCTCTAGCTGCAAAATTGCTGTCCTTGGCTGTAGGATCAAAAGCCAAGGTGACAGTTTGGAATTGGGCATGGGGAGGGGAAAGGCAGCTGCCCACAGGCACTGCTTGCCTCGCCTTCAGAGGGGGGCTATGAACTGCATCCCAAGCATCCTCCTTCCCCAGTGCCCAGGCAGCAGCTGCAGAAGGGGGAAAGGGGCTGTAGGGCTGGGCTGCAGCACACAGGGAGAGAGTAAAATATCATTTTAAAGAGGAAGCAAAAGCGCAGGCATGTGAGTATATAACGAGAAGGACAATTTATGCCCAGGCACGAGTGCAGTTTGACACGGGGATAATGAAAAAACGTAGGTCATTGTGGATGACTTAAGCCTTCACAGCTGAAGAAAATGTATGAAATGCGGGGAACATTACACGCTTGGCAGCTCTGCACATCTGCAGCAGGACAAGTGAAATACAGTTCGCCATTCTTTACCATAAACTGTGCTTGTAGGATATGCGGCACAGAGAAATTGTAATTACAGTGACAAGACAAATCAGTAATATTTAAATATTCATGAACAAAGTCTCTGACGATCAATCTATCTTTATTGTCCTTGCCTTCGCGGCTGTAATAAATAAGTAGCTGGAGCCCTCACCTTTCCTTCAAATCATTCTGCCTTTGGTGCCGAACCGGAGTTCATTTATCAGCCACCCAGTCTGGAGCATGGGATGTGCCCAGGGCTGGGTCTGTGCCAGTGTTGCCAAGTGAAAAACCTGGGAATTGGTGGCGGGAGGGTTGCAGTGCCCTCCAGTCTCTCTACCCTGCCACAGACCCAAGCATCCCCTCCACACAGGCATGTGGGGGCCAGCATGCTGCCACTGGGGCAACTGGAATGTTCTGTCCCTGGGATGGCAGTGGGTGCCCAGACTAAACAAGCTGGGGAGCTGTTTTTGGTATGGCACAGCAGAAAGGCAGCCCTGACCCACACGTGTCCTTGCAGGTGACCACCCCTACGAGTGCGAGTTCTGCGGCAGCTGCTTCCGGGACGAGAGCACGCTCAAGGGCCACAAGCGCATCCACACCGGCGAGAAGCCCTATGAGTGCAACGGCTGCGGCAAGAAGTTCAGCCTCAAGCACCAGCTGGAGACCCACTACCGGGTCCACACAGGTACGTGCTGGGGGGTCTTTGGTGACTCTGGTGGTGCCAGACTGGTTACTCTGGCGGAGATGCCGGCAGCGTGGATCAGGGCAGCAGCCAGGGATAACGAACCTCTGGATGCACCGGCACGTAACTATTGTAAATAGGGGATCAATAGTCACATTGGTTCTGCTGTTCATTACTTGGTTATCGGCTGTGCCCGCCGCGGCAGCATCGATGCCGGGCAGTTAATTACTGCCTGGAGGCCCTCAGCCCCCACTGACACCCCCATCTCCCTCAGGCGAGAAGCCCTTCGAGTGCAAGCTGTGCCACCAGCGCTCCCGGGACTACTCGGCCATGATCAAACACCTTCGGACCCACAACGGGGCTTCCCCCTACCAGTGCACCATCTGCCTGGAGTACTGCCCCAGCCTCTCCGCCATGCAGAAGCACATGAAGGGCCACAAGCCAGAGGAGATCCCTACCGACTGGCGGATAGAGAAGACCTATCTCTACCTCTGCTACGTCTGAGGAAGGAGGCTCAGGGTCAACAGGGCCGAGTGGCAGAGGACTGGGCAAAAAAAAAACCAACACCAAACCCGCAGCGTCCATGGCCTTGTTTGTTTTCCGTTCTCGTTCGTTGCTTCTCGCTGGAAGGATCCTGTGGCTCACGCCAGGGTGGGGGACGCACCAGCCCCTTCCCCAGCCCTATCTGCACCACCACCCCAGCTGCTCATGTGCCCACTGCCCTCACACCCTTGCTGCAGGGCAAATTTCACCCCTTGCAGTCCCCAGACAGCCCCTCCATCCCCCTTGGCACTGGTTACTGGCACTGCTGGGAAGACTGTGTAGGAACAAGGCGCTTCCCTGGAAGGGTGTGTAGGGCTGGTGCTCTGGGAAGGCTTTAATTGCTGGTGTCCTCCGTCACTGCTGATCCCACCGTGGATGACCCGTGGAGGACCCGAGCTCCTGCGTGGTGAGTGGCCCCCATTTCAGCAGGTTCCTGTGCTCCCAGGCTGCAGTGTCACAGGTGGGAGAGCACCAGGGCCCTGCGAGCTGCAAGTGCTGTGACAAGAGTGTCCTGGGGGATCCTGGCCACAGGAGGGTGTTTGGGGCAGGGAGCCAGCTGTTAGCCAGGCTGCCTCACGCTGCTGCCCGGCATCTGGTCAGCTGCAAGGGGCACCAGAGGCTGCTGCTCTCCCCTGACCAAAGACCTCTCTATGCATTTCCCCCTCCTTCCCCGCCTTCCCAGGGCAAGGGCAAAGCCCCCCATGGGGAGATGCAGCTCGTTTGGTGACGCCTGGTTAATGCCAGTGCTGAAATGGGGGCTGCTGGTGTGTGATATCACTCCAAACGGAGGGATCCTCTTTTCTTCTGCTGATTTGGGACACCTGGAAGGTGCAAAGTGTGGTGGTTTGTTTTTTTTTGCCCAGCCCTCAGCTGCAGGAACCTGCAAGTGAGTGGTGTCCGGTGGCAGGTGGCTTCGCTCGCCGCTTTTTTTGCTTTTTGTTTGGTTTTTTTTGAACTTCCTTTTGGAATATTTCTGCATTTAGCACATTTTACTTGAAATTACCTCATTTTTTGTGACCTCATGAGCTTTTATTGATTTGGGAGGGACGGGGGGCAGTGTGGCCGGGGTATACCAGCTGCATGCCCAGGGTTGGCAGTGGAGGGGTGGTGTGACGGTGGTGTCCCTGCCAGCCTCCCGTTGTGCATTATCCTTACCAAAACTGGTATTTTTTACCTGGCCCCGCGGGGCCGGGGGTGTTGGTTCTGAAGCTACCTCTTGTGTTCGTTTTTGTTGTGTTTCTCCTGCGCGGCCGCGGGCTCGGGGGTTCCATCCCACGGCTCTTTTTTTTTGTTGTTGTTGTTGTTTTGCTGCATTGGGGTAAAAAGGGGGAGAAAAGCGTTGTGGGGAGCGGGATGGTGTCTGGATACAGTTTGGAGGGACACTGATGGCTCCTCCGGGTTTGGGGTGCCTGTCCCACCTCTCCTGGTGCCGAGCAGGGATATACCTATGGGAGCAGCATCCTCCCTCGCACCCCGGTCTGGCTCTGCACGTACGTGCGCGCCCGCCCGTGGGACTGTTGCTGCCCCACACGGGGGACACCGCTGCTGTACAATCCGGGATGTGACTGTGGAGAACGGCTCGTTTAATTGTTGTGCCTAAGAAAAAAAAAAAAAACTAGAAAAAAATATTAGAAAAAGAAAACAGTTCTTTCACAGAGAAAGTTGCTGCAGTTTCTGGCGCGTGCACGGCAGGTCCCCGCGGTGCCTGGGCGCTGCTGGACGCGGGTGCCACAGTGCCACAGAGCACGTGGCTGAGCTCATGTGGCTTTTTTTTGGTTTTTTTTTGCTTTATCCTCCCCTCCCATCCTGCCGTTCCTCTCCCTTAGTGCCGCAGCCCCTGCTGCGACGGCATCGGGGTCGGTGTTGGAGCGATGCTGTCGTGTCCCAGGCGCGCGTCCCCGCACTGTTCGCCGTGGCACAGCCCCTGCCACCCCTCCATATATATATATATGAGTATATATATGTGTATCATAGCAGTGAGGACCAAGCGCCGCGCGGGGCCCTGCGGCCCCAGGCTCCCTCTCCCCTGGCTTGTCGTCGGTGTCGTGAGCGCCCGCCTGCCCGTCCCGTTGCTCTGTGTTGCCGCTCGTGGTTCGGGTCCGTCGCTGTCCTCGTTCCGTCTACCTCAGCACCTCTCTGAGCCCGGGCGCAGAAGGTGCCCAAGTTCCCCTTTGGTTTTCTCAGAGTATCTATCGGCTCCTATTTTTTGTACGACTTTTGCCCGTCTCCCCTTGCCGTTTGCTCCCCTGCGGTTCTGCTTGTGAGTCCTCTCTGTCCTCTAGCCACAGATGCCATTAGCTAAGTTTCCTGAAAAATAAAGAAAAACTAAAAAAAAAAAAATACAAAAAAAAAAAACAGTTGTGGTGTCTCCTAGTTGCAGCTCTCCGCACCTGCCTTCGTCCTGTGTAGATTCAGATGCATTTCTTTGTAAGACTTCAGTGTTTCTGACAGGAAAAAAAAGACAAAAAAAAAAAAGGAAGAATATACTGCTGCAGGTTTTTTTCTCTCCATGTGTCACTAAGTGAAGTTCGTGCCTTCTATAGCAAAGAGAATATTTTTTACATCCTACTAACAGTAGATTTTTTTGTAGTGAACATTTTTTGTATTTTTATTTATAAGTCTCATAAGGAAAATAGCAATGTTCAGTTGTATACCTTGAAATCTGCAGTTAGAAAACAAAAAAACAACCAATAAAGTTAATTCCGTTGTCTCGGTCTGCCGTGTCCCATTCCTGTGCCAGCTGGGAGGAGGAGGAGGAAGGATGCATCCCACCGGCCTGGGGCAAGCTGCAGGGAGACCCACAGTGGTGAGTTTGGGGTGCCTGTTCAGAGGGGTGGTGAGGGGGGTTCTATCCCTAAACCAGCCACAGTGGGTGGGGGTCCCCCCAGGACATCCCAGTGGATGGGGAGCATTCCGCAGCCCTCGCCCCAGGACCCAGGCACGCTGCCTGCGTGGCTCACCAGGGAGCGGAGCAAGTTTGCCTCAATGAAAGTGAACTCGTTCATTTAAACCTGCCTGCAGAGCCGTCCGGCCCCCTGCTGCGTTAATTATCCTGTAGTTCCCGACTGATTGCTGTACACTAAGCTTAAGCCCTCCTTTATTTATTTACTGACTACATTAACAGCAGCGCCTGCTCTCCTTTTGTGCTGTGGCAAAAGGCATGGCACCGCACGCCGTGGCAGAGCCAGGTGGGTGCTGCCAGCATTGCCCAGCTGTGCCTGCGCCCGATGGGTGTCATGGTGCAGTTAGATGTTAATTACAGCACGGCTGGAGTCACCGGGCACAGAATATTGCTTAGTTTTTATCAGGGATGGATGGTGTGTGCCAGGCAGCAGTGTGTGCCGGTGTCAAGGCCAGGCTTGTCCCCTGCCCCAGGGCTTCCCAGTGGGTCTGGGGAGCTGCATGCCCACCCCAAGGTCCTGATGGTGGTCCCTGCCTCCCCCAGTTCTCCCCAGCACAGTTCTTCAGGAAGGCTTTGGACAAGTGGTGGGGAACTTTGATCCTGGTTTGGGCAAGCAGAGGTGGTCCTACTGTGAACAACCTGTGGGCTGCAGTGCCCTGGGAGAAGGGGAGTGAAGGTCCTTTCAGTGTTTGGCCTGGCACAAAGGCGTTATAATAATGGGGAAATCGCAGTAGGACCAGGCCTTTGTGTGCACGCTCATGCAGCAGCTGGGAGCGATTATGCTGCAACAATGTTCTGTTCCATCAACATTATGTCCTCATTAAACCTTTATTAGGAGATTAGATTCAGATTTATTGATTTTTTTTTTTTTTTAAGAGGAAAATCCAGGCTCCTCTCGGAGAGATGCCTGGAACTTTTTCCTGCGCGTGGCACTTCTCGAAGTAGCGAGAGGGCAAAAGGTGAATCTGGATCTTTACTCCAGCATAGGCAGCCTCCTCTTCCAGGGGAAAGGACCACTGAGCTGCACGAAGGGGTTTGCTTGGGTTTGGAATGCTTCCTAGCACAGAGAAGGACAAGGACCAGGTGGCCACCAACACACTCCATGGGATGCAGCAGCACAGGTGAGCATCTCACAATGTGGCCCAGGATGGGCACACATCTGGATGCCCTCCTCCCCAGGAGGGCATCCAGAGAGTCCTGGTCGGTAGGAGAGGGATGGCAAGGCTGGCTTGGGGGTCCTGCTGCCCTGTCCCCTCTTTGAATACAGGGTCTGAGTGGCATCAGACACCTGGGTCAATGGGCCCATTGGATTTGTCTGTTGGAGCGTTTGATGTTACATGAAGGCAGCTCATTCCAGAGGGTGTTAATTGCCCGCTGCGCTGATCAGGTCTGTAGCACCATCGATCTCGGCGGGATCAATGGGCTGATTTAGTGTCTCACGAACTCTTTAACTGGACACCTCATCAATAGGCAGCCACTTACAGACCATCAGCGCATTACTGCAGGCCAGCGCCGGCAGGAGCCCACTGCACCCATCCTCAGCCCCCATCACTCAGCAGGAAGTTTTCCTGCAGGTGATGGCTCTGGGATGGCAAGCGGGAGTCTTGGTCCAGGACCAGTGGGTCTGAGGGTGGCTGTATGAGAGCCAGGTGCTGTCGGCCCACCTGTTCCCCATCACCTGCAAGCCCACTATGGGCAGGGATACTCCTAGAGCAGGGGATGGCCCTCCCGGCATCTCCAGTGCTTTCCTCTTTGCCTCGTGCCTCTGCCCTTTGCAGGGGTGGATGGGCAGCAGGAGCTGGGGACCGACTGCAGCTGTGGTGGCAGTCATGACACGGTTTGGCCGCTGCCTGGCACTGGGTCTCTCCCAGTTTGCTGAAACTGCTGGGCACAAGCGTGGTGGGGATCTGCGGGACAAGCGTGCTCGGGGGCCGGGGCAGGGAATAAAGGCGGCATCTGGGGTGAGGGGTAGGAAAGCCGAGGGCAGCGGGACTCCTAGGGCGTCGGGGACCCCCCGGGGCAGCGGGGACGCCCCGAGGGCGGGGGACTCCCGGCCGGGCGGCGGCGGTGCCGGGCGGAGGGGCCGCTGTCCGCGGTGCTGAAGCAGCGGCCGCGGCCGGGCCGGGCCAGGGGCACCACCGGGGACGGCGGAGGGAGCACGGAGCGAGGTTCGGGCAAGATCAGGGCGGCTAGGGGGCTCCTCCTCGGCTCCGCCTTCCCGCTGCGCAGCTGGGGTACGTGAGGGATGCGCCCGCCCGGGGGGACAGCAGGCAAGCACCCGCCGGAGTGAGGCAACGTCCACAGTCCCCCCTCTCCCGCCCTGAACAACGGGCACCACTCAGGCATCCCGCCACACAGACCAGAGGGTGCCCAGTGTGATGCTGTAGGCCAGGACGGCCACCAAGTACGCCCGGAACAGCAGGACATCCAACACGTAGCCCACTTGCAGCCACTCACGGGCGACATCACGGAACTCTTCACGTTTCTCCAGGAACTGGCGGATGGCCATGGTCTCACGCAGGACCTCCTGCAGCACTGCTGAGCCCTCTGCCCGGCTGCCAAAGGCCAGTGCGGGCCTCGTGCCCCCCACCACCCCACACTCACGGGGGTCCTCGCAGCCATAGGGTGTCAGCTTGGCTGCAAGATCAAGAGAGGTAAGTGTATAAAACCTGTTTAATGGGGAACTGGGATTTCTGCAAATGAAGTGGGCACCCAGTTCACCGTACAAACATTAGCTACATAGATGTAGATGGCTATGTAAGACCTAGACCCCTTCAGTTCCCTCTCTGTGCAGCCCTTACCTGTGCTATCATTGTTCTCTGCCTGCCTGGAGATGTCCGAGCTCTGCGTCCTGCTTTGGCTGAATTTCTTTCTGTCCCGGATGCAGAGCAGGACGGTGGCTCGTTCCAGCAGCAGGTGCTTCACCCACTCAGGAACGTGGGGCTGCAGGTCTTGCTTGTGCACCAGGCGCACAATCAGGATGGTCTCTGTCAGGCTGATGACGAGCAGCGCCATGCATACCACAAAGTAGGTGCCTGTGGAGGTGTCATTGAGGTGAGTGGCCTGCAAAGGCTCATGCACAGAACACGGGCCCAAGCAAGTGCTCCCTGCTCAGCTCTCAGGCCCAGGACTGCCACGGCAGTGGGATGGGTGGGTAGTACCCCCGTACCTATCAATGGGGTGCCAACGGCAGTAGCTGGCAACGTGTCAGATACAATGATGAGGAAAACTGAGTAGCCCAGCAGGAGAGTGATCTTGAAAGAGACCCTCTCACCACTGTTGGGAGGTAGGTAGAAGCCCACAATGTCCATAACCATCAGGAAGATGCTGGGGAGAAGCAGGCTGACAGTGTAGAAGAGGGGGCGCCTCCGGATGACTACCTGCAGGACAGAGAGACAGGAAAGGCTCAGTGAAGGGTTGAAACGAGGCCTTGAGCTGGTGTGGCTCTTCACCAAGGCAGCCAAGGATGGTGGGAGGCACTAAGGTGAGCTAGAAGAAGGGCTCAGTGCCAGGAGCTTCCCACCCGCAGGCAGGAGCGCTGCAGCACGGAGCAGTGACAGGGATGGGGGCAAGCCCCTTCCCTCGAGCCACATCCCCGGGAAACACGGTGGCTGAAGGCTCTTACGTAGAATTTCATCTCAGCATAGTTGTCACTGCTCTTGACACTGAACTCCTGGAAGTGGCTGAGGACATAGAGCAGCTCCCACTCGCCCTGGTTCATGAAGACACTCCGGTCGAACTTGACCAGCTCCGGTTGCCGCCACAGCGTGAGGTTGATATCACGAACTGGGGGGGTCAGAGGAGAGATGAGAACTTAGGGGTGCCTTGCCCAAAGCGCCGGCAGCTGCCGGCACCTCCACGCTAGGCTGGGTGCCTGCCCTCCCCACACGCTTCACCGATCCGCTGGGGCCATCTAGAGGGACAAGTTGCCTTCTGCACGGAGCTCCGGCCCGGCAGAGGTCCTGCCCGCTCCCCCAGCCTCCTAGCCGCGGCGATCCCGGCACTCACTGTGGTGCAGCCAGCTGGTGAAGGTGAGCGAGCAGTTCTGGACGTCGAAGGGGAAGTTGTAGATGTCCAGGCTGCAGGCGGTCATCACCTGGATGGGTTTGAGGTTCTGCACCTCCCCGTGGTGGCTGACGTAGACGTAGGGGACATGGGGGGACTTTCCAACATCCACACTGGGAGACATGAGGGACAGAGATGTGGGCTGGGGAACTCTGGGCAGGGTTTCTTCCTTCCAAGTGATGTTTCAGGAGGCAACTGCCCGGGAGCAGGGGGTTTGCCCCCTTTTCTGCTTTTTTGGTGATACTCACACAGGCATTTCTGCCTAGCATCACCTCTGACTGCCTGGGCTGCTGCCTTCTGCCAGCCCTAGAAGTGTCTGCATTGTTGTCCCAGGGCCCTCAGGAGCCATTGAGAACACCTTAAATCCCCACAGAGTGGGAAGGACACCGGCTGGTTTTGTGGGAAGGGCCAGCAGCTCTGCAGCTGCCCTTGCATTGTGCTGCCTTCACAAAGCCTTTCTCCAGATATCTGGATCCCACCCCCGGCACGGCACGGGTAATTACCAGCAGTCGCAGTTAGCCAGCATTGGAAACAGCCCAACTGCCAAGCCGATCCCCATCTGCAGCTCCCCATTGTGGGGAGGCTGCCAGCTCTGTGCCAGGAATACAAAGCATGGGATGGCACGTGCCCGCAGTGGGTGAGAGAGGTCCAGCCCCAGGCCATCTTCCCCCAGACTTTGGCCACACTCACAACTCATTGATGAGGATGTCAGGTACCCAGATGCTCTCCACGGGGAGGGAGATCTGTGTCAGGTTGTCGAAATGAGCTGGGTCCCACCTGAGGAACTCATCTATCCAGTGCTGGGGACAACAGAGAGAGGACTTGAAGGACAAGGTCCCTTCTACCCTGCTAGCACACAGATCCCAGACTAGCACCAAGCAATATTCCCCCCATGGGAGGGAGGGAAGGTTTATCCTCTAGCTATTACAACACCCAGCAGTGCAAAACACAGAACATGAAAGCTGAGCCTCAAGGTTCATGTGTTACAGAGGTCTTGCCAGCTCTTGGGATAGGTTCCCCCTCACTGCTGTCCTGCAGGGCTGCACACCTCTACCCCAGAAAAACCTGTCTTTTCAGGGGTGTTTGACCCCAGGGGAGCCTGGCAAAGGAGGGGTGAGGTTTCACAGCTACTCACCTGCCTGTACCAGATGTAGGTGGTCAGCACCTGGTTCTTTTCATCCTGTGGGAAGAAGAGGACATGGTGTCAGAACGGGGGCGTTGGCACTCCAGAAGATGGGCAGAGCATGCCAGGAGGATGCTGCATGCCAGGTATCGTTCCCCTCCCTGTGGACACATGCGGGATCGGAGCAAGGAACTCACCACACTGAGGATGGCGTAGACCATGAGGTCGATGGCCACGTTGGTGGTCGTTCGCCAGTCCCGCACAGGCCGAGTGCCCTTCTGGTAGTGGGCCAGCAGGTAGTGGGACAGACGGCGCAGGGCGGGCTCGGAGGGCTCCGGTGTCCGGCCCCCACGCTGAGTACCTGCTAGCAGAGGGAGGGAGGGAGGCTGCTCGCACTGGGGCAGCAGCTGCCATCACCCTGGCCTGTGCCATGGACTGCAGAATGCTGCCAGCTGCCATCCCACACTTACCAGTCAGAGTTTCCCATCCAAAATAAATAGGAGCATCTTGATGGGAAACAAGCCTGACCACCAGAAACACTACCTAATGCATTACTGATGTCCTCTGCTGTGCAGGTGGTTGGTGCTGTGACCTTCCCAGCCTCAGAGGGCACGGCTGCCAGTCTCTGCCTCTCTGGACAGGTGTCAGGACAGCAGCAGCAGGGGACAGCGAGGGACCTGCTGCCCCCAGGTACGTTTCCTACTTCTCACTCCTTCCAGGGGTGTTTCTTTGCTCAGCAGGTGGAGGTGACAAAGGTTAGAGATGAAGCAGGATGCTAAATTAATTTATTAGGTACCTTGGTGTTTGCTTCCTGTGGAAACAGTCCCTGGGCTGACACCAGCAGCATCAGTCGAGGGCGAATTGCCTGAAGCACCGTGTCCTCACTGCCAGGCAGCCCAAACGCCGCGGCCACGCCAGGGCAGCAGCGTTCGCTCCTGGCTCTGCTCTGCAGCACGCCCAGCCCCAGAGTCCAATTCCCACATAATGGAAGAGACTAATTGGAATAGATCTGCAGGAACTTGGGAAAAGCTGCTGGAAGGGAAATCTGTGTTTTAAGCTTAAAAAAAAGAAAAAACCTGCAGCCTCAGCCCCTCTGACATTACACATGACTGGTAATGCCAGGGAGCCAGCTGGGCACATGACCCTCACCCAGGCAGGCATGAACCGATGGGGGCAGCAGGAGGGGGGGAGAGAGGCAGCAGTTAGGGTGAGGGGAGGAAATATAGACACTGCCATCTTCATGACTGGGGCCAAGTGGCCTTTCCTGCTGCAGCTGCTGGCAGTTGGCTCTCGCTCATGCTCCTCGTCACACCCTCTCCTCCTCCTCACACCCTCTCCCCCTCCTCATACCCTCTCCCCCTCCTCATACCCATGCCACCCAGCTCTGGATTTAGATGCTTTGGCAGGAGGAAAATGGCTTTGCAGAGGGAGGACTGGGCTGAGTTCACCCCAAGTGCTCTTTGCCCCTGCTGTGGGCACTGTGCTGCTCTACCTGGCCAAAATCTGTGCCAACGCAACTCAGCACAGCCCTGGCACATGGGGGTGTGTCTGCACAGCCCTGCCTGCCTCCTAACCAGCATTGCCAGGGTGAGAGTGTCATTGCTTTTGCTCCTTTTCTGATACCTTTGCTGTAGTAATAGTGAGAGAAGGTTTGGGAATTGGGAACGATGCCCCAGTGACAGGAGCTACATGACACATCCAGAGATCTGAGTCACCAACCTGCTGAATACTTCCAGCTGTGCTGGTGCAAAATAGCACAAGGAATTTTGTGCTATTTCCCAGGAAGGTTAAACAGGAAAGAAAGAAAATAACAATGATAGCAAGGGAATATTTTTGCTATCAGTTCTGCAGCATGAAATGCTGCACAGCATCCTCCCCAAAACCCAGATCTGGGTTATGAGGGACGAAACATTACTCTGGAGAAAGCCCTTGATCAGGTGAGGGGCTCATGCAGCAGCTCCCAGGCAGTGGAGTGCAGACAGGAGACCCCTGTGTCTCTCTCTGTCCTCAGGGCTCTCAGCACAGCTCCAGAGTACCGCAAAGCCCCCCACCGATGAGCCCTCAGCGCAGAGCTGGAGTTAAACACCACACTACCTTGCTGCTTGTGTTATCCAGGCAGGATGTGCCTCTAGGCTCCACACCGGAGCTTTCCCATGCTCCAGCTTCTCCCAGGTGCACCACTTCCCAATAGCACGAAGATCTCTCTAGAAAGCAGCCTTTGCCTGCCACACAGCACTGCTCGGGTTTTGACAAGGTGTTGCACCGTGCCAGGTCCCTGCCCTGCCCCAGCTCCCCAGCCTTGCCCTCTGGTCCCTTGACTTACCTGGGCTCTGCAGCATCAAGGCCAGTGGCAGCAGGGCCAGGAGAGCCCCAAGAGCGGTGGGAGTCATGGCTCTGCTGGCTCCAGCTGCTGCCGGCTCGGCAGAGGAGTGGAGCAGGGAGACAGGCGGCAGTCGTGTGGCTTTCCTCCCGCCTCGGGTTTTTGAGAACGCCCAGTTAATCTCGCAATCAGCCTCTTCCGCTGCATCAAGTTTCAGGCTGGGAGGATGCAAGAGGGGCCCACCCAGCCACCCCCCTCCCCACTGGTTCCCTCAGGGCTCCTCTGTCCCCTACCCAGGCGCCTGGCTATGACAGAGTGGGTTTTGGGGTACAAGCATCGTGCCAGTATGCAGCAGGAGTGGGGAGCACGACCCGGGGGGAAAGGGTGCTGCAGGTGCCAGGGCTGTGCCAGGAGATCCTCAGCAATTGGAAAGATGGGGGAAACCCTCTGAGAGGTGGGAGGCGGGGGTCTGTCTCAGGATGTGGTACCGGCACAGGGTGGGTTTCCATCAACAGGGGAACAAGGGGACTCTGGAGGTACTAGGCTGCCCTTCACACTCTGTGGCGGGTGGATCTGTCCCACTGACAGTGAGTCTGACAGACACAGGTGGTGGCAGCATGTGCTGCCAGCCTTTGGCACCCTGGCCTGGAGCAGCAGCTTTCCCTGGCCCCTGGAGTCGGTTTCATTGCAGGAACTTGCATTTGCTGTAAATTTCAGCAAACAAAAGTGCTTCCTATGGGTTTCGGTTTCCCCAAATATTTAACACCTTTGGGCAAACACAAGCAAACACAAGACCACAAACAAAGGCTGGTCTGGTATGACTGAGAGCCAAAAGGCACTTGATCTCCACCCAGGCATGGGTGCCCTACTCAAGCTACAAATTCGTCCCTCCGTGTAACATCATTGTGGCCTTGGGCTGGACAATGTCCCTCTGTCTGGCAGGGGAGCCTCCCCCCGGCCCCCAGCCCCTATAATTCTCAGTATTCCTGTATGCATATGCTGCGTTTGTGTGTGTTGTAGGTGCCCATGCCCCCACGAAGCTGCCAGCTGCTGGAAACGCTGGGAAAGTGGCAGGCAGGGACTAGAGCCTGCGGCAGTGGTGTAGAGCAAATTGCATCAGATGCCAGCATGGAGTCACTTAAACAAGATAAGAATTAGTGCGGGGCCCTGATGAACTCCCCCTTGGCTGCCAACAGCGGTGTCAGGGAGAGAGCGAGAGCAGAGCCAGGGCTAATTTGATTTCTCAGCTCCGTTAGTGGCTGGCAAGTCACCTCCCGGGGAGTGCCGGCAGCTCGTAGCGCTCTCCCATTATTGAATCTGGGTAATGAAAATCACGGGCAGCGCCACCACGGCGCCGGGGACTGTGCCCCACTCTGCCCCTCTCCTCTGGCCTCCCGTGTCTGCAGCGGGCAGGATGCGGCTGAGGGGGCACGGACCACTTCAGTGGAGCCTCTGCTGCAGCGTCATTAACTCTGAATTTTCTCCCTTGGGTTTTATGTCTTCATCTTAAGGAGATTTTAATGTAGTTCCTATCAGCCCTCCTGTTATTGGATATCTAATTAGCGTGATCTACTGTAGCCTCGTGTTACGTGTGCGCACGGGGGGCTCTTGCGGGACATTCTGTGGGATGGCTGATATCAATCGGCAGCGCCCGGATCAGATTTACTTTCCAAAATGGCATAATGGGATTTTATTAGCCCTGTAATCTGCTGCACAGTAATTGCTTTTCTGGGAATCAAAGTGCTCGGCGCCTGGGGCTTCCCACAGCTCAGCCCCACGTCCTGCCTGGGTTCCGCTGCAGCCAAGCATGGCAGCATCTCTGTGCTGGGTTGGAAACTCAGGGCTCTTTCCTAGAGCAGCCATGCTACAGGCAGGTTCTCTGGGTGCTTAGCCCAGAGCTGCAGTGATCTCAGGGACTGGGGAAAGCACAGGGGCACAGGCACAAGGTCCCCAACATGTGATGGAACAAGTGATGCTCCACACACCCCGTCTCACCCCAAGCCCCAGGTGTACAGCATTACACACCACATTACCTTGGCAGCTCCCACCCCATGCCACGGGACATGCTGGGGGCTGCCTGGGCTGTGGCACGAGCGTAGCTGGGCTCTGCACGGGATGGGGAGCTGCAGCCAGGCTGGGGACCATGGTAGGAAAAGGGAGGGAGGCCTCAGCTGACAGTACAGAGCAGGCAGGAGAGGGAAGCAGCCCTCCTCTGGGCTGCCAAGACTCGCCTTTCAGGGCGCGTTTGGAGCGTCAAAAGCAATAAAGCATCAGCGAGGAGCCCTGGCAGCGCAGCTTCCTGCGGCCCCGGCCCCATCACACACCCGAGGCCACCCATTACGGAGCCTCACGCTCCCCGAATTGCATGTCTGCTATGATTTAACGCTGTGAGACATGAAATAAACACCACAGGCAGGCAGGGCTGGTGGCGCGGGCATGGCCAGGCTCATGGCAGCCCCTGCTCTGGTGCCAGGGGATGCAGGACTCTCCTGTGGGGCAGTGGTCCTCAGGGATGCTCGGGCTTGCTGCATCCCCAAGGCACTGTGAGCAGTCAGGGGGACACGTGGGATCTTTCCTCCAGCACCTGCCTTGTGCAGCTCCAAGATCAAAGCACAGACCAAATGCCATGAGTGGCTGCTCAGTGTCGTGCCCCTGGATAATTTAATTTAATTTGGGGGTGCTGTAGCTTTGCCCTGTGGGTGCAAACTGAGTGGCCCACAGAGTGGTCAAAAATTGCCCATGGTAGGTACCAAGCCTGTTCTCACGCCAGTGAAGGAGCCCAATGCCTTTAAATCCCCCATGAAAGGGAGGGGAGCTCCTTTCTTTCAGTCCTCTCCTCCATTAGACACCCTTCAGGTGTTTGCAATATTCTGCCACTGTTTCACTACCATTAAAGCCAGGTAATAATATGTGTGTGAAGGTATTTGGAACCCATTGCTGTTAATGAAGGAGATCCAGCTCATCCCAAACAGGACAGCAGCCACACGTTGCAGGCTCGGCACCATCCAGTCAGGCAGGAATTGCCTTGTTGAGAGTGGACCCAGCTGGTGTTTCATCTTCTATGGCTGCCTTTTCCTTTCTGCTTTTGTTTTTTAAAGGAGACCTGTGCCGGAGGCTCGCTGCAGGGAGAGGGGCTCCAGGAGGGAGAGGGGCTCCAGTGCTGTTGTGGCTGAGTGTCACCTCCGTGGGAGAGACCCAAGGCAGGTTTGTAGCGAGGACTGTACACCAGCTGCCTTGATGCAAAAACCTCGTGCCTGCCTTCCTCCCCTTTCACCCAGCTGTTCTCTGTGGCTGGAGTGTCTAGGAAATCTTTCCAATCAGGAACTACTCTGTGTTTTAACAAAACCACACTGGCAATTACAGCTGGGTATTTTTCCCTTCATTTTCTGGAGAAAATGAGAAAGATTTCAAGCAAATTGGAAAGGTTAATTTGGGCTGAAAAGGCTATTAGCTTGTGGTGTGAAACACCTGAAAAAGTCTTGCAGAAAAGTCTTCTCCCTCTTGTTTCTGGTGGAGTCCAACACATGGAGGTCTGTGGCAGTGCTGGGGAGGTTTGACAGCGCTGCACAGTGTGTGGGGATAGCCCTGGAAGGTATGGAGGCAGGAGACATTGTCCGTTCTGGGTTTTTTATTTTTAAAGCACCTACAGTGGAAATTACTCCTTTTGCTGAGTCAAGACTGTATGGAGAGCTCTCAGGATGTGGAAAGAGTGGGGTGAAGGCATGTCTGCAGCTTGTTCTGTCTGAGAGTGTACAATCCCCCCTGTATTAAATTATCTCGGATGTAACGGTGCTGTGACTGCACTTGACGCTGCAAACAAATTGTTCTGCACCCTAATTAGCCACCACAGCATTAATCACGCTGCTAAACATTAAACACAGCCTAGACAAAACCTGGAGCTAAAAATACAAAGCTGAGATTATCTTTGTAACTGGGACATTCAGAATTTTTACAGTTTGTAGTTTAGGGTAGGGAAATCCTGGGGACCCCTCCCTGAGCAACTAAGTTGGGGCAAAGCACCATTCCCTCAGCAGCACATGGGGATCCCAGAGCAAAAATTCCAGTGCCCAGCACCACCTCCCTATCTTTCACTATTAATAGCCTGGCAGGCTCCTGAAATGAGCAGAATTTACTTTGTTGTACTTAAACTTCACTGGGTGTCTTGTTTTTTCTTTGCTTATCAAGGAAATTGGGTAACTGCTGGCTTCCTCAGTTTTTCCTTATCAGCTCTGCTGCTTCCTCCTCCTTGCCTTCTCGCCTCCCCAGTTCAGCCAGATGTGCTCAGCCAGGGCACATTTGAGAACCAGGGAGCTGAGGCAATCCTGGAAAGGCCACACTGAGATTCCCCACACCTCTTCCAAAAAAAAAGGTGAGGGATGCTCTGTGACTGCCCACAGAAAATCCAGGTATGAGATGCCCACCGAGCTGGAAAAGGGCTTTTTCAGCAGGGAACTGGCAACAAGGGGATGGCAGTGGCACTGTCTCCAGCCACTCTCCCCTCCCTCCCACAGTGACACAGCTCCATTGGAACATCAATGCCAGCAGTGCTTGGCCACTGGGGCTTTGGTGCCCAGTGGGGGACAAACCCAGGCTAGCGACTGAAGTGACACATTCCTGATGGTGCAGGATGGAGCCCTGGCAGCACCGGGACAGCACAGGCGCAGCTTGGACCAAAACGGGGAAAATGGCCTTTTCTCGTTATTGTTGTAATTAAAAGAAAATAATTCATTTTTATCTGTCCAGAGGGGCACAGCAGGGGCAGAGCGCTGGCTGCGGCCAGTGTGCCCAGCTGCTGGGGTGGGGACCAGGGAGGGCGGGTCCCGTGGCCAGGGGATGCCCAGGGGCTGTTTGTGGGGGGACATGGCCGGACACACGGATGGACACATGGATGGACACACGGACAGACACGGCCGGACACACGGACAGACACATGGCCAGGCACACAGACGGACGCACGGACGAACACGCGGATGGACACATGCACACAGGGCAGGACACGCGGACACACGGACGGACAGACACACGGACGGACAGACACACACACGGACACAGGGCCGGACATGCTGATGGACACACAGATACACAGCCGGACACACGGCGACATGAATGGACGGACACAGGGCCGGCCACACGGCTGTACACGCGGATGGACACACGGCCACGTGGATGGACACACGGACACAGAGCTGGGCGCGCGGATGGACACACGGCGGCGGATGGACACACGGCGGCGGATGGACACACGGCGGCGGATGGACACACGGCGGCGGATGGACACACAGCCGCGGATGGACACACGGCGGCGGATGGACACACAGCCGCGGATGGACACACGGCCGCGGATGGACACACGGCCGCGGATGGACACACGGCGGCGGATGGACACACAGCCGCGGATGGACACACGGCGGCGGATGGACACACAGCCGCGGATGGACACACGGCCGCGGATGGACACACAGCCGCGGATGGACACACGGCGGCGGATGGACACACAGCCGCGGATGGACACACGGCGGCGGATGGACACACGGCGGCGGATGGACACACGGCGGCGGATGGACACACGGCGGCGGATGGACACACGGCCGCCGCCGGACGCTCGGACCCCGCGGCCCCGGCGGGCGGTGCGGCCGGAACCGGAGCGGCCGCGCGTGCGCTCTGCGGCGACGGCGCCGCTGCCGGCGGGCCCATGACGGCCGAGCTGCGGGCCCGGGGCGGCGGCGGCGGCGGCGCGGTGAGAGCGGGGGGGACACCGCGGGGCTGGGCGCGGGGCTGGGCGCGGGGCGGGAGGGAGGCGGCGACTCCCGCGCGGGGCCGGGGCTGCTGCCGGCCGTGCTCTCCCGCCGGGGCGGCCCCGCTCCGCCCCGAGCCTGCGGCCCGCGGCCGCTCGGGGCCGGCCCCCAGCGCTTCCCCCTCTCCCCGGCCGCGGTGCCCCGTCCCGCTGGACAACGGTCCCGGTCCGCGCGTGTTTCGTTGGGAATAACGGGCCCCGCGCGGGTCGCCCCCGCCCCGCCGGTAACGCCGGGGCCACGGGAAAGGGCACGGGCGGCTCGGCGGGCGCGCAGACACCCCGCTCCTCTGCAGGGAGCAGGAACGCGTGTTCTCCGCTCCCCGCCGCTGAACGGCATCTCCCGCCACCCCTTAACAAAAACTGCTGCTCTCAAACTTCAGAGCTCTGCGCAAATTGTTTCAAAAAGGACCCGGACCTGGCCACGAGGCTGTGTCAGTGCTCAGGGAGCTGCAGCCGGACCGTCCCGAATTGACACAGGGGGCTGCGCTGTTCTGTAGCATCTCCGTGCTCTCAGGACCCGAGAGATGCGTGTCAGAGAGGTCAGAGTTACAGCCGTGAGTGGGATGAGGGTATAAGCTCTTTGGTTGTATGTTAGAAGTGGCATTAGTGTGGCAGCCGTGCCCTGGTCGCTCGGGGGCGGTGACCGAATGGTGCCCGCTGGAGGAGGTTGCTGCCCGCTGCTGCTTCCCGTGATGGACACTGGTTTGGGAGAGCCTCGGCCAGGAACACAGGCTTTGTTCCTGCTGCTGCCTGCGGGTTTCCAGCCCTCTCTCTATCCGTTTTTCCCCACGATAAAAAGCGTGGCTGAGGTGTGGAGGCTGAAGGCCGAGGCTCTGGGTGCCTCTTCCATGCCACCACCTTCCTCCTCCTCGCACGTGGTTATTTCTGGAACCCCCTTAAACTCCTGCACTGTACGTGCTCCCTTCCCCACTCACTGCTTCTCATCAAAACAAACTTCTGAGCACGGTGAGTCACCTCGGAGCAAGGAAAATGCAAAACCTTTCTGTTCCATTGCTCCTGGCCAGCCTTGTAATTTTTATCTATAGTTCCCTCCTTCCTCTCAGCTGCTTGGTTTTGTACTCTTTTCCTGTTGCTGTAATTTAATACTAATAGGATTTGTTTGGGTAGTTATTTTTCAGCAGGTAGGGCCGTGGTTGGGTTGGGGTTTCCAAGTGCAGGGTATGTTAACAGCGGTAGCACGCTGGTGTTAATTACCAGCTATGGAGCTTGTTTTATAACCCCACGGTGTGTAACTTCAAACAGCAATAACCAAACTAGTTATGGCAACAAAACCACAAACTCCCCAAAATCTTAACAAATTAGTTGCAGAGAGTGTGCTTCCCAGTGGCTTTTGTGGGCTGGTAGGCAGCCACAAGCCTCTTAAAACTATTATAGGATAAGCTCTCTGTTGTTAACACAAAACTTTTCTCAAAGGCTGAATAAAATCAAGCTGGAATCATTAGAATATTAAGTGGTAACTTAGAGCACACGATCAATAATTGGCTTTTATGCTTACAGCAACCTGGCAGCCTCTGTGAGTTCTCCTTCTGGTGGAGCAGAAAAACCCCAGAAAATCATGCCCTGTCCTGCCTTGGATTTCATTATTGTATTGCAGTTTATTAGGGAGGGTGGTTTTTTTTCTTCGCTTAAAAAATCCTCCCTGCGGCGTCAGGTGGGGTCGGCAGACGCGCACGGTGCACGCTAAGACAGCAAAATTAGCAACATGATTTAAGTGGTTTGCCTTTGTGAGAGTGTGCCCGCCCCACGCCTCACAGCCTTGGCTCCTCATCAGGCATCCAGTGTGTCTTGGCTCTTCTCAGGAATAAAGTGTGTGGGACAAGATGGGGGAGTGTGCACATGCGCACGTGCTTTTTCTTGTAAGAGTTGAGTGGTATTTTAGGTGAGACTAGCATGAATAACTTGCTAGGGGTATTCCCACCAAAATAATCTAGGAGGTTTTTTGTTTCAATGGCTGACACAGATGTGTGCTGTCTTTGTGTGTGAAATAGCATCTGTCACCAGTATGGGTGGGGGACTCAAAAAAGTTGTTCACTCTCTACTTACTGGATGGAACTTGTTCTCCAGCGGCCTGAAAGCATCTTACATGTTTTCTCAATGATGAGAGTAAATAGAAACTTGAATTTATTTTCTTGCAGCTTTGCTAGTTAAGATTAATGAAATGTGTGATCTTAAGGAGCTGGGATAGGTTGGGTTGTGCTGACAGCAGGATCCTGGACAGCCTTTGTAAATCAGGATATGCAACATGGTCCCTGTGGTTGTTCCTGTTGTAATGTCCTTCCCATACTACATGCAGTGCCAGTGTTATGGAGCCACACCTTGGTTGTCACCCAGGCTGAACTGTTGGCAGCAGCATCAGCTGAACTGTGGCTGTGACTGGGGGTACTGGGATCTCCAGCACTGGGGAGAGCTGCCTCTCCCAATAGCTGTTGACTGAGATTATTTGTGGTTTGGCAAGCGCAGTTACCACCCTGTGCTAAGCTAAGGCTGCAAAGATTTTATAAGTCTGGTAAAGAGAATTTTTGTAGTCTTTTAAGTGTCTGAACTGGCCAAAGGACAGGTTGTGAACCCTAGCTTGGGACCTTGAGCGGTGAATGTCTCACCAAACCTTGAGTGGCCTGTGTGGAGGGTGAAGGAGGAGCAATAACAGCCTCCCAGGCCCCCACTCTGACACCTTATTGTCAGTGAGACGTGACACCCACAAATGGCATGTGCCACCAGACTGAAAATAGCTCCCACCAGTGCCCTGGGATCCTTATATGTCCCGCTGCACATGCTGCTGCCTCGGGGGGGGGGGGCAGGGAGCCCCTTCCCACTGCAGATGTAGCACATCCGACAGCAGGGGTAGCCTGTCCTCCCAGGCCTGCCTGCATTTTCCTGAGGATATACCAGATTGAACATTAGTCTGTGAATTTAGCAGGGAAAAAACCTGAGTGCAATGTTCAAGCTGATGTTGGTATTTCCATCAAGCAAGTGTGACTGGGCTTGTGTGTCACTCTCTTAGAGAGGAAGGAAAGAAACAGTGGTCCAGTGAGCCCTCAGCAAGCCTTGCAGAAACAGCTTGATGTCCATCCTGGTCACATTTTTACATGAGCTTTCTTTATTTCTTGCACACAGGATTGCCAGATGCTCTTAAATCAGATGAAAGAGATCACAGAAATCCAGGATTCAGCACTCCTGCTCGCAGCTCTTAAGGTTTGTATATACTGTCACTGTTCTCGGGAAAGAGAGCTCTGAATTTGCCCAAAAAGTCAGGCAAGTTCAGGCTCTCTCAAAACAGAGCACACAGGTCGGATGTTTGCTGTGTGTCTGTGGGCTGATGCTGAGCTGATCCTCATTAGAATGGTCAGTGTGTGCCTGTGGGAGCTATCCAGGAACAGCCTGGATGCATGAGAGGCAAAGGGTAAATCCTTTGCTGCTTTTTTGCTCCTCACTGGTGCTTTATTTTTGCACTATCATTCTATCAGGCTGCTAATGGAGACCTGATGGAAGCAGTCACCTTCCTGACAGAGGAGCATGCTCAGGAGCCGGCGCAGGACGTGGCTGCTGCAGAGCCGTCTGCCTGGGAAGGGAGCGCGGTGGGCAAACAGCTCCCACTGGGTGAGTCCGTCACCTCTGCTCGCCCTAACGGCTTCACATGTTTGTGTGAGCTCAGAGGGGAAGTATCTGTCCCCCTGCTTCTGACAGCACATCCCTCTGGCTCCTGTGAGGATCTGATTTTGCCAGTACTGATCTCTTAATAGTGTTCCAATAACGTTCGTAGGTGACACATCACAGTTAAAAAGCTGGTGTTCCCATTTCATTATTTCAGGAGCTCTGAACTGTTCCTGCAAGCTCTGGATTTGGCTGTAAGGAATTCTGGGCACAGAACACAGCTGCGTGCTCTGCCCTGTTCTCATCCAGCCCACTCAGTGGTTCTCGGGTTGCCTGGCACGATCTGAACAGGAATTTCTGTTTAAAACCTGATCTAGAAAATTTTGCTCATATCAATTGAAAAACTGTATTTGTGAAGTGTAATGTTTTCTAGAGGTTCCTTTTAAAGAGAAGGTTTGCTGCTGGTGGTGGGACACTGATCAGAACGCTGCCTTCTCTTCTAGATATTAGTATTGCACCTGACTCTCTCAACCAAGACATCCTTCACACAGCCTACATCCTCAGACCCCTGGAATCATCAAAAGCTCCAGCTGCAGAAAGGGATGCAGCCGAAAGGTCAGTGGGGCCATAAATGGGCTCTGGTTTTCCCAGGTATCATAAGTGGGTTCTTAAGCTGATAACTGCAGAGCAAACATGGATTACCTACCAGGTGGACACCTGCTGGCTAGAGGGGAGTTTGATTCCCATAGCTGTTGGGAATCTTCGGGGAGTGTTTTACAGCACAGCGTTCATCTCTCATGACAGACCACAGGACACGCATTCCGCTGAAAACAAAAACCGCTCCAAAAGGAAACGCTGTGAAGTCTGGGGAGAGAACTCCAAGCAGAATGACTGGAGAAGAGCGGGTGACTGGCCTGTTGGAATGAAAAATATAGGAAATACGTGTTGGTTTAGTGCTGTTATACAGGTAAACTGTAAGAAAGTTCTCTTTTTCTGATAGCAAACTTGCTGCAGTCTTGGAGTCAAAACGTTTCTCCATTAGAAGTAAATACAGAGCAACTCTGTGAAGGGATCATCATATGCAGATGGGTGAATGTGACCCTGCTCAAACACAGAAACTTCTGGGTTTATGTGATGTGACTGTGATGTGTTCTGGGCCTGCACAGAAAGAGCCAAAGAGCAGTTAAATAGGCTTTAAATAGGCTTTGCTTAAAAATAGCTACAGATACAGAGAATCTGTGTGTCCATACCCAGGGCTTTGTGCAGTGATGGCCAAGTGCCTACTGAATGATAGAAGCTTGCTTGGCAAAATGAACTGATAATTTAATTTTACTGCAGTTATTGTTGGCTCCATAACACATGGTGTATCATATTCCATTTAATGCAATACACAGGCATAGATGCTTGGACAAATGAACAACTAGGCAGGTATATTATTAGTGATGACCTAAAGAAGAGACAGCAGTAAGTGGAACTGAGCAGATTTGTCTCTCCTAACAATTTCACATCAGCAGAGAGATGTTAATCATTTGTCTCCAGCTCTGAGAGGAAGAAAGAAAGCTGCAAATAGGCCTTTCTCACTGAGGCTTGTTCTTGAGTGCTTTTCTGAGGCTACCTATGCAGAATAGAATGCTCTTTCCTAAAATGGTTATTTCTCAGTCCTAGAAATGGCAGGATGAGATTTTGTCCTTGGCTGGCTACGAACACACTGTTCTAGCACAGGGGCTGTAAACGTTGTAAACATGTGTTCAGTAACACAGGTGAACACAGGGCCACTGGGGAGGGAGAAGTTTGCAAAATAAAGCTGTGGGGTCAGAGAGTGACAGCGGGGCGTCAACTTGCAGTGAGTCCGATCCTTGCAGATGCTGACTGGGCTTTATCTCTCCTCTCCTTTTAGTCTCTGTTTCAGTTGCCAGAATTCCGGAGGCTGGTCCTGGGGTACTCCCTCTCACAGAAAGTGCTTGAAAGTTGTCGTAGTCACACTGTAAGTTTTTGATTCAGTAACACTGTCAAGTTTTCCTCTTTTGTGGTGTAGCGTTCTGCTCTTTCTATAAGCAGATTTAATTTGGGGCCATCTGCGACTACTGTGCCTGTGTTAATGGCTTTAAAATCATCTGGCTATGTTAAAGACAAATTTGGGAAATAGTTCTCAAGGACAGAATCGGGATAGGAAAAAAAAGAGCTGCTTCTTGCACCACTGACCTCTAGAGCCTTTAACTGCCATATGGGGAGAAATTCTTCTCATAAAACTTCTTTGGCAGCTCCAGATTATTCATTGGTTTGCATACACAATAGAAGAACCAGTATTTGAGGCAGTCTGCAGGTCCCTCTAGCCCCAGTACTTTCTGAGAGTAGTCAGCAGAAGGTGCTTAGAAAATACTTAGAGAAAAAGGCATACATAGAATAATCCTTTGCTTGTTATATCATCCCACCTTGTGGCTTCCACCATTTAAGAGAGTTTGCTTTATTTGCTTTTATGTGTACTCTCAATTCTCTAAAAAGCCTAAAATGCAGATGGAATAAATTCATAAATTCACCAGCTTTTGCCTTCTGATTTAGCAACTATAATTTCTGGCACTCTTTTCCCTAAAGGTTTTGTTTTGGTTAACTTTTTTCTCCCATGTGTCTGTTGGGAGAAAAGATTGGGATTCCCAGAAATGACACTGCACGTCTTCCTGCTTTTGCCCTTTTTTATGTCACCTCTTTCCTTAGTTGTTGGGTACCTTTTACAATATGTGCATGTGGTGTTCTGTAGCACTTAGTTTTAAGATGCTGCTTTTTTGAGTTGCAGGAAGGCTTTGGCTTCTCTTTTTGCAATGCAGGGAAAAAGAAATATCGCATTCATGCAAGAACTTCAGAGTCTGTTTGCATTAATGCTGGGGACACGGCGTAAGTTCGTGGACCCTTCTGCAGCACTGGAACTCTTGAGGGATGTGTTTAGATCTGCTGAAGAACCGCAGGTAAAACCACGTTGAAAAGCCTTTTGCTCTCTTTGAACCAGCAGTCACAGCCACAGCAATCCCATTTTGCTTCATCCTGCTGGTGCTTCCAGAGGCCTCTTCCCCTGTTTGTCAGCCGACAAGCAGCTGTCCTGGTGTCATTTAGGCAGAATGTACGTGCGTGCTAATTAACCAGCCAGCGTAGCACTACCCAGTGCCATCTGCGTAGTCGGGTAGCGATCACGATAATTTCCTCTGATCTAGTGTTCAGATGAGCAGAGTGTTCATTATCAGCCTAAATCAGCACACAGCACTTCAGTCTGGGTGGGTACAGCAGTATCAGTCGGGTTGTGTTCAGTGGGTCTGTGACACCAGCAGACCAGGGGGACACTTTCTCATGGGTGTCACGATTGACTCTCCTCTTCTGTCTCTCTTCCAGCAAGATGTGAGTGAATTTACGCACAAACTACTGGACTGGCTGGAGGATGCGTTCCAGCTCACTGTGAATGTCACGTGAGTCCTGGGTGATCTCGGGAGTTTGACCTGACTCTAAGGAGAGTTTTAATAAATAGGAGGACTTTACATGAAAATTTTGAGCAAATGAGAGTTCTTTATTTGCCGTGGGTGAGGCTCTTTAAGCTCAAAATGTCCTTACAAACCATGGTGTCCACATCTCCTGTCAGTGCCTATGCAGCCTGTGGAGTAAATGAGCTTTTGAGGGGAGTTCGGTAGAGCTGGTGAACAGGAAAGCTCTGGGTTTTTGGAACTCATTTCAAAAGCTGGCACCTTAACATCTTTTTTTCCCCTTTGCCAGTGCAGGTGTTATAATATTCTTTAGAGAATGAAAATGGATAAGAAGCTTCCTCTGTATTTTGTGCTTTGATAGAAAACTGTACTTTTACCTGTAGACTCCCAAAGCAGAGGCTTAGATTACTACCTGTGGTTTTTTTGCAGCCTCCAGCTGCAAATGAATGTGTGCTTTTGCTTTTTGAAACAGGAGCCCTGGGGACAAATCTAAAAACCCAATGGTGCAGCTCTTCTATGGGACTTTCCTGACTGAGGGTGTCCACGAAGGTGAGTTAAGGCTTCGGTAGACTCAACTCTTTAACTCATTTGAATGTTTCAGAGTTAACCAGAGTTCTTTGTTCTCTTGAGTTAGCTCATGGTTTTTGTATGGTTTCCATCATCCAGGCAACACTTTTTCCAAGATTGAGACCTTTGGTCAGTATCCCCTTCAGGTAAATGGTTATCGGAACTTGAGTGAGTGCCTGGAAGGAGCCATGGTGGAGGGAGAGATGGATGAGGCGACAGCATCTCAATCAGTGAAGTATGGACAGGAGGTTAGTTTTACCTCTTTTTGTCAAGCCTTTGGTTGCCTGCTGCAGGAAATTGCAGCACACACAGCACAGAGGTACCTCTGATAACTTTAAATGGCAACTGTGAGTGTTCCCTAAGAACTGAAAACAAAATATTGTCTGGATAGCTGGAATCTCTTAAATAGTGTCACATGGTGAGACACTAAGTCTTTGCTGATTTGTGAAGATGTGTTGTCCTATGTAACCAGTTCAAGGAGTTTATTTTGAATTGCAAAGGTCAACGTTTGCTTCTGAATCAAGTGTGATGAAGTCTCTCTCTTTCTGTTGAAGCCTGCCTGTACCTGAGTAGGGGGAGACCTACTGCCTCCATGTTTTCGGAGGGTAAAAGTACAGTGCTTAACTCCATGGTATGCCATTTGGAATTTGTCTCTCTCTCCCTGTTATACTGTGTGCGGTTTGGGGTTTTTCTTCCTTTCACTTGTATTTTCTGACCGTGGTGATTTTTTTTCTTTCTCTTTTTTTTTAATCTCACTAATCACAAATCAATCATAAAATACTTAGTTGCAGCAAACTAGAAGGTGAAGGTGCACCATTACATTCAGCATCCTCTGTGTAAGTGCAGCTGGAGTTAGCTTCGAGAAAGGCTGGGAAACAACATGAAGACGTTGGCAAAGGTGTTTGGTGTAGGTGGGGCAGTGAAGGTATTTCAGTTCTATGAGAATGTCTGAAAATTGTGTTTAAAATAGCAAAGGAGAAATGAAGTCCTGGGCAGGTGAGCCCTGTTCCAGCTCTGGACTCAAATGTTTGTTCTGAGTTTTCCTGGTTCCTGCCTGAAGCCATTCAGGTGTGTTTACAGGGGATGTGGGTGAAGCTGGTGTGGGCTGGCACTGGAGACAAAGGGACATAGCAGCTCATTGGCCAGGTTAATTTCAATCCAAGCTTTTTAGTTCCTCCAAATCCTTTGTCTAAAATTAAGGGAAATTTGACCGATCATGGAGTTGTTTTAATCATTCTTTGCTTAGATAGAAGGAAAAGGCTCTGGCCTAATTTCTGAGAAATCTGACTGCATAGTTTCACTTCCTAGGATATGGTGGCTAGTGGGTGGCATGATAGAAGACAGAGGGAATAAGGTGATTTTGTCTCCCAAGCACCTAGATAAGTGTGCTGAAGCTCAAAGCAACGCTGGGATTAAAGGGAGTTTACCTTTCTCACAGACAACAGGACTGTAAATCATTCCTCCTCTTTGGTTGTGGGCTCCTTCTCACAAAACTCTGGTGTGGGAGAGGTTTATTGTGGCAGCACACCTAACATGAATCTCACAAAGCAAAACAAGCTTAGTGTGCTCATCCCAAGTCCAGAGGGGAGCATGGAGTGCATGGTGCCCAGCTGAAATAGGTGAAGGAAGTTTCTGGCAGTGGATGCTGCAAGTATTTGTGAACCAAAGAAGAGAGAGAGGAAGTGTAAATTCAACTGTGAATTCTTCTTTCAGCATGGCTCTTTGAAACAGTGTATGAAGCTACAGAAAGTGGGGGTCTTCTCTGAATCCCCTAAACCAAGGAGTTTATAGTTAGAGTGAGAGAGGATAAGGAACCCAGTGCAGTGGGAGGACTCCTGGTTTGTTCATCATTGCACATGATCTCAGAAAAGAGTTCTCTTGAGTGCTCTTGGCTGATGTGCAGAGTGTGTGTAGCCTCTGCTAATTTGTGAAATTCAGTGCTGGACTTCTTAGTAATCCATCAAGCTGGATGCATTAGACAATGACAAGTAACTTTGAGAGCAATTCTGAGGCTTTTTCACAGTAAAAATGTAAAATGGAAGCATAAATTTTTACTTGTAAAATTTGGCTTTTCGACTTCACAAACAAAACCTGATTCAGTGCCTAAGGACAGAGACATTTAAATCAGTCTATAATCATGTGGTATCAGTCTAAAATGTGCCATTAGCAGTCATCTTAAAACAAGTCCCTTTGGGGGCATTTCTGCTTTTGTTACAGCGCTGGTTTACAAAACTCCCACCAGTTCTGACCTTTGAACTCTCCCGATTTGAGTTCAATCAGTCACTAGGACAGCCAGAGAAAATTCACACCAAGCTAGAGTTTCCCCAGACTATTTATATGGACAGGTGAGTTGCCTTGTTGTACAATATGTTTAAAGCTGTTGGTTTATTGTAAATAAAGAAATTTAAAAGATTGTTTGGATGAGCAAGGAAAGATTCTAAAATGTTTACAGAAGACTGTGGGTGTTAACAAAGTAAACAAATCTCACCCTACTGGCGGGGCTCTATATTTCTGTTTAGGTACCTCTATTGCAATAAAGAGCTTATTCAGATGAAGAGAGAAGAAATTAAGAGATTGAAGGAGAAAATGGTGATTCTGCAACAGAAACTAGAAAGGTGAGTAGTTGGCTGGCTTTGTTTTTGTGCCTTCTGGAAGTGTGCAAATGTTTCCTTTTAAATGAGCTTTCCAGTAACAGAGAAACTTGTAGAGGAAGGAGGAACAGCACTGGGTTTGTTCTCAGAAGTGTGGAGAGGGGAAGTGAGGTTTCAAAAACAAACCTGTAGCTGCTATGGTTTCTGAATATTACTGATACTGTTACAGGAATAAATTCTTTAAAGAGCACAGTTGCCGCTGTGCATTGGCAGGGGAGGCGTGGAAGCCCAGTAATACATTAAAAAGAATCTATGTTACTGTGCATATTAGAGATCCCCTCCTGCTTAGAGTTTGGCATTATTGACAGGAGGAGGAAGGAGATCGATAGGGAAGACCTGGTTTGGGGACAACCAGAAGATTTCATGTCCCAGGTGCTTTGTGTAAAAATCCTTTTACTCAGCGTGGAACTCACAGTTGGTGTTTTGAAGTGGCAGTTCTGTGGCTGTGGCAGCAGAGGGTTGTGCTGTGTCACAGCAGCCCCGGTGCCATCTGTGCTCGGGGACGTTCTGGTGGCAGAGAGAGCACAGGGTGTAACCAGGCCTCATGGGCAGCACCCCACAGCTCTGGCATGGGGTTAATTGTCTCCAGATTGGTACTGTGTTTTGTGTTTGTGGCCAAAACCTGCTGATAGCACAAAGCACAGCACTGTGGCTGCTGCTGAGCAGTGCCCACAGCCTCAGGGCTTTCAAGGTCACCTGGGTTTTTCTTCTCCTTCCTTCACTTGCTAAACTGTCTTCATCCCAACCCAGCAGTTTTCTCCCCTCTTGCTCTTCTCTTGTCCCCTGAGGTTTAACCTGTCTCATTCCTTCATTCATGCAACACCTTGCATTTTTCTTAGGTACATGGAATATGGCTCTGGCCCAGCCCGCTTTCCACTGCCTGACATGCTGCAGTACATGCTCGAGTTCATCACTACAAAGCCAGCTGTGGCTGTTCCCTCTGCTCAGGGCTCTCAGACAACACTCCTGCACTCCCAAGCCAAGCCTCGTGTTTTGGACGTGCGTTCACAGCCCAATGGGTCAGTAAACAAAAATAAAAAGGATTCACAGGAGAACACTTCACCTCCCAGCTAAATGCTCCTGGGTGGCATTCCAAAAGTGGGTTATTTATCTGGGCACTGGTGAGCACGATGCTCTAATGCACAAGTGCTTGTGCAGGTAGTGGGTCCCTGCTTTGCTGGTCATTTGGTTCTGTTGGTTTAAATAGAACACTGCATGTTCTTTCTCCTTGTCCAAAAGCATTCCCATATTCCTTGTCTAAGCAGCAAGTCTGAGTTAAATTATGTGCTCTTTTTGGTTAGGCTATTCATTTTTTTGCTTCGTCAACCAGTAAATTACAGCAATATTGGATTATTATATCCCAGGCCGGCATGGTTGGTTTAACAATCTAAATTAAGCTGAGTAAATACACGAGTTTCTTAGTAGTAATGAAAGGAATTTTTAGAATTGCTCATTGTGGATCTGTGCTTACAGAATTCTGTAAGAATTTTCCCTTGTATTTGTCCTGTATTTTAGTCTGATCTGTGAAGGCAGAAGCACCTTTCAGTGTACTTTTCCCTTTACATTTTGTACCACCCTGAAAGGGAAGTCCTACTCCAGCTCAGGAGTAATTTTTGTTTGGTTTATTTAGTATTCTTTTCCAAAAAGAGAGAAAACAAGAGAAAGATTGAAAAACCTGTCCACTACTCTTGGATTTTGCTCCACAGCATATTAGAAAGGATGGATACTAGTACTGAAGATGGAGCTTTCTTTTTGGCAAATTCTTCACCACAGCAAAACTCCAACATGGAGCTCCAGCCTTCTGTTCCACCAGCAGAATTGTCTGAACATCCAGCTCCCCACGTGGTCTCCGAGGAGGAGCTGAACCTGGTTCGGACATGTCTGCAGAGATGGAGAAACGAGATCAAACAAGATATGCAAGGTTGGCCCCAAATGCATTTGTAGTGATTTTTCTCCTGAATACCAGCCTGGTTTCACCTCTGTTGCTTTGCTGGATACAGCCTGAACCACAGATAATCTTGTCCCTGTCTGAGCTCTGGTGTTGAGTATATCTTATAGTTCCAGCCTGGCTTCAAACTTTTTGAAGTGAAAGGGGCTGGCATAGCCTGATGAGTAGTCATTAATTTTTAGGCATTTCTCTCATTGGTGATGTTCTTGGCAGATCTGAAGGAGTCTATTGCCAGAACCAACTTGTCCATCGAACAAATGTACCTTGACCCTCTCCTACGACAGGTAGGAAATGCAGCTTCAGTACCTAAATATTAAACCAGTTTGCTGATACTGGTTTTTGTCAGTTTAAATTGCCCTCTTTGATATATTGTAAAGTTCCTAGTGATGAAGCAGAGTACAATTTATTTATGAAAATCTTGTTTCTTCTTTCCTTAAAAATCAGCTCGTAGTAGAAAATTTATCAAATTGCTCAGTTCTTGTGCCAGGCTACACCTCTGAACAGCCGTGCTGTTTCAGCACAGAGATCAGGCAGAGTCAGTCCCTGACAGCACACGTGAACCATGTCGGTGTCACTTCGCAGGTTCCCTATCGCTTGCACGCAGTCCTGGTCCATGAAGGGCAAGCCAATGCTGGGCATTACTGGGCCTTCATATACAACCAGCCTCGGAAAAAGTGGCTCAAATACAACGACATCTCGGTGACAGAGTCATCGTGGGAAGAGCTGGAGCGAGAGTCGTTTGGAGGCCTGAGGAACACCAGTGCCTACTGCCTGATGTACATCAGTGACCAGGTGTCCTGTGTTGGTGCAGGTACTGAGCCACAGCCGCTGGTTAATGAGACCTTTGCGTGTTGGTGTGTCCCTCTGGGCTGTGTGATCATTGTGTTCCTCAGCTTCCCTATGGCACCGATTGTCTTTTGACAAAGCACAAAACTTCACCTCGCATGGGAGTGAAATAATCTACTTTGTACTCAATTAATTTGTAAATCCCTGATAGGGCTGAAAACTGCAGGGAGAACTATCCAGGTGAGATTGGGAACAGCACCTCATGCATTATTTATATGCATACAAACTCAGGCTGCCCTTTTGCCACGTTCAAGTGCATGTAGTGTTGGTGTTCTTCACTTTGACTCTTTGCAGCGTTTATATGGCAGTGTTTGTTTACTGAGGGCGTGTGAATTACCTGCTTCTTTATCTCTCCCATTTTTATCACATTTCCTGAGTCATTTGTTTGGTCTTTGGTGATTCCATTACATTGAATGTAAACAGGCTGGGTTTTGTGCAGCCTTTCTCCATGTGTGAGATAACAGTATCTGAGTGGCTCAGACTTACAAGTGTATTTGCAGTGCCAGTGTATAAATAGTTTTGTGGAGAAATTGCGGTGCACGTGGCACTAGACATGGCAAACAGCTGTACAAGAACCCAATAATTTCATCCATGGCTCATTTTGATGTAATAAATAGAAGGAAACAATGGAGAGCTGTCATTCTGTTCATTGCTAAGTGTGGCTGATGAGAATCTAGAGTTTGTTCTTTGTTTTCCTATGACAGTTCTGAAATGAAACCATGGGGTGCTTTTTTCTCCTATTTAATGCAATTTTTGTTGATTTTTAAAAACACTTTGCTTTTGCAATGAGTGCATAAGAAATATCTGCTGTAGAGAATTGCCATTTGCTTTTGATAAATTTTAGATCTTGTCTAAAGCTGATGCTGCTTGGGTTTTGTGCTATTTTAAAAGTGAATAATGAAGTAGATCTAAAAAGCATTGAGAAATACCAGTGTGACATTTATACTATAAAACCCATGCACATCCCTACCTTCACCTGCTGTGCGGTGCTGCAGGTGTGACACCTCTGGCTGAGCTGTTGGCAGTTGACAGTTCAGTGTTGTTCCCTGTATGACTGGAGCCCTTGGATCAGGATGTCTGGCCTGCATCAGCAGGCGCTGCTTCTGGAATTGCTCTGTGTTAAATGCTGTCCAGTGGTAGAACAAAACTAGGTTTTGTTTCAGATAACTCTGTAGATTTTTTTATTTTTGCACCTTTGCTTCTGGATCACCTTATATTACAAAGCCAGTAGAAAGTTTGGGGGTTTCCCCGTTTCTCCCTCAGCCAGTTTGCTTGTGGCTGCCCATAATGTTGTGTGTGTATTTAGTCCCTAAGGGTGGTGTCCTGCCACAATGTGTTTCTTTATGCTGGTCTTGCATTTCCTCCAGATGAGGATGAGGGCCCAGAGGCTGTACAGATCCAGAAAGAAGTGGAAGCCTTGACCCCAGAACTGAGACAATACATCCAGAAGGACAACTGGCGCCTGGAGCAGGAGGCAGAGGAGTGGGAGGAGGAGCAGTCTTGCAAGATTCCGCAGATGGAGCCTTCGCCTGCTTCTGAGTCGCAGGACCTCTCCTCTGAGTCAAGACCAGGTAATCCCACTCTGAATTTGCAAACTGTGTTGGAACCAGTAACAGCCAGCTGGTTGCCAGTGCCATTGCATTGGAGCCTTGCACAAATGTCTCAGAATGCAGAAGCAGCTGTGGGTGAAGCAGCAAAGGCAGCTGCTGGAGGCTTTGCCCTTGCAGTACAAAAGGCTGTTCTGGTTCTGCATGTGCATCCTTCCAGGCTTGTCCCCAGAAATGCTGTTTCTTGTTCACTTAATCATCATGGGCTAATCTCAGTTCACTTCCAGCTTTTTCTTTTTTTCATAAATATCAAGTGGACAAGTGCTGTTCTCTGGAGTGGGAAACGTTACTTGACAATCCCTGATGACATGTGCCATTCCCACTGGAAAGGGGTACGCACACACTCACGTGAAGTGCCTTCACCTCTGGGATGAAGGCAGCAGCTGTGTAACACTGCATGGACAAGCTGCAAAACGTTTTAGAACAAGAGAGGAGAAGAAGTGTTGCAGCTGGTGCTCACTAGTACCACACCTCTGTCCTGACAGATCAGTTGTCAGTCTGTGAGCAGAGTGTGCACTCCCTGTCCTCGGAGCACGCCAGGATTGCCCAGGAGCAGACTGCCAAGGCCATCGCCAACACTGCCGATGCCTACGAGAAGAACGGCGTCGAGGCAGCTCTGTGCGAGGTAGGAGCTGAGCCCTGGCCCAGAAGCCAGCCCCTTGTCTCTTGTCTTCTTGACAGACCTTTGCTTTTCCCATTTCTATGAACTTCTGTAGCCACGTTTAACTCAGTCCCCTTTGGCTTTCCTGTATTTTGCTTTGGATTTTCTTACTCTCTTTCTTCTTTTTCTTCTCGGCCACAGCCCAAGGAGGTAGAGCCGCTGAAGGCCCAGCCGGGAGAAACAGCCCTCACAGTTCAGGCAGAGCAGCCCCAGGATTCTCAGGAAGCAGAGGCTGCTGCCCAAACTAGCTCACAGGTCTCTGAAGTGGAAATCCCCAGTGTGGGGAAGATTCCCGTTAGATCTGATGCAGACGGATATAATGAGGAGGTACAGATCCCAGTGCAGGGGTTAATTCCTGCCGCTTGTTAGCCCGTAGTTTTGTAGTTAGCTGGCTTTGAGATGCCCTAAGGGTGGGTGTGATAGTGTCTGTCACAGGAACAACGCCCTGTACAAAGTGCATTTTCCCACTGTGGAAAGGAAGCTGGACAGACCAAATTGTTCCATAATTCCATTTCTAAATGCCATTAGAAAAGCAGCTCTGTAAGAGAGCTCAATTGGTCAATCTGCACATTGGTCCTAAGTCCTTTTTCTGGCACAACTGTATCATAATTAATCCCACCTGTGTTAATTTTTTTACAAGCTTCTTTGCTTGCTGTAGTTACAGTTTTGTCCCCTCTCTCAAAGACCTTATCCCTAACAGCAGAACTTACATACTCTGCCCACTGCTTTTTTTGGGTCTGACCATTTAACCACTCACACACATGTTCAAGCAGTGTTTTGGAAGTTCTGTCTCTTTCTCAAGTGTAGTTGGATTTCACGCAAACACTGAGGCTGTCACTCCTTGAGTATGTCTGATGTGCTTGTGTGAAATTGGCACAAGGAATTTCTGTGCCACAGGTGCTGTTCTCATTTTATATGGCTTAGGAAGATTGAGTGGGACACGGGGGACATGGCCAGCAGGCTTTGCCTTCTCACTTGTTTAATTTTCAAATTCAAGGCTTGGAGTGACGAGCCTTTAGATCTTTAAATGCCTAAGAAAAGCCCTGCATGTAAAGTGCATGTGATCGATAGAGTCAGTAGAATGCAAGTAACTCACAGCCCCAGTTATCACACCTGTACTCGTATGATTTCCTTTAAACCTTATCTTTTGAAAGTTTCTTCCATTCTTCACCGTGCCTTTCTCTTCTTTCCCTGTCTGTTACTGTTTTCCTTGTTCTTGTTTGTGTCTGTTCTCCTGCTTTCATGGTAGGTGATGCTGAGTCCAGCCATGCAAGGTGTCATCCTGGCTATTGCAAAAGCCCGCCAGACCTTTGATCGCGATGGGTCTGAAGCAGGGCTTGTTAAGGTATTGATTTGTTTGCTAAATCCAATAGTATGGATATCTGTTTTCTTAGAATGGGGAATCTGTGCTGTACTGACAGATCAAGAATGTGAAGGGAACGATTTGTGCAGTTTTTCTTCTAGCTAATGGCCTTTGTCCTGCATTTTAGTTCCTGCTCTCTTATTGTGATGACATATCTGTCTGTTCAAAACAACTTTTAGAGCTTCCAAGAAAGAACTCACTCCTCCCAGGGCAAACAGCAACTTTTTTCCTGCTTGTTCTTTTAGTACTGTGAAATTCGTTTTTTTGGTCCTGAACATGCTCCCTTACTGTGACCTCTGTTGTCAAACGTGTCCTCGAGAAATGTCTGCATGAACAGAGGGTGTTGAGAGCATAAGCACTGCTGAATGTTGAAGCTGATGTTAGATTTTACAGGCAGGTAGATTTAACTAAAAGTGCCACATGGGAAGAATCACCCGTGGTGGTAATCTGTGGGAATATAAATCATAAGGTACTCTTGCACCTCCTCCAGGTACAAATGTGCAGCAGTTGATTTTTGCAGCCTGAGCACGGTTAGCAAACCTGTCTGAGGCAGCTGTACCCCCTCTCTCAAAGTCATTTGGGCTCCCCAGCACTTTTGGAAGCACACACTTCATGTGCAGGGTTTGCCTGGCTGTGGGGGCCATTGGTTTGTGGTTGAGATGTTCGTGGGCTTCCGTTCACCACTGGAATATTACCAGGCTTGATGTCACCATGGGAATCCCATCAAATAGGACAGGTCTGAGCTCGCTGTCAGCTGCTGTGGCATTCCCACGGGCAGACAGGTAGATGTGTCCGTGTGTGTGTTCCGTTGGCAGGCGTTCCACGAGGAGTACTCCCGGCTGTACCTGCTTTCCAAAGAGACCCCCACCCCCCAGAACGACGCCCGGTTGCAGCACGTGCTCATCTACTTCTTGCAGAACAACGCTCCACAGCAGGTGGTGGAACGGACCCTCCTTGAGCAGTTTGCAGACAAAAACCTCAGCTATGACGAGAGGTGGGTGCCCAGGATTCCAGGGAAGGCTTTTCTCACTTGCATGCAGCTGGGGCCACTGTTCTGATTTTTCTCTTTCTCTGCTCACATGGAGCAGGTCCATCAGCATCATGAAGGTGGCACGAGCAAAGCTGAGAGAAATTGGTCCTGACGACGTTGACATGGAGGAGTACAAGGTAAGGGACTAGAGAGCTGCCTCTGATCTTTCACACTATCCCAACTTGAACTGTCCGAAGTGGGAAATGGGGAGCACAGCCTGGAGCTGTGCTGGCAAACCCGGGGTTCACTGCACACCTGTCAGCAGCGTGGGGCTGCAGGAGGGGCTGCGGGAGAAAGAATACACTGGAAGTCTCCTGAGCTTGGAGGAGTGTCTGCAGTTGGCTAAATTCATTTACCTGTCACTTATGAGAGACGTTCAATCACTAGAGAGGGTAAAATCTGACACCCTTTAGAGTCACAGGGACCCCAAACTGTGCGTGTGGGTGTTTGGGGTGAGGCTGACGCTCTGCTTGGCTCCTGCTCCTCACAGAGATGGCACGAGGACTACAGCCTTTTCCGTAAGGTGTCCATTTACCTGCTGACGGGGTTGGAGCTCTACCAGAATAGAAAGTAAGTTCCTCTAATTGTGTGTTTGGACAAGATAAGCTGTAGCTAAAAGTGAAGGCCACTCTGACAGAATTTCTTTCCAACCCGTGATGGCCAGTTTGTGTTCGGTCCTGTGTTTGAGGCCAGGACTGGCTTTCTTTTTGGCCTGCTAAAAGCCATTTCTTGAATTGAGAGTTGACCTTGATTAACAGTTCAAATATGAGATTGAGCTGCTGGCCAGCTGTCTGACAGTTTCTGAGAGTTTTTCCTAAGTTTTTTTTCTGGGAAGTAGAGCTTTATATTTTATTTTCCAGAGATGGGTTTTCAGGAATGACTGCCGTAACTTTGGGATTTTTCACCTCAGGCCCCTTTATTAAAATTAAATTGTCTCAAAGTGGACATTATGCTTTGTGTAAACACACACTTTAGAGTCCTCTAGACCCAAAGGGCCTTGGTTTCCTCCTTACCTCTCTAGAAACTGTATTTTACATAAATTGTGCAGGATGGAAGAGAACAGTGTCATTTTAGGAAAGATAGAAATCAGAAAAGTCATTTTTCTAATCCAGAAAATAAACAGGCTTTCCGAAATTATTCCTTGATGGAAACAGAATTGAATTCTGGGGTGGTTCACAGTGACAAACTACCAAATTCAGGTGGGCAAATTGACACGAGGCTGGGCAAAAGCAGATTAGAGCTTCCCTGAATTGTCCTAGTCCCTGTCAGTGATTCTGTTTTCTCACCTGGGGCAGGGGTTTAGAAACCAGAAATATGTGAGGGACCTGAAAACATGACCTTCTGCACTTGGAGTGTTCTCTCAAAGTGCAGTGCAGAAAATAAATGAAAATGTTGTACTGGAACTTGGCTTTAAGGGGCTCTGCCAAGATGCTCGTTAGGCATTGCGGGCAAAAAGGAGCAGGAAGGGCTTGTCATGGGACATCTGTTCATTTGTGCTTTTGTGAGGAAATACAGCTTTTCCATCAGGCCTGGTGCTAGTGAGCCGGGCCCAGCGGGAAGGGTTTCCTGAGGTGAGCCGAGGGACTGGCTGCAGTCGTGGCCCTGCCAGAGCCCAAGGCCTGCAGAGCTGACCCTCTTCTCCCAGGTACCAGGAGTCGCTCACCTACCTGGTCCACGCCTACCAAAGTAACGAGAAGCTGCTGCTGAAGGGAACCAACCGAGGCGTGAACGAGTCACTGATCGCCTTGTACAGAAGGAAGTGTCTCCTGGTTTGTATCGAGGAGCTCAGCTCTCACTCTTGGAGAGGAGGGGAGGGAGCAGCCGGGGCACCGTGGTAGCCAAGACCAATGTAACTGTCTCTCCTGTGTCTATTGCTGTGGGTCTGCCCCTTGCTGAGTACCAGCAGCAGTATGGAAATAATAATGATAATTCAGTGACAGAGCGTGCCATACAGCTCTCAGGGAATTCAGGCAAAGGCAGATCTAGGTCTTGGCATCTTAAAACCAGAGTTGTAAATAAGCCGTATGCATTCTGTATGTAGATACAGAAAAATACATGTATGTGTATGAATATATACATTTACCAGTTTGTTTTCTATGGTGTGGTTCCCATGATTAAAGGTGGCTGTTCCACCACAGCCCAGCACCTGGTGCTGTTAGTCCTTGTTTTCTGCATGGCTGCTGGTGCAGGGCATGAGCTGGGCCTTTCCTGGCTATCCATGGTCCATGCTTGCTCTTTACAAGTCTGTCCCCAATTCTCCCTTTGCCTCCAGAAGCTGAATGAGGTGGCAGCCTCTCTGTTCATCAGCTCTGAAGAAGCTCATGTGTCAGAGGGCGTGAGCATCCTGAATGAGCAGATCATCCCTTGCATGCACCTCATGAACAACTTTGATATCTCCAGAGAGGACCTGGATGCCATCGAGGTCATGAGGAACCACTGGTGCTCATATTTGGGACGAGAAGACATGGATGGTAGGGAACAGCTGCTGGCCTTACCTTTGTTGTGCTGATCATGGGCAGGGCAGTGTCTGGATCTCAACTGGGAAAGAATTTAAGGACCATTTAAAACACTTCCTTAAATTCCTGGCATCTGCACTGTAGGGGCCTTTCTGATTGTGGGAGGAGAAATCAGTTTGAATCACCTATTGAATTCTGTTACAGAAGAATTTAATCTTTTGCACTAAACTAAGCTGCAGAAGGATCTCTCTTCCCTGAAATGGGACAGCTGATGTCCCAAGAATGGCTTAGTGTTCCCTCAGGGGGCTTGGGTCTTCTGTTAGGGTTTCTCCCTGACTGGAGGTACCCAGGGATGGCAGGTGAATGCAGACGTGCTCAGTGGCATGGCACACTCCTCTTCAGAAGGGAGCAGCAGGTGTTATCAGAGGCCAGGGTTGTGGGAGATTGGGTGGGGGAGCAGATTCGGAGCATCTCTTGTGTTCTGAAGAGAGGTATGTTGTTGTAGAGCTGCTCCATGTGGGCTGAGCTGCCCTGTCCGAAGGGGAACGGGCTGTGAAGGCTCTGTTCTCCTCAATATTTGAGCATTGCCCAGTGATTCCTGCCCTGACAGCCAGTACAACAGCGCCTTTTGTGTGTCCTGGTGGGACGTGGCCCCTGGCAGCCAGGTGGCAGTGGAGCTTCCCTCGCAGAGCCCTGGGCAGGCGGGCAGGATGAGGACTGGCCAAGCTGGGCGGCAGCTGGTGCGATGCCTCCTCTGGTCAGCAGGTGCTGCTCATCCCCGGTGATGGGCTGGGCAGCTCTGGTTGCGGGGACAGGAGTCTGCAAGAGGCGTCACAGTGGCACAGCCCATTAGCTCATGGCCTGGAGCCCTCTGCCATCTGCTGCCACTGACCATTTCCTCCTCTCCCCCTTGACAGAAAATCTGCAGCTGAAGCTGGGCGAGCTGCTGCCCCGGCTCCTCGAAGGCTCCACCGAGGTCATTGTGCTGAAAGAGCCCCCGAAGATCTGGCCCAACTCCCCCTACGACCTCTGCAGCCGCTTTGCGGCCGTGATGGAGTCCATTCATGGGGCCTCGACCGTGAGGGTGAAGTAGCCCACAGACCACTCGCTGTGCCACAGTGTCACACTGCTGACCTGCCCGGGGCCTCCATCGGGTAGTGCTGGAGCGGGAGAGGGGGCAGTTTGGCTTCCGAGCTGTGTTCTTTGTAAATATAAGTGAATAAAAAGCAGTATTGCACTTCTGAGGCAGAAAGTGAGGCAGTAATGAGAAGGACCTGGACGACTTGTAGCATTGAGGCACAGGCCCCAGCAGCACCACAGGGCCCAGCCCAGCTCCAGGGGTTCTTCTGTCCTGACAGCTTTCTAGATGTGACCCCTGGGCCTGTGATGGCACAAGAGCCCGGCTCCTCTGTGCACAGTGCTGCGCGTTGTCACTGGACTGTCAGATACTTTTACAGCTCCCTGAATGGTCACTGCCACAGGTTGCACGTTGTGATCCAGCCAGGCTCCTGCTTGCAGGAGCCTGGGCTGAGTGAGGAGGAGGCAGCAAGGAGCGGCAGCTCACACTCTGTCGTGTGGGCAGTCATGCACGCAGCTGCATGTTGTGGTCAAGCCAAGCAGGCTTTTGCCTTTTGTATTCCAGCTGGCACCAGAAATCACGCAGGAGCCTTTCTCGGAGAGGCACAGGCAAATCCTGGTAGTGAGGAGCCAGGACGGGGCTGTGAGTTTGTGCTGGGTGGGAGCTGACTGACTCGGGGCAATCACACCACCCCAAAGGATATTCCTCTCACAGCCGGAAGGCAAACTTTCTTCTCCCCTTGGGTGGAGTGTCAGGGCTGGATGAGTGTTGCTGACAACTGTGAGGGCTCAGATCAGCCCATTGTGTTGGTGGTGGGTTTTTTTGTTGACTTTGTTAACGAAGTGCCCTGTTGGCATTTCCTTTTGCGGGCGCCCTGTGCTTGTGTTTAAGCTGTTTGGGCTGCGGCAGCTGTTGTAAGCCAAAAGTTCTGAGTCAGTGGAGGGGGATCCTGTTTGTTGGGACTATGCAGAGTTTTCTAACAGTGCAATAAAAGCATTTGTTCTATGTTAGAATGAAAAAGCTCCCTCCGTGTCTTTATTTCACTCTGGGGTTCTGCCTTAAGGCTCGTCCTGTACAAAATGTGTTGTCATTAGCAGAGCTGCCTGGGGATGGTCCCACCGTTTTGTTGGTGTGCATTTCCCCGTTATTTAGGAATAAACTGCTCCTGTGGGAAAATCTTGCACTCTCCCAGTGACTTTATGATGAAGTAGAACTGCCATTATCCACAGTGGTGGTGGTGGAGGTGGTGGTGTCCCACCAGTGACCTGTGTCTCCTCAGGGACTGGGGTGCTGTGGCACCAGGGTGTTGCTTTTTCAGCTTTTCCCCTGTTGTCATGACAGAACAGTGGAATGAGGCCTCCAGCTCACTGCTCAAGGTGCTCAGCCTGTGAGGGATGAAAACACGGAGCTCTTGAACATAGACCCCAAGCTGTGACCTGCTGGGAGCTGTGCTCTCTCTTCCCCGCCAGTGCTTGGCATTGCCAGGCAGCTTTTGTGCACTTGCAGGCAGTAGGATGTGGTTTGGGGAGAGACTCCTGAAACAGGAGAGTCCTTTTGTTCTGACTGTCAGGCAATGAGTGGCTTTGCCTTGTTCTTTGTGTTGCTGCCAGGAGCTGAAATGCCCCAAAGCCTGCTTGAAAAAAAAACAACAGAGTGTCAGGAGTACAGAGTCGTGCCAGGTCAATTCCTGATATTTGGGTTGGGCTTGGACGGGAGTGTGTCCAGGCTGGAATCCTTTGCTCTCTGTCCTGTCCTCCCATTTTCAGGGAATTATAGCCAAAACAGCCTCTCTGCTCCCGGAATTGGTCAGCCCTCTCAGGGCAACTGGCAGGGCATGCAGCTCCTTGGAAGGTGATGGCCCCGAAGGCCAACCCCTGGGTTCTACCTCCCTTTGATCTTTGTTCAGAAAGACAGAGCACTCATCTCTCCCCCTTCACTGTAGGCACCACCAGCTCTACCCCCAGCCCTGAAGCATCAGAACTCCCAGGGATCGTCCCTGTTCCCTCTCCCTGCCCACCTGTTCCTTCCTCTCCTCTTCAGCAGAGCAAAGTGCAGGTTTCAAAACGAACTTAGAGGGGAGTGGACTTTGTTTCCCCCAGGAATGCCACTGTCGGCTGGGCCTTCCTTGAGATTGGTCACGCGCCCGGCTTTGAGCCTCCAGGGATTAAACCAGCGGTGAACTCGGTTTTCAACCAGTGCTGTAGCAGCGGGCTGGCCCCTGTCAGGACTCTGGGTACTAATCCAGCCTGATGGTCCGTGCTCTTGGTTGCAGAGGTGTGCAAGCAGCCTTTATTTTTACAGCTGAATCAGGAAAATGCGGAAGGAACAGTTAAGGAGACCCGCAAAACCCCGGTCTTACCTTTTCTGCGCAGGTAAATGATGCAGTCGAGGAACTTTTGACACAAAGGTCTGTGGCAATTATCGGCTTTATCATCTTAGCCATGAGAAGATGAGGCTACTGCAGGGCACACGGCCGCTGCCATCCTGCCTTTGCAGCAGGACTAAAATTGGTGCTGCCTTGTCTCTAATTTTGCCTCTCCCCCTTGTTTTCCACTTTTTTCTCTCTTTTTTCCCCAGTCTTTCCTGGACAGACTGAAACACTGCTGCAGCGGCAGCGCTGCCCCTCACGACCCTTGCATCCCCCTCGTGCAAGATGCAGCTGCATGTTCAGAGCACAGACACACACTGCCAATGGCCGTGATAATTTATTGCAAATGCATCAGAGCGACACAGACACACAGGGAAGGAGCTGCTGTGCTGAGCTGCCAACACGGTGTCACCCATCAGTGTCACCAGCAGTACAAAGTACTGCCCACTGCTTGTTGCCTTCCCACGCTCGCTTGGCGAGTGCTGCGGGGAAACCTGCTGCTCCTTAACAGAGAAAAAGTGAAGCAGGCACACAGAGAAAGGAGAGGAAGTGGCAGGGCTGCTGTAGCAATTAGCAAATCATCCTGTGAAACGTGCAGGGGCCCTCCCTGCCAGGGGAAAAGCCACGAGGCATGCAGGGCACAGCGAGGCCCTAGATGACCAGGTCTGCGATTTTGGGGGGTGGGTGGTGGCCCCCGCCCGGCCCCCGCGTGGGGGGGAGCTGGTGGCAGGCGGGGGCCGGCGGTGTCGCGGCGCTCGTGGAGCGGGCGCTGCAGGCGAGGAGCAGCCCACCAGCGGCGAGGAACGCTCCGGCAAACCACCCCAGGAAGGTGGCCTCCCCAAACTCCCACCGGGGCACGATGTCGGGGACGGTCTCATCCCAGAAGTCGAGGACGGTGTTGTAGGCGACCCAGGAGACCGGCACCAGGGTGGTAATCCCCGCAGTGCCAAGCACCGCTCCCCCAGCGAGCAGGAGACGCTGCTTTTGCCCGGGTTTGTCCTCGCAGGCTCTCCAGCTGTCCAGCCCCATGGCAGCGAGGAGGCAGCCCAGCAGCCCGAGCCCGTTGGAGACACACATCAGGAGGCGAGAGATGCGCAGCTCAGGGGGCAGCGCCAGGAAGGAGCCGTGGGCTTGGCACTCGACCACCCCTTCCTCCTGGGTGATGCAGACCTGCCAGAGCCCCATGTTCCAGACCTCCAGCTCGTTCAGGTCCAGGTTGAGGTTCTTCCAGAGCGGCACAAAGGTGGTGACGCAAGAGCTGACCCACCCGAGGAGGGCCAGCAGCATCCCCCCCGCCTGCGCCTTCGCCCACCAGCCCCCGGCCATGATATCGCCGCCCCGCTAACCTCTGGGCCCAGATTAGCCGCCCTGAGCGGCGGCCGCGGGCATTAACGTTTGTGGAGCAGCGTCCGCCCGGCCGCCGGCCGCGTCTGCCGCCCGGGGGGGCGAATTCAAGCCTGTTCCTCCAACGCCGGGGTGTGGCCACGGTCGTTTTTCAGCCGTTGTTGGTTTTTCCACGCTAAAAGAAAAGCGCGCCCGGCTCAGCAGGAAAAGCCGGGTGCATCCCCGCCGTGACTCTGGGCAGGGTCTCGCCGTGCCCGGGAGGGTTAAGCCAAGGCATGCAAATCCTCCGAGCCTCGGCCACCCCGAAGCGAGAGCCTTGGCAGGGAAGGCGCCTCTCGGCAGCAGCAGCTCCGGCCGCGGTGGGACAGGGAGGGCACCCGGGGCAGGATGCAGGCAGCGGACAGCCGGCATCGGGCTCTTCTCTGGAGTCGGTGCCTTGGTTGGAGGCCCCGACTCTCATTTGGTCATCAAATAAATATGCAAATGAGCCTTTGAGAGCTGCGTCGAGGATGGGGATGTCCGAGGGAGGGAAGCAGGTTGCAGGTGGGTACTAATCACCCTGTCCTGTGTCCAGCACCTCACCCGGGACACGGCTTGTGGTGCCTGTTGTGTGTGAGGAAACTGTTGTCTGGGAGGGGACTCCCTGCTGCAAACAGAAGAATGGGGAAAACCCATCTACAGCAGCCTGGTCCAGTGGAAGGTGTCCCTGCCCATGGGAGGGGGTTGGAACTGGATGATTTTTAAGGCCCTTTCAATCCAAACCATTCTGGGATTCTATGAAAAGGATGGACCACAGCATCAGGAAAATCCCAACTTTGTGCTGGCGCTCAGCTCCCATCCACCCCCACGTGCGTCCCCTCCGCGGGGTCCAGCTTGCAGATTCATCTTCCCCGGGAGATTAGCGACTAATCTCTCCTTCATCCGCGTCTTTCTTATCTGGTATTGGGAGCCAGACTGGAAATTACTGAGTCCTGCTGGCCCTGGGGGTCCACCCCAGTGAGTGCCAGGGGGGACCTTCGTAGAGGCCTCCCAAAAGGAGAGGGTGAGGGAGCACAGACCACGTTTAGTGTGGGAGCACAGACCAGGCAGGAGAGGGGGGATGTTTTCCAGCACTTGCTGACCATCTCATCCCTAAAGAGCAGACAGTGAGCATCATCCTAAGGGCAAGAACAGGGAAATCCGCTGGGAAACCCCTCCTGCTCCTTCCCCCAGGCATTGGGGCGCCTGCTCCTTCTGATTAAATCGTCTCAAGGTAATTGTGCCTGTCATTGAGACAGATTAACGGGTGACCTTCTGCCGCTGGAGCAGGATTGGTGGCTGCCACCGAGCTCCCTGTCCTTCCGTTCTTCCCTCCCACTGGCCACAGTGGCACAGCCTGGCAGAGGATTCCCGTCCACGACCGGTGGGAAGATGCCCGGCAGTGGCCGGGGCGCAGCAGGAGCCACAAGCCGAGAACGACGTCTCTGGGGCTGGCAGCCACTCTGCCTGGACATGAGGTGGGTGCCCTCTGTGCCCAGGGGTCTGGGGAGCTGGGGGGTTGGCCCGGAGGCTGATGTCCCCCGTCACTGCACTGCTGGTCCTGCCGCTCTGCAGAAGCAGGGAATGCTTGGAGGGGGCAGAGCACCCACACTCCCACCCCATCCCCACCCCTGTCCCCATGGGTCGCTGCACTCCAGGTTGATTTTCCAGGAATGTGACCTCTCATCACATCTCCCCACAGGGACCGGCTGGACTCAGCCTGTCCCAAGGAGCCCAGCAATGGGATCTGTATATCACAGCCTGTCCAGAGGCCACCCATTTCTGCTCAGAGCTTCTTAGAGAACCGGGAGCCACAGCCATGGCCCAGAACGAGTGTGGAGCAGAGCCACAGCGCTTACCCGGAGCTTGTCGGCTGCTGGAGCGGCTTCCCACCGGAGGAGGATGGCTCCTTCCCCGGCCTTGCAATGCAATTATGGCCCCTAATGGGCTTAGCCATCTGGAGCCAGCCCATAGCTGCCCCGGCACAGCTCCGGGCCTGGCACATGCACTGCTGGGCAAGGGCTTTCCCCCCAGACCCCAGCCCCTGGAGATGTGGAGAGGGGCCAGAGCTCTGCACTGCCCTCCGTGTCCAAAATAACCCCCCACTTTGTGTCCCCCCGTGGCAGGACCCCACGCCCAGCCCGGGGCTGAGCCCCCGCCCCGGCGCCGCCATGGTGCTCCCCTACGCCCGCAACAGCGGCGGCGCCGGCGGCTGGGGGGCCCCCGAGGAGCCCCGTGGCCGCAGCAACTCCATCCCTGCAGCGCAGACCCCCACGGCCAAGCACATGCTGGCTTACCTGCCCCGGCCGCCCACCGACACCAGCCGGTACGGCACCTTCCCCCAGAAGGTATGGCTCGCGCCGGGGCTCTGGGGCACCCTCGGCTCAGGGTGCCGCCGGGTGCTCGCGGTTGTCGTCAGAGGCGATTTCTCACCGACGGGCTCCTTTCCCCCCCCAGCCCGATGTCCCGGCCGCTCCCGGGGCTCTGGTGGAGGACGGCGGGCAGCAAGCTGCCGCCGCCGCCGCCACTGCCACTGCCAAGAGAAGCGCCCCGATGCCAAACTACCCGTCCGCACCCCGCCGTGGCGGCTTCATCCCCAGTGAGGCGTCCCTGCCGCTGAGCCGTGGGAGCCTGGCTGCCCAGCACCTCCGTGGCCGCCCGTCCTGGTGCCCGCCACCCGCCCCGCAGGACCCAGGTGCCCGCTTGTACCCGCTGCACGCGCTGAGCGTGGCCAACATCCCCAACTCGTCACGCGGCAAGACCTCCGCCCGCAGCTCCACCGTCCCCGCCCCGGAGGGGCTGCCGAGCCGGCGGTGCAAGCTGCTGGAGGAGGACAACCCCATGGTCCAGAGTGGCAAGCGGCAGCGGCAGCGCTACGTGACAAAGGTGGGCAAGTGCCAGGTGAACTTGGGCAACATCCAGGACAAGAAGAGGTTCCTCTCGGACATCTTCACCACCATTGTGGACCTCAAGTACCGCTGGTTCCTCTTTGTCTTCATGATGTGCTACATCGTCACCTGGGTGGTCTTTGGCTTCATCTACTTCTTCGACGCCTGGGTGCGGGGTGACGTTGGGCACCAGGGCGATCCTGAGTGGCAGGCATGCATCGAGAACGTGGACGGCTTCATCTCTGCCTTGCTCCTCTCAGTGGAAAGCCAGCGGACCATCGGCTACGGCACCCGGATGGTGACAGCCAACTGCACCGAGGGTGTCATCCTGCTGATGGCTCAGTCCATCGTGGGCTCCATGATCGACGCCATGATGGTGGGCTGCATGTTTGTCAAGATCTCCCGGCCCAAGAAGCGCGCCCAGACCCTCATCTTCAGCAAAAACTGCGTTATCTCCCGCCGTGACGAGAAGCTCTGCCTGATGTTCCGCGTGGGGGACTTGCGGGAAAGCCACATGGTGGACGCCAAGATCCGGGCAAAGTTGATCAAGTCCCGGCAGACAGCCGAGGGGGAGTTCATTCCCCTGGAGCAGTCAGAGCTGAACCTGGGCTACGACACAGGGGAGGACCGTCTGTTTCTGGTGGAGCCCCAGATCATCTGCCATGTTATCAACCGCCACAGCCCCTTCTGGGACATGTCGGCCGAGTCGCTGCGCCGGGAGCAGTTCGAAATCATCATCATCCTCGAGGGCATTGTGGAAGCCACAGGCAAGTGTTCCAGGGCAGGGGTCAGGGTGGGGACAGGCAGCTCCCTTGGGCTCCTGGAGATGCCAGGCAAAACCGGGCTCAGGACTGGCGTCCTGCCCAAGAGATGCCTGGGGCCAAAGCTGGCTCTGCCGAGCAGTGGGTGATGCAGGGCTGGAAGCCCCTCGTTGGGCAGCAGGGGCCTCGTGGCAGTGCCCTGGCCCAGCTCAGCTGCTGTCTCCCCACAGGAATGACGTGCCAAGCCCGCACCTCCTACACAGAGGACGAGATCCTCTGGGGATACCGCTTCGAGCCCTGCATGTCCCTGGAGAAAGGCGCCTTCCATGTGGACTACAGCCGCTTCGAGATGACCTTCGAGGTGCAAACGCCGGTGGCCAGCGCCAAGGAGCTGCACGAGCTGAAGGAGCTGGAGCAGCAGGAGCACTCCACGCTCAGCCTCTACTGGGACCACCTCGTGCACCCCTGCGCGCTGCCGGGGCCCGGCGAGGACGCGCTGGGGGGGATGAGCGGCCCCGGCAGCGTGGCTGAGGGCACCCGGGACGAGCCTCCGGAGCAGGAGTTCCCTGCCTGAGCCCCCGCCCGGGGGGGCCCCACGCCGACAGTGCCATAGCCCACCCTCCCCGCGGGGCCGAGCCCCCCTCGCCCCCCGCACAGGGCGGACTTTTGTTAAGCTGTTCTTTTGTACCGAGGAAGGCGGGACGCGACCGGCGGGCGAGTAAAGGCTGTTCGTGACAAACCACCCAAACCGTCGGCAGTGTTTGTCCGGGGGGGGGGGCTGCTGGATGGGGAGGGGGTGTGATATAAACATATATAAACAGATACATCAGTGGCCTTACACACCCTGCCCTGCGGCCTCAGCCCAAATCCCCCACAAACATGATCCCCACCAAAAAAAAAAAAAAAAAAAGGTTAAAAAATAAAAAGGGGCAAGTTTTGCCGTGTTTATGCAGCTGCAAAAGGGTGTTTGTAAGTCCAAGGTCAGCACTGAGTATATAGAACAGCAGAATTTGCATATTAATCATGCTCTTTACATGTCATCAATATTCAAATGAAGGTCAGTGGACGAACAACAGACAGGAACTTGGTTTCACAGCACGGGACACACTTGGGTCCCGCTGAGCAGGGATGGACTCGTGGCCATGTCCGCATCCCTGTCTGTTTCCCTGTCACATTCCCTGTCCCTGTCCCGTTCCTGTGTCCATGTCCTATTCCCTGTCCCATTCTCATCCCCATTTCCTGTCTATTCCCATTCCCTGTCCATCCCCCTTCCCATTCCCATTTCTGTTCCCATTCTCATTCCGCCCCCGCAGGTGTCGTTCGCCCTCCGCGCCGCGAGGGGGCGCTGCTGCGCCACGAGGGCGCGCTGCCGCCCCGCCCGCACACTCTGTATCCTCTCATGCGTCACTTCCGGGGCGCCGAGTGTCGTCATTTCTGGTGCGACGCGGTGACGCGCAGCGCTCTCCGGCGGTGGCCGAGGTGGGATTTGGACGGGGCCGGGACAGGACCGGCGGGGCCGGAGCGGGGCCGGAGCGGGGCCGGGCCGGAACCAGAGCCCCCGCACCGAGCGGGACGGGCCCGCCACGACCGGGGGAGCGCACCCGAGCCCTGCCGGCGGCTCTCCCTTCAGCCCTGCCCCGGCCCCCCCGCATGGCGCGGCCCTGAGAGGAGATGACTGACCAGGAGAACAACAACAGCATCTCCAGCAATCCCTTCGCCGCCCTCTTCGGCTCCGTCGCGGCCGCCAAGCACTTCGCCGCCATCCAGAAACAGCAGCAGCTGCGGCAGCTGACAGGTGGGGGGCGAGGCTGTCCCCGGGCAGGGGCTTCCCCAGGCAGGGCTGTCCCTTGGGGAGGGGGCGAGGCTGCCCCAGGGACAGGGCTATCGCTCGGGACGCTGAGGGCTGTGCCGTGCAGGCGAGGAGACGTCCATCAGCCAGGATGACTCTGACAACAGCGTCTCCGAGAGCCTGGACGACTGCGACTACTCGGTGGCCGAGATCAGCCGCTCGTTCCGCTCGCAGCGGGAGCTCTGCGAGCAGCTCAACATCAACCACATGATCCAGAGGATCTTCCTCATCACCCTGGACAACAGTGAGCCTGGGAACCCCGCGGGTGGGCTGGCTCAGCCCTGACATGGGAGGGCACAGTGGGGAGGGGACACAGCTGGGGCTGTGCCAGAGGCAGGTCCTGCCTGCAGGGTCCCCATCCCTGTTAATGGAACGGGTCCCTCTGCCCTTTCCAGGCGACCCCAGCATGAAGAGCGGGAATGGGATCCCGGCGCGCTGCGTCTACCTGGAGGAAATGGCTGCGGACCTGGATGACCAGGACTGGCTGGACATGGACAACGTGGAGCAGGTGGGGCCCCCATCCTTCTGCAAGCTCTGGCCACAGGAGTTGAGTGTGATTCCCCACAGTGCACATGGGACACGTCCCAAATCCCTTCCCAAAGTCTAGCACGGAACTGCCTCTCGCAGCTTTGCTGGAAACGTCTGTGGGGTTTTTGGGGTATGAAGCTGAGAAAGGTGTAGAATTTGGGGAATCCAGACCTTCCTCCCAGAGGCTGCAGGGGTTTGCTGCCCTGCAGATCCACTGGGGGTGGGGAGGGGAACAAAAACCAAACAAAACTCAGTGATCAGTGTCCACACACATGCTTGGCTTTGTCTGTGGCCGTGTCAGCCATTCCTGATGAGGTTTTCAGTGGAAATGACTCCTGGTGGGGCTGCTGTTGCTCCATATGGGACTGGAGGATTTGCACAGGGTTCTCAGCCCAGCACTCCTCTACTTAGCAAGGGCTAGAGAGAACCCTTCCCAGCAGGAATCAATCAGCCTGTGTGGGGTGGGGCTCCCTTTTCTGGGGGGGGGGGGGATAGCTGGGGCTGTGTCAGTGTGCCCGTCTCTGCTCTGGTTTCCAGGCCCTGTTCACCCGCCTGCTGCTGCCGGAGCCCGGGAGCCACCTGATCCACATGACCTGTGCCAGCACCCAGAACCTCTCTGCCGACCGCGACGCCGGGGAGCGGCACATCCTGCGCTACCTCTATGCCTGCTTCCGCAGGGCACGGGAGGAGGTGGGCAGGGCAGGAGGGACCCTGCCGAGGGGGAGGGCAGCTCTGTCACCCGGCCCTGCGCTCCGGGGTGACCCAGCTGAGGGTGTAACAACCCGGGCCCCAGCACTGCCCCGTCCTCCCTGCACAGATCACCAAGGTTCCAGAGAACCTGCTGCCCTTCGCTGTGCGCTGCCGCAACCTGACGGTGTCCAACACCCGCACCGTGCTCCTCACCCCGGAGATCTATGTCAACCAGAATGTGTACGAGCAGCTGGTGGACCTGATGCTGGAGGCACTGAGGGGGGCACGTAAGTGTGGCCGAGCTGTGCTGCTGGCTCAGTGCTGCGAGGCTGCCCTGGGGCATGTGGAGTTGCCAAAAGGGAGGGCTGTGTTTGGGTCTGGCTGTTGTAGCATTGTGAGTAACAGCCTCGTGTCACACCCTGCCAGAGTTTGAAGACATGACAGAGTTCCTTGAGGAGGTCATAGAGGCCTTAACGATGGACGAGGAGGTGCGGACGTTCGGGGAGGTCATGGTTCCTGTGTTTGACATCCTGTTGGGGAGAATCAAGGACCTGGACCTCTGCCAGATCCTGCTGTACACATACCTCGATGTGCTCCTCTACTTCACAAAGCAGAAGGACATAGCCAAGGTGAGTGCCTCGCTCTGGGCAGGAGCCCCTCTGGGGAGCTCATTTAGCTCCTGAGTTATCCAGGACCTGCAGAGGCCAAACCAGCAGTACAACACCTGGTGTGTGTACTCCTACCCCTCTGCTCCTTTCTCATAGCCTGTCCCAAACCCATCAGTTTGTAGGTTTTTTTTACTGGGATTTTGTACAACTGTCAGCATGTCCCGACGTGTTCCCCAGGTTTTTGCAGGCTACATCCAGCCCAAGGATCCCAGCAATGGGCAGATGTATCAGAAGACTTTGCTTGGTGCCATTTTAAACATCTCCTGCTTGTTGAAGACCCCTGGCGTGGTGGAAAACCACGGCTACTTTCTGAATCCATCCCGATCCAGCCCACAGGAGATCAAAGTGCAGGAATCCAACATCCATCAGGTGAGTGAAGCAGGGCAGTACTGCTTCCCGCAATGTTTAGTGGCCTCTGGTTGCCTGAGGGTTCAAGACATGGTATCAGGGCTTGAATTCCACCACTGGCTCTGTAACAACCTGACTTGTTACTAGGCAAGTCCCAAAACTGCTTTGGAGTCTCCAGCTGGAACATGGGAATGGCTTTGCCAGCTGCCTCAGGTGTTTGTAATGCATGTCTTTGTGTTCTATCGAAGTCCTTGGCCTGAGCTTTGGGAAAAGGGTTGGGTGGCATTTGCGGAACAGACACCGGTGCCATAACTCAAGGTGCTAGACTCCCTCAACTGTATTCTGTTCCCTGTAACAGTTCATGGCCCAGTTCCATGAGAAGATCTACCAGATGCTGAAGAACCTGTTGCAGTTGTCTCCAGAGACAAAGCACAGGATTCTCTCCTGGCTGGGAAACTGCCTCCACGCGAATGCGGGCCGCACCAAAATTTGGGCTAACCAGATGCCAGAGATCTTCTTCCAGATGTATGCCTCAGATGCCTTCTTCCTCAACCTGGGGGCTGCCCTCCTGAAGCTGTGTCAGCCCTTCTGCAAACCCAAATCTCCGAGGCTGCTAACCTTCAACCCTACCTACTGTGCCCTGAAGGAGCTGAATGAAGAGGAGAGGAGGAGTAAGAACGTACACATGAAAGGTACAGCCAAACCTTGGGGAGCAGGGGAACGGGAAAGGGGATCTCCTCAGGTCCTCACCTCTCCCAGTAGTGCCCTCTTAATGGGCGCCAGTATAGGGAGAGTTACAGCTGTGATTAGAGAGGAGTAAGGAGAGAGCTGAATACAAATAAAGCACTGCCAGCATCACTGTGAGCCCTTTTGTGTCCTCAGCAGAGGCCGTCTCGAGCTCTTCTCTTATCAGCACTGCTGGGTAGGGCCTGACACAGAGCTGCTTTTCCTTCCAGGTTTGGAGAAAGAAACATGTTTGATCCCTGCTCTGAGTGAGCAAGAGCCGGAGTTTGCAAACAGTTACAACCTGGTGACAGAAAACCTGGTGCTCACACAGTACACCCTGCACTTGGGGTTTCACAGGTACCTGCTCTCAGTTCCCCCAGGGCTGTTTTCCACCTGTATTTGGCCATGGAAATTTTAGTAAATACTTATAATACAGAGTGGCCAATTGAGCTGCTGTTTGAACCTCAGCCTAACTGACTACTAAAAGACCCTTTGCTCACGGTCTTACAGACTCCTTGTTATTTATAGGCACCAACAGCCAAGTGCTGAGTGTCTGTGAGTTGCTCCATTCCTGTTCTCCTCAGGGAAGGGCCTCTGGCACCTCCCTTCTCTACTGGAGAGCAGCCTGATGGCAGGGCACCTGCCCATTGGGGGTGACCCAAACTGTCCCAGTAACTGGGCTGTGCACAAAGCAGGAATGGGAGGTGGCTGTCTGCTTCCAGGAAAGGATTTTCTGGACACCAGAACTCGCTATTTTGCCCAGCTTCCCTCTGCAAATCGTTGCCTGGATACTGTGAGGTCATGGCTGATCCAAGCAGAGTCCCCTTCTGGTTTATTCTCTAAATATAGAAATTGACAAAAAAGTTATTATGCAAGTGGCTCGTTGCTGGGAAACTGAACATGTGGGCTGGGGCGTGCTGGATCCCTGACTGTGACCCGAGGGAGCTCCACGCTGCAGAGAGCTCTGCCAGCTCCCCAGGCCACTCTGCAGGTGCCACAGTCCCTCAGTCTCTCACCAGCTTATGCATTGCTGAGGCAGGATGTCTGTCTGTCTTCTCAGGTCCTCCTTGCCTTTTTTTTCCTGTGCAGGTTGCACGATCAGATGGTAAAGATAAACCAAAGTCTTCACCGCCTTCAAGTGGCATGGCGAGAAGCTCAGCAGAGCTCCAGCCCTGCTGCTGACAGCCTCAGGGAGCAGTTTGAGCGCCTCATGACCATCTATCTCTCCACCAAGACGGCCATGACGGAGCCACAGATGCTGCAGAACTGCCTGAACCTGCAGGTGTCCATGGCAGTGCTGCTGGTGCAGCTGGCCATGGGGAACCACGGGACAGAGCCGCTGGAGCTGAGCTTCCCGCTGCCCGAGGTGGAGCACAGCGCGCTGGCCTACGTGCCAGGTGTGTCCTGCTGGGGATTGGTGCCACCACTGCTGTCCAGGAGCACTGGCAGAGCTGCCTGAGGAAGCACTTCTCTGTCAAGGGCAGGACACAGTGCTACAACCTTTGAAGAGGCTCACTCATAAAATTGGGGGCTGTTTGAGGGCCGTACTTAGGATAGTGAGGCTACTGACCTTTTAGAGGTCCTACTCGTCACCAAGTGGCAAAGTTTTCACCACGTACCACACTGATTTACTGTTCTATCCCTGCAAAATCATCCTTTCAGGGTCTGCTTTAGGATTGTTCCATTGGGGGTTGCTGTGTAACAGTGTGTGATCAGCAGACAGCTGCCAGGTTGACCCTGTAAGGAACTTGACTTCTGGGAGAGCTGAAGTGAATCCCAGGTGTTACAGATGTTGTCAGACTGGGCGTCCTTTGTGGGAGATTCTGATACAGCTCATTAGTTACTGAAACTTAATCATTATTAGAGTGGTGAGGGGAAAGTAGAGGGGAGGCTGGAAAAGGGCAGAACTGCCTGGGGAGGGCTCACCTACAATCTCTCTTTGCAGAGTTCTTTGCTGATAATTTGGGTGACTTCTTCATTTTCCTGCGGCGTTTTGCTGATGACATCTTGGAGACTTCAGCTGATTCCCTGGAGCACATCCTTCACTTTGTTACTGTTTTCATGGGTGATGTGGAGAGGTAGGTACAGCCCTAGCTGCAGCTCTGGGTATTCATTGCAGAACACCCAGGGGGAACAAGCAAGTGGAAATTGCAGAGCTGTTTTGAGGCTTGGTTTGTGCAGCCACGAGCAGGTCGATCCCTTTGGAAATGCTGAATTCTGCCCACAGAAGGCACAAAGGGGACAAAGCCCTGCCTGGAGGCCATGGGCTTTTGTGCAAGGTACACATGGGATTTGGGGCTTAAATATGTGTTTGGTAGTATGATGCAGGAGCCTCATCAGCTACAGCCATTTTGTACTTGCTAAAGGAAGTTCCTGTGATTGGTCTGTTGGGAGTGTCTCTATGATGTCCACTGAACAGAACTGAGTAGTTCTGTCGGTCTTCCTGACAAGATATCACCCTACACTCTGCATTTCTGCTGTTCATTTGTTTACACTCACGTGTGTAAACACAGCTCCTGGCAGCAGCAGGAGCAGCTGGAGGTTTCCCTTGGGTAGGCAGTTCTCGCTGTTCTGCTGTCCCTGGGAGATGGAGGCTGTAGTTCTTCCTGGCAGTGCCCTACGATGTCACCTGGGGCAGATGGTTTGGCTTCTGCCCCACAGGTGCAGCAGAGTTACACTGTGGCCTCAGTGTTTGGTGCTGGACAGCAGGCAAAGCACTTGGACTGGCAGGATAAATAGAGGGCAGGACCCTAGGCAGTAGGAAAGCAGCTGGGATGGTCAGTGAGGTTTGCCCAGGAGCTCCAGCTGATGAGCAGCCATGGGCTGTGAGCGGGAAAGCTGCTGTGGGAGGGTGGGAGCAGCAGCTTGGCTGTTCCCACACTCTCTGGCCTCTGCCTGAGATTTTACTGTGCCATTGAGTGCATGTGAGTGAGCTGCTGACCCAGAGCTGGCTTTACAGATGGTCTGCAGCAAGCAGGCACTCGAGCATGGATGGGCACAGCTCCTGGAATGATTCCTGAACAGCTCAGTTCCACACCCTAGCCCTCATGCCATCCTGGATTCACTTTCCTATTTCAGGATGAAAAATCCTCACCTGCGAGCCAAGCTGGCAGAGGTGTTGGAAGCTGTGATGCCTCACCTGGATCAGGCCCAGAACCCGCTGGTCTCCAGCGTGTTCCATCGCAAGCGGGTGTTCTGCTCCTACCAGCATGCTGCCCACCTGGCCGAGGCGCTCATCAAGGTCTTCGTGGACATCGAGTTCACAGGTAAGCACAGAAGGGGAAGAGTTGTGTTCCCTGTGGGACACCTGTGGGGGAATGTCCACTTGTAATGCTCTTTGGCTTGTGCCCAGGTGACCCACACCAGTTCGAACAGAAGTTCAACTATCGCCGTCCCATGTACCCCATCCTGAGGTACATGTGGGGCACCGACTCCTACCGGGAGAGCATAAAGGTGAGGCAAGAGGTGCACGTGTGTGTGTCTGTCTGTGTGTGCAGCACTGTATGGACCACGTGGGTCCATGTCCTGCCACTGGGACACACAAAATTCACTGTTTGCTCGCTCCTTGCAGGCTTTGGCTGATTATGCCTCAGAGAACCTGGAGGCAATGAACCCCCCTCTCTTCTTGCGCTTCCTTAACCTGCTCATGAATGATGCCATTTTCCTATTGGATGAAGCCATACAGGTAGGGTTGAGCTCCTGTGCCACCAGCATCACATAAACAAGTTCTCACTCCCCAGAGACGGCTGGGTGTGGTTTTGACCTCCAGAACAGGGTCAGCTCGCCTGGCCCTGCCTGGTGAATCTGTGTGGTAGACATTTGCAGGAAGCAATTCCAGGCTGGTGTGGTCAGTGCCCTGGGAGAAGGGGGGAAGGCAGGAGGAAAGGGGGCCTGGGGCCCTGCCTGTGGGTCACCCTTTCCTCCTTTGGGCTCAAGAGGCAGCTCAGAACCAAGAGGAGCAAAAGGGCTTTTTCAGATCCATCAGGAAGCATGCTGGAAAATCTGCCTGTTGCTAATCTGGACGAACTCGGGCTTTAAACGATCACTGTGGGTTTTGATTCTCAAATCCCCTTGGCCTTAGGATAAAACAGGTGTTTTATCCTAACAAAGGCCTTTTGTCTCCAAGCAGTTCTCCTTTGGGATTACAAGGCAAGTGCCAGGTGACCTCATGTCCCTGGTGTGCGATGGCTGTCTCTCACTCCTTTCAGAGCTGCTGTTGCTGCTAGAAAGGGCTTTTTTGGGGAGCTTTTACCTGCCCAAGAACTGATTGCCCTGAGGCCAGCAGTTAAGCTGGGTCATGTGGATGTTGCCTGTCTGATTTTGAGTGTTTATGGACCTCCTTGGCTTTGCCATCCAGCCAAGCCCCCTGGGTGTTCTGTTTTGCAGTACCTCAGCAAGATCAAAGTGCAGCAGATTGAGAAGGACCGGGGCGAGTGGGACAGCCTGTCCCCGGAGGCTCGCCGGGAGAAGGAGTCCAGCCTGCAGATGTTTGGGCAGCTGGCACGCTTCCACAACATCATGTCCAACGAAACCATCGGCACTCTGGCCTTCCTGACCTCAGGTAGGAAGAGTGGCCCCTCCTGCCTGCCAGGACCAGGAAAGGGTGGACAGGAACTTGGTTTCACAGTGATCGGAGCGGGATGGGATTGCTGTGAAGGAACTGTTGTTTTCCTTTCCAGAAATCAAGTCCCTGTTCGTGCATCCTTTCCTTGCTGAGCGCATCATCTCCATGCTCAACTACTTTCTGCAACACCTGGTTGGGCCTAAAATGGGAGCTTTGAAAGTGAAGGATTTCAGTGAGTTCGACTTCAAGCCACAGCAGCTCGTGTCTGATATCTGCACGATCTACCTAAACCTTGGGTAGGTGGTGACAGGGTGTGAGCCTGTGGGGTGGCAGTAGCCATCCTGGGGGTATTGGGGGAGAAATGCTTAGTTACACTCTAGCTTTCCTCTAGCTTTGAGTTTTTTGCTGTGGGAAAGCAGCTGCTGTAGGGACTGTTTTTCAGCCCTGTAAATATAGATTCTTAAACCTTTGCTGTCTTGTAACCTGTGGTGCAGGGATGAAGAAAACTTCTGTGCCACAGTCCCCAAGGACGGCCGCTCCTACTCACCGACACTCTTTGCCCAGACCGTGCGGGTTCTGAAGAAAATCAACAAGCCTGGCAACATGATAGTGTCTTTCAGTAACCTGGCTGAGAGGATCAAGGTGAGCACTGGAGGGAATTTAATGTACAAAAAAAGATGGAGCTGGTTCCCTGTGTCCTTTTCCCTCTGTGTATTGCTGTGGAGCTGGGTTTCTGGGAGTGGGGCTTTGTTCAGGTGGGGCAGCTGGGAGGGCAGGCTGCCCATACAGACTTGTGAGTGCTCCCTGGTTTTTAAAGAACGGGGAGGCCGAGTCCCTCAAAGCCCCTGTGCTCCCCAGTCTCTTGCAGACAGGCAGCAGCAGGAAGAGGAGACGTATGCAGACGCCTGCGATGAATTCCTGGATCCCATCATGAGCACGCTGATGTCAGACCCCGTGATCCTGCCTTCCTCCCGCGTCACCGTGGACCGCTCGACTATAGCCCGACACCTCCTCAGGTGCGCGGCACAGCCCTCCTGCTTGATACTTGTGGGGATCTATTTCACTTATCCAGTGACTTTTCCTGGCCTATCTCCCTCTTTTTTTATCTTTAACGCCAGGAGTGTCCAAATAATCTCGTCAATGCTTTGTCTTTCAGTGATCAGACGGATCCTTTCAATCGGAGCCCACTCACTATGGACCAGATCAGACCAAACACAGAGCTAAAAGAGAAGATCCAGCAGTGGCTTGCAGAGAGGAAAAAGCAGAAGGAGGAGCTGGAAGACACGCTGAACTGAAAACCTTGATCTTGTTCCCAGCCCTCCCTTCACAGGCAAGATCAATGCCATGCAGGGGAAATGGCTGGAGCTGCCACCCTGACGACGACCACATTTAGTGCATTGCCACCACCTATCGAGTCTCTCCTTGGACCTTCCCTTCCAACCCCTGTTCTCTCTTTTCCTGTTAAGACTCACTGTTTAAGACTGAGACTTTCCACTGCACTACAGCTTTGAGCCTCTGCCTCGGGGCAAGACCACAGCCTCTTCTTCATGGCCTGGTGCCCCAGCCTTCTATTACCTGTTCTTTGTGTTGGCCACGTTCTTTTCCAGTGACACCAAACGCCTCCCTCTGTTCTTTTCTGTGTTTAAACTGTAACCATCCGTTCACTACCTGAAAGTGATGCCTCCAGCTGCCCCCAGGGTAGGACATGGGGAGGGACTGGAAGGGGACTGTTCACCACCTTGTAAAGGCCAGGGGTGTAGAAGGGTGTACTTCCCAAGTGATCATTGGGAACGGCAGGCGTTGGAAATAAAACATAGAGATGATCTTAAAGCTAGTGGTTGAGGTCTGGCAGCGCCGGGAGCTGTAGACAGGGACTGGGTCGCGAGTGGGGCGGTGCCGGCCCGGGCGGGTCTCGAACCCGCGGCCCCGGCGCCGCCCCGCCCCGTCCCGCCCCGCTCACGTGGTGCGGGGTCCTTGGCGCGGGCTGCCCGCGGCGCTCGCCGGGCGCGGTGACCGGCGGTGACATTGAGCGCGCAGCGATGGCCAAGGCCGCGCAGGGGCTCGTGCAGCGACTCGTGCAGCGCGGGCCGGAGCTGCTCGGCGGTGAGGGACCGGGAGCGGGGACGGGAGCGGGGAACGGGCCGGGGGCGGCGGGGAGCGCGGTTGGGGAGCGGGGCTGCGGGAGGCGGGGGCCGGGCCTGGGGAGGCGCCGCGAGCTCCCGCCGTTGGGAAAACACCGTTCCCTCTCTCCCATGTCCTCTCTTGTGTCCCCTCCGTGTCCCCTCCCGCAGCCGCCGTGACCTACTCGAAGCCGCGCCTGGCCACGTTCTGGCGCTATGCCAAGGTGGAGCTGGTCCCGCCGACCCCCGCCGAGATCCCCCGCGCCATCGACGGCATGAAGGGGCTGGTCCGGGCCTTCCAGAGCGGCCGCCTGGCCCAGCTCACCGTCAAGGTACCGCCGGGGCCGGGGAGCCCCAGCCAGAGCCTCCTAGCCGCCCTGGTATCGGCCTAGGAAGCAGTGCGGCCGTTGTCAATGACACCCGAAGCTGAAGGAATTCAGGGGCCGAGAGTTTAAAGTGTTTTATTTGTCGGCTTTGCCTTAACTCTTCCCTGCCCGGACCAGGCTGTGCTTGCCCTCCTCGGGCCCCCAGTTGTCTCTCCCAGAGAAGGGAGTATCCGTAGGCAGCTGGATCAGCCGTGTCATTGGTTGGCTTTGAAATTAATGTGCTTCCCATGTGTATGGGCTCTGATTCTTGAAAGGGCTGTGAAAACCCACAAACGACAGCTGACGCTGTGCTGGGTGTTGTACAAGATCTCTGTGGCCTGGTGTGTTGAGGGGTGGCTGAACACAGCAAACATTCTGCTCCATTCCTGGGTTTTTGCCTTGAGAACTCCTGAAGTCCCAGCCCTGCTGGAGGGCATGGATGTGGCTGTGGGAGCAAGGGAGGAGCTGTTGTGGGAGTCTGGGATCTGACCAGTGCCTGTTTGCTTTCAGGAAGCTCTGAGGAACGGCCTAGTGGCCACAGAGGTGCTGATGTGGTTTTACATCGGGGAGATCATCGGCAAGCGCGGCATCATCGGGTACGATGTGTGAACACCCACCTGGCCGGTGCCATCAGCGTTGCTGCGCCGGGTCTGTCACGGGGTCTGCCACAATAAAGCCAGAAGCCCATGTTGAGCGGTCGTGGTCCATGTCTGGCACCCTGAGGGCCAGTCCCAAGGGCACCAGAGCTGCCTTAGTGACACCACTGTTGGTCACCACAGCTCTGCTCACTCTGGGGCACCCACTGTGCCCCGGCCATGACGCTGGGGGAGGCCTGAGACCTCAAATTCAAATGGAGAGTGCAAAAGAAAATGTTCCATTTTTTCCTGAACGTACTCCCCATCAGCTAGTGGGAACCGAGGAGAAATGCCTGTGCTTTGTAGCTATCAAAAGCAATCTCCGTGGCTTATTCCAGAGGGAGTGTAGCATGGTTACAGGGGGCTCTGCTGGTCTGGGATCTGACTGGTGGAGTGGAAGCCTGTGAAGGTAAGCAGAGCTTTGCTGCATGTGTCACCTCAGCTCCCCACCAGCCGGAGGTTGAGCTGCCCAGGGTTTCACTACCTTGCTCATTGTCAGCCAGCTCTTGTAGAGGTCTGTACAAATCCTGGTGAGTCGCCTGCACTATAACACATTTCAGAAAGTAATTTGTAGTTCTCTGAAGCCAGCAGATGGTTTGGATGGGACCTCACTGATTTTATTGTCTTGGGAGATGGTTTCTAATCAGTATTGCTCCTTGTTGATGCTATCATCTCAGCTGCTCCTTGGCTCCTCTAGGCCTTTTGTTGTGCACACCAGTGACCCTGATGTCTCTAGGGTGACTGTGCCAGGAGCATGTCATTTACTGCTCTCCCTACAGCAGAACTGACCTTCTCAGGACTTCATTCCAGCAGGAAGAAGCCTTGTGCCCTGCTGAGAGGGAGTGCAGGTGATCTGACATTCCTTAGGTGACCAGGAGGTTGGTGTAGAATCAATGAATGGAAAGCTTTAGCTTTGTTTTTGGTTTTGTTTTTTGGGTTTTTTTTTGTTAAAAAGAAGGTTACTGTCCCAGCTCTGAGTCATAACCACTTATAGGTCATCTCCGTGCCGTAGATGGGAAAACTGAGGCTCAATGAACTCCCCAGGCTTCCACAAGGGAGCCTGCAACAGCAGCAGCAACAGGACCTGTGCTTCCAGCCCCCTGCCCAGCCTGGGTTCTGCGCTCTCTTCTCCCACCAGCCTGGCCAGGGCACCACAACTGCCTGGCACGGCCTGACAGCAGCAGCCCTGGAGGGGTCTTTATACCTGCTGGTGTCCTGCCTCTGCCAGGGACAAACAGCCTCCCTCCCGTCCTCGGTCCCTCCCTGCCCTCATCTGACGGACTTCCAAGGAAAATGGGTATTTTATGTTCCCAAGCAGAGGGTTTTACACCCGATCCGTGCGTTTGCAGCGCTGTTTTCAGGGAATACATCGGGCAGTTGCTGTACAGGAGGGGCTGCCAGCCCGGTGCCATCGCCGTCACCTCCCTCCCGGGGGTGGCACCCGGCGGGACGCGGCACCGGCCGGGCGCGGGGCCGCAGGTAGGGCATGGCCGGGGCCAGGAGGGTGGGGCGGAGCCTCCTGCCCGCGGTCCCACAGCTCGGAGCCGCGGTGCCCCGCAGGGAGCGGCTCCTCCCGGGCTCGGGCCGCCGCGATGTCCCGGGCGGGCTCCGGTGGGTCCGGCGGCGCGGGGCCTGCGGGTGATGCCATGCCGGCCCGGGGACGCGCCCCGCGCTGCCCCGCGCCCCGCATATGGCCCTGCGCTATGCAGGGGGCAGGCGGAGCCGCCTATTCGTATACGCTGTCCCGGGCGCCGGCGGCTCACGCTCCCGCTCGGCATCGCTGAGGGGGTTATGCCGGCTTCTTGCGGCGTGGTTATACGGCAGGCAGGTTCCGGGGTTCGCCCACGAGGAGCCCCGCGCCTGCATGCCCCTGCGAGCTATGAGGGGTCGCGGCGGCCGGAGGCTGCGCTATCCAGGACGGGGGGCCGCGCTGTGTCTCGGGCCCGGGGCCCTGTATATCGCCCAGCGTTATGCCGGGATCGCACTGCTTGAGCATGGCTTATTCAGGTGCTCGGGCGGCGGGATGGCGGAGCCCCGCAATCTGCATTGCGCCCGCCGTTATGCAGCGCCTCCGCGGGCCGGCGAGGCGATATGCAGGGCGCGGGGCGCGGCCCGGCCCCGCTCTCTGGCTCGTCGCCTCTCAGTAAAGATGGCGCACAGCGGTCGGTGGCGCTTCCCCGCCCGGCCCGGCAGCGGCGGCTGGGGCCGCCGCGGCCCGGGGGGGTCCCGCCTGCGGGTGCCGGCCGTGCACAGCCTGCGGCCCGCCGAGCCCGCTGCGGCGCCGGCGGCGGCGGGCGAGGGTGAGCGCGGCGGCCCGTGCTCCGGCGGGGCGGCGGGAAGCGGCGGAGGCGGGGCAGCGCCGGGCCCCGCGGCCGCGGCCGGTCCTGGCTTCGACGCGGCGCTCCAGGTCTCGGCCGCCATCGGCATCAACCTGCGGCGGTTCCGCGCGGCCTGCGGGGCCGAGGCGGGCAGCGGAGAGGTGAGAGGGTCGGCGGGGCGGGGGCGGGGGCGGGGGGGGCGCGGCGGGCGGGCGGGTCCCGGGCGCAGCATCCCCGGCGGCGGCGGCGGCCCGAGCACACCCGGGCACACCCACCCAGCCCTGCCCGCACAGCCCGCCCGCCGCCGGACACACCTCCCGCGCCCCGCACAAAGGGCGCGCCCCGCGGGGGGGGCGGCGGGACCTGGCGGGCGGGGGTCGATGCCAGTCCCGCTCCCGGTCCCGCCGCCCCCGCGGTCCCTCCCCGCGCACGCGACTTGCCGCCGGTGCGTCCTCCCCGCCGCCGCCTCCATTATCCGCCTCCCGCCGCTCCCGCGGCGGGGCGGGATGGGATGCGGAGCGCGCATCCCGCCGCCGGGAGCGAGGTAGGATGGATGGGGCCGCGGGGCTCCCCGTGCGGAGGATGCTCGGCGGGGTGACGCGTCCTTCCTCGGGCTCGACCGCTCGGAGGGCCGCGCTGTCAGCCCCTCCTGCGGGCCCGGCGGTGGGCGCCGCGCACCGGCTCTCCTCCTCCTCCTCCTCTTCCTCCTCCTCTTCCTCCTCCTCCCTTTCGCTGCCGTGGATGCCCAGGCGGAGCCCGGGGCGGCGGGCCCGGTGCGAGGCCGTTTGCTGGCACACGGAGCGCTGGCTCTCCTTTTTTATCTTTTTTCTTTTTTTTTTTTTTTTTTCTGAGTTGCTCTTCTTCCTGCCTTCATTTTTATTTTTTTTTTAAGGCTTGCTAAGGCAGCCGGAGCGGGAGTCTGACAACAACCCATCTATTGACAGAACAGGGAAGACATGATGGGGGTGTGTTACTTACTACGAGCTGCAGCGATGTTTTGCATCGCTCGCTGGCTGCGTCCTTGCGCCGCCGGCAAGAGAATTCCCTGGGTCCTTTGTAGCAGGAGGGGTCTGTGGGGTTTTGAAGGGTCAGTGCTGTCTCTTCTTCTCCAGGCAGGGTGTCAGTTGCAGGGTGGGTGAACATATCTTTGTCTCTATTTTGTCCATTTAAAGAGCAGTTGCTTTCCTTTTCCATCGCTGGCCGAAGCAGAGTTTATTATTTATACGGTTTTCCCGTGTCTTTCCGGCTTCGTTTTGGCATTTTCTGTTGGGTGCCATGAAGTGGAGCTCTTCGCTCGCGGCTGAGCTGGAGGAATTCCTGGGCTGCAGAGCAGCAGCTCCCGCGGTGCGGGAGGGACGGGGTTGTGTTTGCACGGGCAGAGCTGAGCGTGGGGACAGTCCTCCCCTCACCTGCACGGACTTTGGGGTGTGGCTCGCACTGCCCTCTCATTAACACCGGCACCTCAGGGGCTGTGCTTTGGGATAATTGTCCGTGTTGCTGTTTGAAGTAGACATGGCTCAATGGAATTCACCGAGTCCTCTGGGAAGCAGTTAATATCTCACCAGCACTAGTTCAGGGGCAGAAATGACTGAGATCTGGCTAACCAGGCTGACCACAGACTTAACAACCGGGGAGGTTTGCATGTGGGGGAAGGCAAGTTGCTTTGTTTCTTTTTTTTTCTTTTTTTTTTTTTTCTAAGATGACATTGGTCTGTGGTTTGTTTGTTTAATTTCAATTGTCTTAAAGTTTATTTTTGCATTTCAAAAAAGCTCCAAAACATATTTGAGATATATTTGTGAGTTTGGCCTTTAGGGCATTTTTGCATTAAAATAAAATAGCTTGCATGCATTCTAGGCGTGGCAGCTGTTGAGCACAGGGTCTCTTGGATCTTAAGAACTCTGCTTCTTACATCACTTTTCTATTTAGCTTGTAAAAACTTCTGTCTAATAACATTGCATACAGTGGAAAGTAATGATAAACATTGCTTTGTGGCTTGGTGTCTGTAAGTTGAGCTGTACCTGACCCCTTATGAGCCAGGCAAGGGCAGACCCCAGGTGCTTTCCCTCACTCTGGATTTACAGCATGTGCTGGCGCTCTGAGGTGTACTCAGAGAGCAGACCCTCACAAATATTCAGATTAAGTTAACTCAGTTGGTTCCTCTCCTTTGGTGATACTTAAGAAACAAAGCATTTTTGCATCAAAGGATGTAGTTCTTCTGGCCAATGAGTTTCTCTGCACTTATCGTGGTCCTAGTGAAGAACACACAGATGCTGCTGGTCACCAGAAGCTGTAGCACAAGCTTTTCTGTCCTGCAGTACAAGTTCTCCGTGGGAGTGGGAGTAGGGTTGTGAAAAGAGCTCTGGCACATGTAGGAAATCAGCACGTGAGTGCCAGCAGTGGTCTCTCTAGAGGACAGGGCAGCTGTGTGCAGTGTGGGAACCCATGTGGAACCCACTCTGGGCAGAGATGTTCTACTAGAAGGGGGCTTTCAGAAGTCCCCTTTGTAGTAGGGCTCACCATGGCCTTTCAATAACTGCCTGGTGCTCACACTGTTCACTTCCACAAGGTTGAGGGTCTTACCTGAACCAGGCTAGTTACAGTCTTCAGCTGGGTGGACATTCCGCATCAGGAATAAACTTGGAGCAATTGCTTGGAGGTCAGGAGCTGGTGGGGATTAGAGGAAATACTCTGTTATCTTTTCATGTACAACTTCTCCTCTCTGCTTTTTTTTTTTCTTTTGGACCTCATTCCCATGTGCACAGGCACCTGTTGAATTTGGGCATTACCATCAAAGATTGATGGTAAAATGTTGAAGTCCAGAACAAGTATTAGACTCAGTCTTTCCCTTGTCTCCTTAGCCATTTTATGGTACATAGCAGACTTTATTTCTCGTTTAAAAGGTACCTGAATTCTGGGGTGTCAGGGCATTCTCCCCAGGTTCAGGTCACTTTGTACAAATTCTTGTCTTCTGCTGTAGCTCAGTGTTGTGCTGAGTTATCTTGAAACCAGCTCGTGTTAAAGGAGCGACATTCTGATACCCGATTTTAGCACCACGAGAGTTGCCAGTGGGACTTTTTGCACAGTGGAGCTATAACTGCTTGAACAGCAGGGTTTGTACTGTGCACTGGCCCTTCAGCACTGAGTGAGTGGTGCTGTAGGAATAAGGAAAACTGGGTTGTGTTTTTTTGATTCGTTATGTCAATATTTGGTATAAAAGAAGCATAAATGTAGTTGTTAAATATCTGGTCTTTCAGTCAATTCAGAGCTTCCTGCACATCCCTGAAGTAAAATTTGCACTGGCTGAAAGTTGCAGGTGCCCAAGGTTTGCAGTGGGATGTGGTGGTGATGGTGGTGCCTCTGGTAGCACTATTGTAATTATATGTGGGCACAATCTTCTACCAGTTGTGGATGTTTGCTGATGGCTGGTTTTTTTGCAAATGGCACTAGATCCATGTGCTGGGCGGAAGGAGCAGCTTCCATGCTGCCAGCACAGTCATGCCTGAGCTGGAAGTATGAATTTCTTTCCTCCATGGGCATTAAAATTCTGTTTGTCTCAGAATTTCCTCTCCTAGTGTTATGTTGATCAGTTACTATAAAGCTGCCCGAGTGTTTAATGTGTGAGGTGGAGGTGTAGAGCCCTGCCTGCCACTGGTACCATGGTTGCTGTACATGCACATGGTGAGGGAGATGCAGGCCTGAGAGATAGAGGCTCCTTCATGCATTGTTCCCTTCCTGAAGACTCTAGTGCTCCTTTGTCAGATGTGTGTAAATAAAAGTATATTTTAAGCATCCTGGGGATGTTCCCATTGTTGTGCAGTGCTCCAAACCCTCAGAGGACCAGTTTGGGGAAGTTTGTTAGGAATTTGGGAAGCTGTTTTGGAGTGGAAGGTGGTCCCATTGGCAGGAGTGGTGGGCAGGTAGGGCAGGTTCAGAGCAGCAGCAGTGCACTGATCGGTTTGTTCCAGGGGCTTTTCGGCATTGCGCTTCCTTCAGCTGGAAAGCTCCCGGGACAGACTCGCAACAGTGTTTCACTACCTGCTTCCTCTGTTGGCATGGAGCCTGAACTGCGGGTTTTACCAGCATCTCATTGGAGGAAACAAGGGAAGAGACTGGGGGACGCCTGGGGTCAGTGGTTCTTCACTTCTCAGGGATAGCACAGAATTCCCAGAGAGGGGTTTACTGTTCCCTCAGAGCTGAGCTGAAGCATAGTTTGACTTAAATAATATTTCTTTAGGAAATACATTTCTTTAGGAGCGAAAGATGAGTTTGCTACTACAAAAGACTTTTTTTAATGCATCAGTACAGCAGCTCTAGGCTTTTCTCTCACTATCTCCAAGCTGAATCTTTCTAGGTGATGGTTTGACTGACCCTCTTCCTTGAAAGCTTGTTGTGACCAGCATGAGAGTGTTTCAGGTGCTCTAATAAGCATTCCTCTGTGTTCAGAGGAGCATAATTCAGAATTTCTCATCCAGGATGGAACCTGGACTCTATGGAAGGTAAGGACCAGTTGTGTTGTTAGTGGGCTGCTGATGTAAGTTAGTCTGGTCTCCTGCTTGCAGCTTGACTAGAGAGTGAGACTGGCTGTACTGTTACTTCCTAACACTGAATATTTTCATTTTCCTTCTAGCAAGCTGGCAAGACAGATCTGTACGCTCAGTAATACTGTCAGAACAGGTGCTCTCTGAGCCTCAGCCTTGTAAAGAGCAACATGCACTTTCAAATTCTAAAATTAGGTGTCATCCAAGGGGCTCCAGAAGCTGCAGTCCTAATCACAGTTGTATTGCTGTGCGTGATTCCCGAGGGTATGGCTGCAGCATTGTAGTTTGGGGGTTGTCATGTGGGGGTGACCCAGCCAGGAGTTCTCCTGTGCTCTCAGGATGTGGTCTGTAGGTTGTTGCTGCTCTGAGGGGAAGCCCCAGCCAAGTCTGGGCATCATTCTTGGTCTGAGCTTTTGTTGAATTAACAATGAAAGGATGAGTGGACCCTCATCTGAGTCCATGCATAATGGTCACCCCAGGTGCTCTGCTGCTTATTATTAAAGTTGCATCACAAGCTGTGGCTCGGGAAGCATCTCCCTGAACTCCCAGGTGACTCCACTCCTCTCCCAAGACCAGCACAGAGTGCACGCAGTGTTTGTCTCTAATTGCCAACTTCCAAGGGTGTTTACTCTGCTGAGTCTGGTAGATATTGTGCTGTAGTTACTAAGCAGGCATCTGAATGAGCTTCTAAAAATAGCTTATCCCTTTACAAGAAGGTGAGGTGCTGCCTAATTGGGGCCAAACCCAGGATGAGGAATGGGAAGAGAAGTATAGGTCAAGTGAATCTATTGTAAAATTAAATAAACCTTTTCAGGTACTGATTGGATTAGCTGCATTGCTGGCTTAATGCTGGTGACAGTCCTGTGCAACTTCACAGATCTGTAGTAGTATGTGTTATACTGTTATTCCTCAGACAGAGCTCGGAACTTCAGTCAGTACCTGTAGAGTAGTTTCTCGTTTGAAGGTGGATTTTCCTCCAAGATCTTTACTTGGAAATTCTTTGAAAAGTAATTTTACTCAAAAGTGTTGTGATAGACATTTGCTTGCAACTTCTCTGTTCTTTAGTAGCTGGGGAGAAGCCTTTCTTCATCTGCTCACAACTCTGAGGTTGAACCCAGGTGGGATAGTGTAATGTTTGAGTCAGAGATGTACATGTAAGCTTTGCTGCCCAGAGAGATTGTCCTATGTATGCCTGGTTAGGCTTCATGTGTTGCACGAGGCACACCTTCCCATGTCCTTGTATATATAATAATTTTTTGTACTGCGTTATCCTTTTTCAGGTAAATGAGGTCATGTTCAAAATCATTATGTTTTTTAATCACTCTCCATCTGTCATGTTTATAGTCACTTCTAAAAAAATAGAGGGAAGCTGTTCCTGCCTTGTTTGCCTCAAAGCTGCATTTTGACATGTGATGGCCAACTGGATGGGTTAGCTTGGCAAACACATAGTGGTACTTAGTGGCTTTCTTGATCTCTGACAGGTCACAAGGCTGCTTTCTCAGGTAGTGACAGTGACTGCTTAGAGGTCATCTATACACTCATGAATGTCACTGAACAAGATAACACAGGTGATGCTTTGGTCATGCTACTTGTGGTTGTAAATGAAGCCAAAGTGATTGTTTTGTGGAGGGAGCCTTTTTCCTGTAGACAATTCTGGTGGCTGCTTGATAGGCCGTGGGGAAAAAGTTATCATTCCCAGACTGTCAGGCCAAAGCCAGAATTAATGTATCCCATTGGAAAAGTAAGGTAACAGGGCTCAGTTTGAAAATAATGCCAGTTCTAGTCTGTGGATTATGACTGGCAATTGTCAAAAATGTGGCAAGTACTGATTTAGAAGTCACAGATAAAATAAATAATGACTGTAGGACCCAGAATAACAAGATGAAGAAAAGATCCATGGCAGCCACAGGAACTTGGAGGCCGGTGCAAGTCAGGAAATTGCACGGGGTGAGCGGCTGCTCCCTTTGCATTTCCAAACCTGACTGTTCTTAGAGTGCTTGTTGTTTCTCTGCGTGCCTTCTCAGCGTTGAGAGCATTCAGCCCGCACCTGTCTCCGCTGGCAGCCCTCCCTTTGTCGGGGCTGGGACCCTTTCCCTGGCTGCGCCCACGCAGGCAGCAGCACAGCAGCAGTGTTTACATCCTGCAGCGAGCCCACGTGCTCGGGAGCGGCAGGCAGGCGTGACAGCCGCTGATCCGCAGTGTTGGGAGCGGGCAGCCCTGCTCCCGCAGCTGCTCTGCTCCGCTTGCATTGCTGCAGGATGGAAGTTGGGAAGCGGTAGCTTCTCCCTTTCGGGAAATGTCCTTCAGGGGTTCTGCGTGATGCCGGGTGCCTCAGGCAGAAGCAATGCCTTTTGGCATGATTTTGTTTCTTCTATGTTGCTGTATCATTGCTTTTTCCGGTTTCCTTGGCATCACTGCTGCAAGTGCAGAGAGCAGATAGGCAGCAGGGATGTGAGGAGGGGCAGGGCCACCCCCTCCTTCAGCAGCGTGTTCGGGTGATGGCTTCCAGTGATTAACTGCAGCCCGAGGGGGTACGTGTTGTATTTGACTGGCCAGAGCAGTTATCTGCATTGAGAACCTGGATAGTTGCCTGGTCAGAACACTTAGTGTATTTGAATTGTTTATGCTGGAGCTCATCAGACAGAAACCAGGCAGAAAATTTTGAGAAATAGTTTGATCTAAAGCCTTGCTGCTTTTCATCACATCACAACTCTCCTATAGACACAGGTGTGGGTCTCAGTGTGTGTGGTTCAATTTCTTTAAAACCAGACTGTGGTTTCAGTAGCTCAGATGCTCTTTATTGGTCTGTCCTGGAAGTAGGTGAAGTGGAAATTCCATGTAAAAAACAGGAGGCAGAACATGAGGGAACAATGTTACTTCTTTGCACAGTTCACCTTCACCCTTCACAGTGTTGCCCCTTTTCACTTCCAGGATACTGTTCTCACAGTGCCTGCCCTTCTCAAAGCTCAGCATGTGGCCACATCACACAGTGCTCTGAAGGGAAGAGCCAACATAAATACTTGAGGTGAAAATAGGAAAGGTGTAACGACATACAAAAAAAAAAAAAAGTGTCACTACACATTTGGGTGGCAGATGAAAGGGACTGACCTTTAAGAGACTCCCTGATGCACCTGCCCTATGTAGACAGGGAGGCTCATACCTCTGTCAGAGGGAAGAGCTTCACAGCATAAGTCATGTTTTCATCTCTCCTAAAGATCAAATCTGAAGTGAAGTAAAAAGAGAGGCTATACACGAGTTAGCAGGAAGTTGAGCTATGTTTGTACTAGAATAATAAACACGGAAACACTTCTTTTGCTGAAGTATGTCTTTAGGGTGGTTTGAATAATAGCTTACAGGAGCAGAGCTTTGTGGTTTGATAGGAGCAGCAGATTTTATACATTAAGGATTTTTTTCTGTGTATATTTCTCCTTTGTTTCACCGTAACTCTTTTTGATTGTTCCATAGCTGTAAACTGTAGCTGCTGTGTATATCAAAGTTGTTTTTCCTTTTTTAGCAATTGTTTGTTAGAAGAACAAATGCCAGTATCTTCTTTGGGGAAGGAAAATCCTCTAGAATCCTTTTGTGTTTTGATCACAGGGAAGTTCTTTGTAATGTTATCATCCATGTCCTCAAACTTCCATCTGTTTTCTCATTGCAGGATGAACAGTTTTTAGGTTTTGGTTCAGATGAAGAAGTCAAAGTACGAAGTCCCACCAGGTCCCCCACAGGTAAGTTCAAGTTGCAGGATTGGGTGTTGACTTTCCGTTTTCCTTTGTGATGGCTTTGCTGAGCTTCTTCTGTTTGTTCCATCAAATCTCATTCACCATAAAAGCCACCCCAGTCTCTGGATTTAACGCAGTTAAGTGTTGGACTCTGTATGTCTGATCTGTAAAGGAACAGAGAAACTTTGAGAAAAAGAATTATACTGATGAGACCAGTATTTGAAACCTCATGTCAGAGCTTTGACTGGTACTAGAGAAGAAGCTTTTTTTTTTTTTTTAACCAGCTGTGATCTGCTTAAAAAAATCTTTTAATGTGTTTAAAAGGTGGCGTGTGCCCTTGAGAATTATTGCCCCTGCCCAACGTGAGGTTGGTACTGGGTTTGTGCCATTGCATATCTAGTTGTTGAGAAAAGGCAAGCTTGCATTTTTAAAAATGTTATCTCCATGATATCTTATGTGGGAGAAGAGGTTTGTTGGGAAGGTACTCTCTACATGTAGTGATAAAATGGTATTTCTATTTGTTGATTATCTGAAATGTTTTGGCAACTTGTGCAGGCAGTGTGACTGATACTGAGTAAATACTTGTGTGACCTGGGTAATGCTGATCCCACACTCAGAGAAATTTAATATGTACTCTGCTTTCTCTACTTCCCTCTCAGTTAAATCTAGTCCACGGAAACCTCGTGGGAGGCCCCGGAGCAGTTCTGACCGAAGTTCAGCTGTACTGTCAGACTCTTCGTCGGTGTGTTCCCCTTCGAGCAAGTCTGAAACCACATCCATGGAGAAAGTAAAGAAGAAGGAGTCGAAGAGTGGGGAAAAAAGACGAGGAAGACCTCCAACACTTACAAGTGTGAAATTCAAATTATCACAAGAGAAGGACACATCAGACATTCAAAAGGGCAGCAAAGAAGAAAAAGAGAGTCTGAAAAAAATCAAAAGGTCACCATCCACTACATTTCAGCAAGCAGCTAAAATCAAGAAATTAAGAACTAGTAAGCTCTCCCCACTGAAATCTAAATTCAAGCCTGGGGCAAAACTTCAGATTGGGAGGAAGAGCGTTCAGATCGTGCGCAGGAGAGGCAGGCCACCGTCCTCTGAACGGGTAAAGACTTCCTCAACTTTAGTCATAAACTCACAGCTGGAGAAGCCTCAGAGGATTCGCAAAGAAAAGGATGGCACGCCACCTCTCACAAAGGAAGAGAAGACTGCTGTCAGACAGAGCCCGCGCAGGATTAAACCCGTTAGGATTATACCTTCCACCAAAAGGACAGATGCCACAATTGCTAAGCAACTCTTGCAGAGGGCTAAAAAAGGAGCACAAAAAAAGATTGAGAAAGAAGCAGCCAAACTGCAGGGCAGGAAGGGGAGAACCCAGCTCAAAAATATCCGACAGTTCATCATGCCAGTTGTGAGTGCGATCTCTTCACGGATTATCAAAACACCCAAACGGTTTATTGAGGATGAAGACTACGATCCTCCTATTAAAATATCCAGACTAGAATCCACACCAAACAGCAGGTTCAGCGCTACATCTTGTGGCTCCAGTGAAAAGTCCAGTGCCGCTTCTCAGCATTCGTCTCAGATGTCTTCGGACTCCTCACGGTCCAGCAGCCCCAGCGTGGATACATCTACGGACTCCCAGGCTTCCGAGGAGATGCAGACACTTTCTGAGGAGCGAAGCAATACTCCAGAAGTTCACACTCCACTGCCTGTTTCTCAGTCCCCTGAAAATGATAACGGTGATAGGCGAAACAGAAGGTTTTCGATAACAGAAAGAAGTTTTGGCCAGAGGACTGCAAAAAAGCTGTCGGCCTTACCAAGTGTGCCGCAGCAGCAATCTTCCTCCTCTCCTCCTCCTCCTTTGCTCACTCCCCCACCACCACTGCAGCCTGCTTCCAGCATCTCAGACCATACCCCTTGGCTAATGCCTCCAACCATACCATTAGCCTCGCCCTTTCTTCCTGCTTCTGCTGCGCCCATGCAAGAGAAACGAAAGTCAATTCTGCGAGAGCCGACGTTTAGGTGGACCTCCCTGAAACATTCCAGGTCAGAGCCACAGTACTTCTCATCAGCAAAATATGCCAAAGAGGGTCTTATTCGCAAACCAATATTTGATAACTTCAGACCCCCGCCACTGACACCGGAGGACGTTGGCTTTGCATCTGGCTTCTCAACACCAGGTGCCACAGCTCCCACACGTCTGTTTTCGCTTCACTCTGGAGCCAGGTTTGACATGCACAAGAGAAGTCCTCTGCTGCGAGCACCCCGGTTCACGCCGAGCGAGGCCCACTCCCGGATCTTCGAGTCAGTAACTCTGCCCTCCTCAGTCGGTCGCGCCGCCACAGGGACCTCTGCTGCGGGTGTGTCCTCTCGGAGGCGGAAGAGGAAAGCGTTCAGCCCCATCCGATCAGAACCCAGATCTCCTTCACACTCCATGAGGACAAGGAGCGGGAGGCTTAGTACCTCTGACCTGACAACTCTCACCCCACAGTCTTCTGTCTCTTCCTCATTAACTAGCATTTCAGTTAGTTCTCTCGCCACTAGTGCCTTAAATTCAACTTTTACTTTTCCCTCTCATTCCCTATCGCAGTCTGGGGAATCAGCAGAAAGAAGCCAGAGACCGAGGAAGCAAACGAGCGCTCCAGCAGAGCCTTTCTCATCCAGTAGCCCTACTCCTCTCTTCCCTTGGTTCACATCAAGTCCCCAGACAGAGAGAGGCAGAAACAAGGACAGGGCAGCAGAGGAACTCTCCAAAGATAAAGATGCTGACAAAAACCTGGAGAAGGACAAGAGCAGAGAGAAAGACAGAGAGAGGGAAAAGGAGAACAAACGGGAGTCAAGGAAAGAGAAAAGGAGAAAAGGGTCAGAAATTCAGAGTAGCTCTGCTTTGTTTCCTGTAGGTAAAACGCCCAAAGAAAAAGTTGTCAGCGAAGATGTTGCAGCATCATCATCTGCCAAAAAAACTGCTGGGCGGAAAAAGTCTACAGCAGTAGATCCCACGGCAGATGTTTCCGCTGCTGCTCTGGTAGATACGGCAGCTGTCAAAACCAAAACATCCAAGAAAGGTAGAGGGGGCTTAGACAAATCAGACCTGGACGTCAGCCCCGCTGTGCCATCTTTGGAGAAGGAAAAAGCTCTGCGTCTTTCTGCTCCTTCGTCAAGCACTGTTAAACATTCCACTTCCTCCATCAGCTCTATGTTGGCTCAAGCAGACAAACTGCCAATGACTGACAAGAGGGTGGCCAGTCTTCTGAAAAAGGCAAAAGCCCAGCTGTACAAGATTGAGAAGAGCAAGTCCCTCAAACAAGCGGATCAGCCAAAAGCACAGGTATTCCTTTTTCCAAGTTGAATTTTTTGCTAGAGTGCATCTTACTTTGAACTTGCTCTGAAAGTCACAGTAGCTTTTGTATCCTGAGTGAGAAGAATTAATGTGCCAAGCAAAGCAGCTGTTAGTGCAACAGATGGCAAATGATTAGAAAACAAGGAGCCCTGGGCAGAAGCTGAGGGGAAGAGGGAGCTGCTGTGTAGTGAGCTCAGGGGGGAGCTGCGTGTGTTTTAGGGACCAGTATGGCATAACTGCTTATTGGGTTTCTCTGAATAAATCCAAGCAAAGTGATGGTCTAGAGTAGTACTGTCTCTGAAAAGTGCAGTTCCAGCAAAATGCGGTGTCTCTCTTGGGCTTGACATTTCTTGTGGCCCCTCCTTGAGTGTAAGGCTGGCTTCTGAAGAGCAAGTTGTTCCCTTAGTCTCTCTTGGTTTTTAACTTTGCACAGTGATCTGTCACTTATGAGAGGGAAGAAAATCCATTGGGATTTCACCTCTGATTTGGGGGACTGCTTCCTACCATTTTCCTCTTTTCCCTCTCCCCCACACCAAACCCACCCTTTTCTGCAGTCCTCTTTACCTACCAGAAAGGGAGGTGAGATACACTTTCAGGGAATACTTTTTATTTAAACTTTTACTTTTCCTAACATCATTAGTGTTGAAAATCACTAGCACATATTTCAAATAGAAAATTCTCCAACTGGTGTCTCCAAAATGAAGAAGTATTTACTTCTGTATGTCTGACCTGGTGTAGCAGAAGCCCAGGCCCTCACGGTTGCTTGTTTGGGGTAGTTCTTTTGGTGGGAGATATTCCAGAATCTTATGATCAAAACACAGAAAATGGCACTAAAATGCTGCATTTGTTTAGCATCTAGTAAACAGAAGCCCTTCATCTGAGACACCAGCATCTGCAAAGCTCTCAAACAGCCTCCTTTACTTCTGCCTTCTGCTGGATCAGTCAGCACTGAGTGCTGGTCCAAATCCAGTGGACTCTGATATTTGTGATGTCAGTGCCTTGATAACATGGCTTCATGAGCAAGTTGGTTTTCCAGTAGCGGACAGAAACTTACCTTGTAGCTCCAACTGAGTAAAACCTCTTGCTCTCTTGCATTTATCCTCCCTTGGATAGCTGAGGCTTAGAAGGCTGAATCTTTGCTTTTATCACGATTCTTACAAAGTGCAAGCTAAGGTATAGTTTGTCTCTGCTTAGAAGTTTCCATTACATGTTTCTCAGCCTCGTTTTGGTGCCTTTCTTAGGAATACTGTCTGTTGTCATGTTCTGAAATCTAGGGGCAAGAGAGTGATTCATCAGAAACATCAGTCCGAGGACCACGAATAAAACATGTTTGCAGGAGAGCAGCTGTTGCGCTGGGCCGCAAGCGAGCAGTGTTTCCTGATGACATGCCCACTCTGAGTGCCTTACCGTGGGAGGAGCGGGAGAAGATACTGTCTTCCATGGGGAACGATGGTGAGTTGGGATTTCTAGTTTTTGTCTGGATTTGTACAAAGTCAGCTTCTGTTGACTGCTTACAATGAGGACTTCAAGTGATTAACAAGGGAAAATATGTTAGAGCTCCGGGCTCTCTATTACAGTGCCACTCAAACAGGGTTAATCCTTTCAGCCACTGGGAATTGTGTCAAATACATGTGTTCTGCACCAAACTTGTGTTCTGCAGAGAGGTGTGTGTGCATATACACGTGTACACATCTGTGTATACACGCACTGACATACGAGCGTATACACACTCGTGTGGTTCTGCACATGAACTTAGACTTCTTGGACTAAATTAGACACTCCTGAAACATTCTTTAACATCAGCAAATTCACATTAGAAATGTTCTCTTGATAGATAAGTCATCGATAGCTGGCTCAGAAGAGGCTGAACCTCTTGCTCCACCTATAAAGCCCATTAAGCCGGTTACCAGAAACAAGGCACAGCAAGAACCTCCGGTGAAGAAAGGCCGGCGCTCCCGGCGCTGTGGGCAGTGTTCGGGCTGTCAAGTTCCAGAGGACTGTGGTGTCTGCACCAACTGTCTAGACAAACCCAAGTTTGGTGGGCGCAATATAAAGAAGCAGTGCTGCAAGTAAGTGAGAAACTATGCCTGCACTGACTGGATAAGTGTACCCTCACTCCGGGCCAGGAACAGCAGATTTGCCCTGTAGTATGGGCTTGGAGTGAGCTTGGCCTGGGCTGAGGCTGGATCAAAGCAGGGGACTATAAACAGCTTAAGAGTCAAGATCCCAAATCAAGATGAGCTTGTTATGAGCTCTTTCTCTGGAGTCACTTCTGGTTTATTCTCCCCAGTTTGACGAAACTGGCATTGAGAAGTGTTTGGTGTGAGACCAAAGGCTTCTGTTATGGGATTTTGCAAGGGAGGCAACGTACACATAAATATTTTTCTCTTATTTTCCAAATTGCATTCATGAAGAGCTTGTGTTTTCTAGATGATGCTTATCTGGCTTATATACACTTTGTATATCAAAGATGTCTCTAGGTGCCATTAAGAAATACCACTCTTCTTTGATATCTCCTGTCATTTTTTGTACATATCCCTTAGATTGAACATTTTTAAATTGCTGCATTAAATTGATTTTACCAGGCTAGATAATCTATCTGAAAGGGCAGCTGCTAAAGCAACACCAGTAGGTTGTTGTGGTATGAGAACTGTTTATAAAGCCTTGCTGTGAGAATTGCTGTGTGAGAGTACTCTGCAGGCTGGAAGAAGTCTTGCTCTCAGCAGCTTTGCCCAGGCCTCAGGCTGGGTTTCAGAGCCACAGGCCCTGCTACAAGAACAGACACAGAAACAAAACCTGGCCCAACATACAGAAGGCATTGCATGCTAAGTATAAGACAAATAGGGAATAAAGTTGAATAAAGTTAACAAAAGTCTTGATCTCCTAAACCAGTCACACTCCAAGAGTACTTGATTTTGTCTGAACAAAAGTAGTGCTTATATTGATAATTTTATTTTCAGTTCTTCATGTTGAGTATTTATAGACTGTCCTCTTAATGTTTGCATCTTTATTCTGATTTCATGACATGTTCTTTATTTTTAGAATGAGGAAATGTCAAAATCTACAGTGGATGCCTTCAAAAGCTTATCTCCAGAAGCAAGCTAAAGGTAGGCTAAAGCACAAGAGAGAAGTTTTCATTTCATAGGTTTTGCTCTCTGTGCTGTTGTTGTGGCTACACTGAGCTTATTTTACAAGGAGCCACCCTGCCTGCACTGATGGCAGGTGAAAGGGGCAGGAGAGATGTGGGTGCTGACAGCATTTGTACTCCCCTGTGTCTTTCAGCACTGGACTGGTAGTTTTGCTTCCTTCCTTTTGATTCATTTTCCTTCCTTTTCCTTCCTTCCTCACAAAGTCTGCTCGCAGCTCTGAATCTCTGCTACTGCAGGAGGATGTTGCTTACTGCTGTCTCAGAATAGGGGTCCAAGGTATAAGAATACAGATTGAAGCACAAGCCAAGTGCATTAGTTTATTTTTTGAGTACAGTTTTTTCTTTCATATGACAGAATGATGAAGTTCTGAATCAAAGTGTCCGTATCATTGTTTCAAAGAAGCAGCAAATTATTTGAAGTCACACCAGTTTGTCTTTTTGCTTTATCTGTGCTTCTTCTTCCTAGCTGCAAAAAAGAAAGAAAAGAAATCTAAGACAAATGAGAAGAAAGAAAGCCATTCTGGAAAAAATCAGTTGGACTCTGGACAGAAACAAGCTCCTCAAGCTGTTGCACCAAGAGAAGACAGTGCTGGGAAGAAGAGCAGTGAGCCTGCCCGTAAGCCTGTTGAGGAAAAGCATGAGGATGGGAATTCCTCCGTTCCCGTGTCAGAGCCCAAACCAGTTCCTACATCTGGTACCAGAAAGACTGGCAAGCAGACATTCCAGCAAGTCCAGCTCCCTCCTTCTCAGCCACCGAGCTCAGGACCTTTGAAAAAAGAAGCACCTAAACTTAGCACTTCTGAGCCCAAGAAAAAGCAGACTCCCCAACCAGAAATAGGTAAATGGGACTATTTATCCTCAGTATGTTTGAGTCGTGTTAAGTAACAATATTAATACCAGTAAAAACTGTTGGGTTTTAAATATGATAAATGCTTTGTGGTGTGGTGAAAGTACAGCAGATTATTTTGAAAATTTTGCTTAGAACTGGCTTCTGTTTTGAGCCACAGAGTATGTTGGGGCAGGGAGAAAGATGGCCATCCTGGTTGGGACTGAGTCATGTAGCTGTGGCAGTCTGGAAGTATGTTTTCGTATGTTAAGCCTGTCAACTTCCTAGTCTGAATGTGAAACCAGGAGGATGTAATCTTTTAACACAAAAGCGTAGTCCACTATTGGATGTAGTGCAGAGCAACATGAACAGTGACCAGCCAGGCAGCTCTGGGATTTCTGTGGCTTTGCACCCACAGTGCTCCAGATTGTTAGCAGAGCAAACTCTGCTAGTCATGCCTCCAGGAGACTGCTCATAGTTGGTGAGGTGCAGCCACAGAAGAGGGTGGAAAAGTTCTAGTCTAAGACTTATCGCATGTTACCCAGCTGATTTTTTTCCCTTTTCTTCTCTACAGGTGGCTGTTAGTTACTTGAAATACTCATAATTTTTCCCCCCCTTCCTAGGCACAGAACAAAGCAAACAGAAAAAAATTGCTCCCCGTCCAACTTTCCCTGTGAAACAGAAACCAAAAGAAAAGGTGAATACTGTTTTTTGTACAGTCAGTAAAATTTCAAGCACCTGGAACTTCTCTCTGTCTAGAAAGTAGAACCATCTTGCTTAACCCTTTGCAGATACTTTTTTATATTTGGTTCTTAAAGATGTTAGGTTTTTCCTTGTTGGCTGTATGTGGATACCAGAAAAACCTGGTCTATGCCTAAGATTTGGCTTAGGTGTTGTTTTGATCTCGAAGACTTGTGCACTGGGGGGTGGAGGCTCGTTTTTCCATAAAATACGGAACTACCTTTGTCTCAGAAACAGCTCCGTCGTGGAAAAATAAAATAATTGTCTTATTTAAATATGAGGGAGAAGTGCATAGGGCCTGATTACACCCAGAGCTGCCCCACTGCAGCAAAAGACCAACCCGCGCTCTGGTGGGAGAGAACAACGTGATGGTAGAGGAAAGTGCAGTACATGGAATTACAGCTGTGATTGCATGTGGAATGCTCTCAGGGAATGGTTTGCGGAACGGTCACTTCCCTGCAGCTTCGACACACTCATTAATTCTGTGCTGGTTTGGGGGTTTGTCTGTGAATTATCTACAGCATCGGATGTAACAGCAGGGTAAGTTCTAATGCCCAGGGTTGAGATTAATGCAGGCTCCTTTGCTTGACCAGGAAAAACCCCCTCCTCTAAGCAAGCCAGAGAGCAGCACGCTGAACTTGCTCAGCACTCTGACTAACGGCAGCAGTTCCAAGCAAAAGCCACCTACAGATGGAGTCCACAGAATCCGAGTGGATTTCAAGGTAGAGGACAAAATGTTTTAAGTATTTGAATGTTCCATGGCTCTAGACACTGGAACTAGAGTCCCCTGAGAGTGCTGAGTTTGTGTGTCTGGTACCTTTCCCAGGGAACTGCAAATAGGAGCCTCATGAAGTCACTTGGTTGATTCTTAGAAGCTTGTTATGCCTTTTTTTTCCTTATAATTAGAGTACTGGATGAAGAGACACTTAAAGCTTTAAAACCTTAACTGTCAATGTGTGAGGATGAGCAAGAATTTGAGGTTTATGAAGAATTATTCCATTAAGATGGAACTTTAAATCCTTACCACAACTTGAGCCAACAAGATATGGGGAAAATGTTAGTAACTTGTAATTCACAATATTTGGGGTCTATTTGGGGTTTTAAAATGATAAATCATGTACTTTTTTGAACAACACTGTTGAAATAATAATAAAAATTAATATTTTCCTAATAATTTTTTAGTCCATCTCTAAGTGTTGATACTGGAGACTATAGTGAGATCTCATAAATGTTTTATACAAATATGGAGCTTAAATAAAGTACAATTCTTCTGAAATTTCATTTTTAGTAATAACTGTGCAATTGTGAAAAGCGTTGTCTTGTTCCTCAGGTTTGCCTTCCATAGAAGGAAGGCTCTAGCAGGCACTGAGCGCTCTCGGCAGGAGCAGTGCCGAGTGTGACTCCCAAAATACACTGTAAAGTAGAGGTAGACGTTGAAATTATTTCAGTTTGAGACTTCTTGATCACAGGCCCAGAACGTAAAAAACAGCAATCATGTGAGCACTTTGTACTGATGTTATATGCCTTGTTCTGCATGGTGATGTGTCCTTTTGTACTTTCAGGAGGACTGTGAAGTGGAGAATGTTTGGGAGATGGGTGGGTTAGGCATCGTCACCTCGGTACCTATTACTCCCAGGGTGGTGTGTTTTCTCTGTGCCAGCAGTGGACATGTGGAGGTAAAGCATTGTGTTCTGCTGTTGATGACTTAGTTACAGCACTGTGTTGTTACAAAAATAAATAAAAATTATAATGACTGTAATTCAGAAGAAATTAAAATAATACATGTAAATCTGTCCTTGCTAGAATTTGTCCCAAGATACTCAAGTGCAAGGTATTTAAAATCAGTTTAGAAACTTCTTCAGTGCTTACTTTGGAAGTGCATTAAGTGTGAAGAATAGCATATTTGAGAGCATCCATGTCTCTGAATTTTTGAACTCACATCTAATGTAATGCAGAAGCTTTGCTCTCTTTTAACTGGAAATAAGAAAGGCTGCCCTATGGTGCAAAAGGGCTTTAGGCAGCAATGACTTTCCCAGGTGTGTCTGTACCTGCAAAGAGCTGCAAACTGTTACAGAAACGTGACTGGAAAGCTTCTGGTGCTGCCTGAGGAGCTGGATTGAGATGTATTAAATGCATTTCCAGGTGTAGATAGGTGCCTTCTGAGCATCTTCAGACCAGCTGACCTGGGAAAGTGATAACTCTAGGAAAGTCTGGGTTCTGGTGAGTGGACAGTACTAGGGAAAAGGGGGTTAAGTTCTGGATGTGGACATCAGTGCACTTGAGGTCATGAAGGTCCAGTGGGGCATGGAGCCATCCCCTTTTCAGTCAGGGTGCTCCAGGCAACAAACAATTTCCGTGTCCCCTGTGAGCCTACAGTGTTCATGCCCTGAGAGTGACTGTTTTTCCAATATGACCAGCCTTGTAGGGGATACAGAGAAATTAGAAGAGCTTTCTAATGGCCACCTGGGCTGAACGGAGGAAGATACTTTTTGTTCTGCATGTCCCTACTTTCTGCACTAAATGTGTCTTCTGGTCCAGTTGGCTTGTGTTACAGGGAGGGAACAAGAGAGGGAGATCCTGAAGAACCCTGCAAGGCTTTGTCGATGCTCAGAGCACTTAGTTAGCAGGTACCAGACTCCTGGTGGCTGCGAGGTGTCCAGTCTGTATTTGGGTTTATCTGAAATACGCGCTCAGTTTCCCTCCTAAAATATGACAGTAGGAATGCTTGTTCTGTCGGTTGTAAAGCAGAATTCAAAGTAGTTTGGAGCACAAGGGGGTTTGTTTGGGAGCTTCAAGCAGCTTCTGCGTTGCTAAAACCTGCTTCTCCCTCCCTTGCAGTTTGTGTATTGCCAGGTCTGCTGTGAGCCCTTCCACAAGTTCTGCCTGGAGGAGAGCGAGCGGCCCCAGGAGGACCAGCTGGAGAACTGGTGCTGCCGTCGCTGCAAGTTCTGCCACGTGTGTGGGAGACAGCACCAGGCCACCAAGGTACCCCAGAACTGCTGGGAGCCCCAGCAACACCCCCACTGGTCCCAGAGCTCCTCTTGCTCCAGAACTTGGCGAGGAGAGCTGAGGGGCAGAGTCTCCGCACTGGGGAGGAGACCTCTCGAGTTGCTCCAATGCAGTTTCTTTCTCGTGCTCCAAATGGGGGATTCAATAAAAAATTAAAATGTCCAGGATTTTGCATACCTTTGCAGGGTCTCTGTTCCAATGCTTTTTCCCCTTATTCTTGTAGCAATTGCTGGAGTGTAACAAGTGCCGAAACAGCTATCACCCTGAGTGCCTGGGCCCAAACTACCCAACCAAACCCACCAAGAAAAAGAAAGTTTGGGTGAGGCGTTTTAATTTCTTTTTTGGAAAATTCATTTATTGACTGATCATAACGCACCAGAGCTCTGCAGACCTCTGATGCAATTGCTCAGCTTTTCAAGCCAAGGTGCCTGTTGCTTCGGAAGATACATTCAGAAACAGATAATGAGGTGGCTGGTTGATAAGATGTTCTGAACAAGCAGGGTTTTTAAAGAGGTTACACCTTTTTTTAGTTGTAGTAGATCTTCTGATCATAGTAAGTCTTTTGATCATAGTCCCATAAAGTGGAAGAAGCTCTTTAGAATGGAAGCATTTACCTTGTTAACAAATCTGTTGATATTGGTGTTGAGAGACAATTTGGATTAATGTCCTAATTTCCATCTTTCAAGCTTTTGTTCTAAACAAGTGCCAATAGTGTATTTCCTTCTAGGAGTTTGTAGGTGTTTTCTACTACGATACATAAAGTTTGTAAACTTTTAAAAGAAGACTTTGTATTTTAGATCAGAAGAAATGCCACAACTACATATGCTGTTTTATGTGAGGGAAAGGTGATATTTTCTTCAATGCAAATATGAAGGACAGAAAAAACTATACTGCAATTTCGTTTAATATTTTTTCTTGTTGCATTATTACCATCTTGCCATAAAAGGAGTGAGCTCTGTTCCTTTTGGTGAAAGTTTCAGCATTTGAAACTCCTTGTTCTGTTGGATGAGTTCTCAGTGCTCATTAAATAAAATTATGAAATGTGTTGTTTGCACAGAAAGCACAGGAACTGCTGGATAAAAGCATGTAACTCTTGCCAAATGCATTCTTTTTCCAGATATGTACCAAATGTGTTCGCTGCAAGAGCTGTGGATCAACAACACCAGGCAAAGGGTGGGATGCACAGTGGTCTCATGACTTCTCCCTGTGTCACGATTGTGCCAAACTCTTTGCTAAAGGTACATAAAGTTGTGACTCTTTACAGCAGGGGCCTCCTCAGCTGCTTAGTTTTGAATCAGTCAGTGTCAGTATGAGTGAGCAGAGGGCCAGCATGACAGCTGAGCTTGGCACAGTCCAGGCAGCAGTGCAGGCTGGTTAAGGTCAAGCCTGAAAGAGCATGTAACAGTTCCTGTCAAGGCCAGGATCTTAGAGCATGCAGTGGCTCACCAAAGTCACCACTGCTTTATTTTCAGAGTTTGGAGCTTTCAGCATGTAAACTCTGTGCCATGTGAAGGAATTATTACACACCTGTTAGCCCAGGATTTCAAGTAGCAGTTGAGGAAAAGACATTTTAAAGTATTCTGGACTTAAAAGCAACAAAATTTCTATTGTAAAGTGGTTGTTTCCTGTGTTAGTTGCTGTACATGATGCCTTTGAACCTCAAAGGGGCATTCTTGGGAAAAATCCCAGGATAGAAAATCTTAACTGTCTCACATAATTTCTTGCCTGTGTGTCATCTTTTTCCTTTCATTTTGCTCTTGCATATAATATTTTTTTAGTCTTACCACGCCCAAAAAATGGGCGCCCAGCCATGGGATTCTAGAGTAGGCAGTGGTCTTTCAAAGTTATTTGTTGTAGCCTCCTGACAGTAGATGGGACTGTGCTGGCAGCTTACTGGGAAGGGTGTTCAGAGCTGCTTGGTGCACCAGGAAGTAACCACCCAGCCTTTAAGATGTGTGTGGAGTCCAAACTCCTGATGAAATCTGATTATGTTTGCAGGAAATTTTTGCCCTCTCTGTGACAAATGCTACGATGATGATGACTATGAGAGTAAGATGATGCAGTGTGGGAAATGTGACCGCTGGGTCCACTCCAAATGTGAAAACCTTTCTGGTAAGGAAATCCTCATCCCGTCAGTACTAAAGAACACAGGGTAGTGATTAGATCAGAGCAATCCAGTCCTGGACCTTTCTACTAGAGTGTTACTTTAACACCCTCACTTGTGACCTACCTGAAAAATACCTGTCAAGTTGGTGACAGGTAAACCAGTGCTAATACCAATGACATCCTGAAAGCACAGGACTTGCTTCAAAGGCAGTGTCACTCAGTTAGCTGCAGAAGGGGCTTTTGTTACCTGAAAAGTATTTCAGTTAGGAAGTAAGTGCAGGGCAGGGGCTTTTCCCTGTATCCATCCTTCAGTGAAGTACTTCAGATGGTTATCTTATCTTCTTTTGTCTCCAGATGAAATGTATGAGATACTGTCCAACTTGCCTGAGAGTGTCGCGTACACCTGCATTAACTGTACAGACCAGCATCCTGCAGAGTGGCGTCTGGCACTGGAAAAGGAGCTGCAGGTTTCCCTGAAGCAGGTTTTAACAGCCCTGTTGAATTCCAGAACTACCAGCCACCTGCTGCGGTATCGACAGGTAAGCTGGAGCTTCTGTCCTCTTAGTGTTAGTCCAGCTTGTGACGTGCCTGGCATTCACTTGAGCTGTGGTATTGCTGTGCCTCTTCCTGCAGAAATGTCTGCATCATATTTGGAACAACACATGCTGTGATTTATTTATATTTTTTCTTTCTTTTGTTCGTTCAACTTGTGAAGCTGAAAAAATATAGGGTAAAGTTCTTCAAGGAATGGGAGGATTTTGCTCTGTGATGGTGAAGGTGCTTTTCTGACAGAAGAAGAGGATCTTAGTCTTGAAATATGCAGTCAGAAATAAGACTTCTAAACAATGGGTTTGATTCTTATAGCTGATGGCTCTGCCCTGCTGTGCACCTTACAGGTCATAGCAGGAAGCTGCTTAAGAGCTTTTCATTGTTCCTACATTTTGGACAGAAATCAGAACTCGGGTCTCCTTTCATTCACATTAGCGAGAATCTCTGGGCCAATAAATGTGCTTGGGAGTGTATCATGAGGAGCAGCTACATTTCAATAGCCAACATCCCTCTGTCTCATTGCTGGTGTTCACAGGCAGCAAAACCACCTGATTTAAATCCTGAAACAGAAGAGAGCATCCCATCCAGAAGCTCTCCTGAGGGTCCCGATCCTCCTGTCCTAACAGAAGTCAGTAAACAGGAGGAGCAGCAACCTCTGGATCTGGAAGGAGTGAAAAGAAAAATGGATCAAGGAAGTTACACATCTGTGGTATGTCAAAGTTTTCATGTTCCACTCTATTATGCTATAGACTCTGTGAATTGCTTTATGACCTGTGGTGTTTATAACTGACCAGGCTTAAGCCTTTTCTTCAGGAACACGGAAGCAGGTTATCGTGCTGCTAAAAATAATTCTGGCTGGCACTGATGTTGATGTTGGCCCAGAGACAAGTAATTGATGCTGTTGTAGGGCTCTCTGTAATCAGCAGTGATACTTGGTTAGACCCCATTTGCTCTTAGTCAGGTGTTTATGTAGATGGAAACAGGACAGGTCATCCTTCATGTGGAAACTTTGACTGAAGGCCTGGCCCAATAGCTCTGCTGCTGTCAGTTAGCTAAAAAGGAAGGAATTCATGGGTGAAGGGGTGACTTATTCAAGGGTCAGTTACAGAAAATGCTAGTGTTGAACAAATCAGTTCTCTTTGCAGAGACCAGCCTTTTACTTTTTTCCCCTACAGAATCTGTAATCTTTGAGGAACACTGTATGTTGCAAAGTGCTTGACAAATGTTGACTGTGCCAGATTTTGACCAAATCCTTCTGAGGTAGCTAGTTTAGTGGATGTAAAACTGATCAGAAGTCTGCTCCTTGTAGAAGGAAGAAGTGAACAGTTGTGGGTGTAGCAGCTCTGCCAGCCAGTTTGCAAATGTAGAGGGCTGCTTGATTCTTCACAGCCAAATTCTCTTTCTGCTTTTAAGTCATGCTCTTGTCCAATCTGATAGTCATCTAGATGCTCATTTGACGCCCTAAAGGATTAGCGGATGGTGTAGCTGTGCAAAAGACAATCCTGTTAATGTGAAGTTTTGTGGGTTTCTTACAGTTGGATTTTAGTGATGACATTGTGAAGATAATTCAAGCAGCCATTAATTCCGATGGCGGGCAGCCGGAGGTTAAGAAAGCCAACAGCATGGTCAAGTCCTTCTTTATTCGGGTGAGATGGGCTGCAGTTATTTTGAAATCTGCTTGGTATCCTACCATTGCTTGCTGCTGTTGGAATCCAAAGGGCCATCACACTTGCCCTTGCTTGGGTCTTTCCAGGAATAAAATAATACATTGTCAGAGTTGTTGATGTTAATGAAATGTTACTAGTTGTGCATTTACAGTAGATCTTGGCTGAATGTCTTTGAATTTTTGGGTATGTTGTCTAACTTTTCTAATGGGTTGTTGTTTTCCTTTAGCAAATGGAGCGTGTTTTTCCGTGGTTCAGTGTAAAAAAGTCCAGATTTTGGGAGCCAAATAAAGTAACAAGCAAGTAAGTAACTGTTCTGTATCCGACTGTGACACCCTGCTGTTTGCCAGCTGTCCAAGCAAAACGTATTGAGAGAGCCTGTTGCGGGGTTGGGATTTCTGGTTTTCTTTTTTTTTTTTCCCCTAGGAAGTTACACATTAATCCCATTCCCAAGTTTTGTACATGCTTCCTTGTTCTAAAGCAGAACACTTTTTAGAACTATTTACAACTATTTAGAACTAGGTATTACTGTGTGTTGACTTGTCAGTCCTGTCCTTCCTTCTCTCTCTTCCTTCTCACACCCCCACTTGGGGTGGCTCTCCTGCACCTGTTACCCTCCAAAGAAACAGACACTCACATCACAAACCTTAAAATGTGAGTGGTCACAGCCTTTGTGGGGACCACCTGTAGGCTGTAGGTAATTAAATGAGTTATTAGAGGGGGAGATGTCAGGTGGGCCCTGGTAGCCAGGGCACAAGGTCCTCTGGTGCAGCCAGGTGTGACACTGACCCCTTGCTCCATCCCAGCAGTGGTATGTTGCCAAACGCGGTGCTGCCCCCGTCGCTCGACCATAATTATGCTCAGTGGCAGGAGCGTGAAGAGAACAACCGCACTGAACAGCCCCCTCTGATGAAGAAAATCATTCCAGCTCCAAAACCCAAAGGGCCTGGAGAGCCGGATTCACCAACTCCTCTACATCCTCCTACACCTCCCATCTCTGGTAAGAAAACCAATGGCAGCACTGCCAATCCCAAATCCGAAGCACTTTGGTCCAAAGCTCCTCATAGTAAAGGGAGGGTGGTATTAGTTCTGAATGTAACTGTCTTGAGACCTCTGTGACCTTAAAATCATTCGGAGGCTGTTACACACGAGGTGTTTCTGAGCTAAGCTTGGCTGTGTGGAGGCTGATGTGTGCTTTGTTTTCCAAGCTGGCTATTGAAAACTCTTTTACCCTGTTTGCTTACTGACAGTCTCTCCAGATGAATTTTTGCCTTCCTGAATTTCAAGAATTCACACTGTTCTCTCCTTTAACTCTAAGGCTCTGACAGAAGCAGAGAGGATAGTCCTGAACTGAACCCACCTCCAGATGTAGAAGACAACAGGCAGTGCGCGTTGTGCCTGAAATACGGTGACGACAGTGCTAATGTGAGTATGTGCCACGTGCCCATTTCCACAGGAGCCCATTTAAGCAGTGCTGTAGGTTTTATGCATGGTTGTGTCTCATAGAAATTTGGAAAAAAAACATTTCCTTCCATTCTTTAGGATGCCGGGCGTCTTCTCTATATCGGCCAAAACGAATGGACACATGTGAACTGTGCTTTGTGGTCAGCAGAAGTGTTTGAAGATGATGATGGTTCTCTGAAAAACGTGCACATGGCTGTCATCCGGGGAAAGCAGCTGGTGAGTACAAGCAAGAACGTTTCGTTAAACTTCACACTGATTTAGAATCACAGAACCAAGACAGGAGCCCAGCTGAAAGATGCCTTGTGTGTGTGTTTGTTCTGCTCTGTCCTTTCTTGCAGTATTTTTTTAACACTATAACAGTACTGAAGGAAGGTATTTGAAAAGTTGTTTTATCATTGCTCAATTCAGAAATATTGTGGAGATAAATTGAAGCTTGCAAATGTGAGAGTTGGATATGGAGCTGAAGCAGGAAAGTCTGAGGCCTGGAGGAACCAGTCCACAAATGCAAAAGTTCTTCTATATGAGGGATCCTTCTTCCTCTTACCTCCTCCTCCATGTCTCACTTTTGCGTGTGAGTCACTGTAGTGAAATGGAACGACAGTGAAGTGGGAGATCAGGCATTAGTCTAAACTTCTGTCTGTGCCAAAAAAACAACTGACAACAGTAATGGTGGTCTTGTTTTAGAAGAGATTAAATTTTAACTTTTTTTTTTCTGCCTTTGCAGAGATGTGAGTTCTGCCAGAAGTCAGGCGCCACAGTAGGCTGCTGCCTCACTTCCTGTACCAGTAACTATCATTTCATGTGCTCACGAGCCAAGAACTGTGTCTTTCTGGATGATAAGAAAGTTTACTGCCAGAGGCATCGTGACTTGATCAAAGGAGAGGTGAGATTCTTCTGTCCTGGTCTGCCTCACACTCTGAAGGTGGGGTTAGCCTGTAACTATGAGCACTTTCTAGAAGTTCATGTTGAGTGTGTTCCTCACAAACGAGGGCTGGACCGCAGTGCTCTTCAAAAGATGTCAGTGGTACAGCTGGCCTGGGGCAGTTTGGCAAGTGGTGCTGTGTGGCAGTTCAAAAACCAAAAGATCAAACTGAGGATGGAGTAGGACAGGCTGCATAGTGTACATGTGGTGGTTCCTTTAATGAGTAGTTTTGTGGTTTCTTGTTCCAGGTGGTTCCGGAGAATGGGTTTGAAGTTCTTAGGAGAGTTTTTGTGGACTTTGAAGGGATCAGTTTGAGAAGAAAATTTCTTAGTGGCTTGGAACCAGAGAACATCCACATGATGATTGGTATGATCTAGTCTCTGGATACTTGATCCACCTTTGGTGCTGGAATGTGGTTCACAGAACTGTTCTGTTCCTCTCTCTGCTCAGGTTCAATGACAATAGACTGTTTAGGAATTCTGAATGACCTCTCAGACTGTGAAGATAAGTTGTTTCCCATCGGCTATCAGTGAGTATAAACTGTTTCATGATTTGATGTCTTTCAGTATATTTCATGCCAAACCAGAACTGAAATAACATATGGGAAAATTGACTGTAGCTTTCCTACACTGCTGAGGAATCTCTGATTAAGCTGGGTGTGCAGCATGTTTTGCCAGGAGGCCTTTGGCCCATGTAGTTTTGAGAAACTGAAAATTTGAAACAGGAATGAGGTTTACTCAACTGTTGATTAAATTACTTTATGTTTGAATTATCTTCCAGGTGCTCCAGGGTGTACTGGAGCACAACAGATGCCAGGAAGCGCTGCGTGTATACCTGCAAGATCATGGAGTGCCGACCTCCAGTCATAGAACCTGACATTAACAGCACTGTAGAGCACGATGATAACAGAACAATTGCCCATAGCCCAGTTTCCCTTACAGGTAATCTTTTAAGGACTTTATAGAAGTATATTCTCTGTATGGTTTTGCCACAGTGCATCTCTTAAACAGATTTGGACTAGAATCCACTTCAGGCTTCCAAATTATGTTACAGCATCTTAAGACTTTAAGGTCCTGACTGTACTGCTAACTTTGAAAACTTCAGCCAAACGAACACTGCTGCAGGGATGGTTTCTAGTCTACAGCTTATAGAATTTTCTAGTGATCTAAAACTTCAAACTGTACTTGAAGTGTCAGTGTTGGTCTGTAATATGGGAGTTCAGTACAATGTTGAATAGTCATACTGTGCTGCTTAAGTATTTCCAAATTGTTTTCATGTATCCCAGGGTAAAGCAGTGAAAGATTTTTAAAACATTTATAGTTGTCATTGTCAACATAGAATTCTAAACTCTATAAATACATAGTGGAATTTGATGTGTAAGCTGAGCATTAATGTATTGCTACAAGTATTTGAAAATGTTCTTATGAGAAGAAACCAGGTATTATCTGATGGCAGATCTTTGACTTTGTGTTCATTTAACAAACACCCTGTTTCTCAAAGTGGAACCTGATAGCAGTATATACTTTATCAGGTCATAGCTTTTAGAGTTCAGTGATGGCTTATACTGTTGTTTCTCTTTTATACAACAACAGAAACTCTACCGAAAGACAGCCAAAATACACCTGAAATTGTAAACCCACCATCACCAGATCGTCCCTTGCATTCTCAGACCTCTAGTTCCTGTTACTATCCAGTGGTCTCAAAGGGCCCCAGGATCAGAGCACCAAGTTATCCATCCACACAGAGGTCTCCTGGATCTAGGCCGTTGCCCTCTGCAGGTATTTCTAGTGCTGTTGACTTTGATTGAGGTTTGTTTTGAAAATATTTTTGTTTAGTTTGTGCCTTTTATTTGGCTTCCTTCAGAATGGGGTGTTACATTCTGTTTCTAAAGAAAGGAGTGAAATGGCAATAGGCTTGAGGAGAGGAAAGTTCTGACAAAACACAGTAGAGATGGCTTGTTGAGAAATGTACAACTGACACAAACATTCCCCTGGGATAAAGAAGCAGCATTTGGGCAATATAATAGTAGTGACCCAGAAGAGCTGTGATAAAAGTTAGGGACTTAACATCTCAGTCAGTATTTTTCTAGAGAGAGTCAGAAATGTGGTATTGTAATTCAGTTGCTGTTTCTGTATGAATGACTCATGTTTTGTTTCAAACTGATGTTGGAAATTCCCATCTAAAGTTGAGGTACCAAACCCTGAGATGCAAATTTGTCAGCTCCACGTGGTGAATCCTGGTTGACAGTATCAGGTTTTTAACACTTATCTCAAGTATCATCATTATGTTGGTGCTATTTGGCTGAAAGGTTTTGTTGGGTTTTAATTTCTTGTGTTTTATATGAAGGAATAGGGTGTGCTTTGATTGTGAAGGTTTCAGGTCATCTGACAGTCTTTCTTGCCTTCTTTTCTCAGGAAGTCCTACCCCAGTGACCCATGAAATAGTGACAGTAGGGGATCCTTTGCTGTCCTCAGGACTTAAGAGCATTGGTTCTCGGAGACACAGCACCTCTTCTTTGTCACAGCAGCAATCAAAACTCCGAATGGTTTCCCCTGCACGAGCTGGGAACACTTACTCCAGGCATGGTGTGTCTTCAGTTTCCAGCCTGGGGGCCTCTTCAGAACATGAACTGACCGTCAGAAGTACCGACCGCTTTGTGGGGTCGGTGAACACGGGTCCTCCTAGTGCTCCAGTTCAAAGTTGCTCTACTAGTTCAGGCTCCCAGAAAACAGCACCTGCAACTGGAAGTAAAACTTACCAGCTGGATGCATCTCCATCTACGGAAGGGAAACATTCCAGCAGTTCAGATTTGATAGCCAAAGGTGCGCCTTCTAAGGGAGAGAAGATGAAAGCGGTGACCTCGAAGGACCCAGATTATTCAGCTCATACTTTTGTCCCTGGAGGAAGCTCCAAAGTGTCCACTCAACCAACCAGTTCATCAGGCACAGAAGCGAATGTTAAAATAGGAACCTTTCAAGAGTGTTCAGGATCATTTTCTTCCAAAGAAGCAATAGCCTTTCCACCTTTGCATCAGAGAGGCCCAAGGAAAGACAGAGATCAGCATGTGGAACCTGTACAGCCAGAGAAAACAACTGTGGCTGATGAGACGGATGCAAAGACCTTGAAGTCTGCTGGAGTAAACAGCAGATCTCCTGCAGCAAGTGAGCAAGTAGTTTCTGCCCCCAGAGAGAGGCGTCAGAAGGGTAAAAAGTTAATGAAAGACAGTTTTAAAGAGAAGCATTCTCTGAAATCTCTTACAGAGTCAAGTCAAGCAGTAGGCAGTGATGAAGGAAACCTGAAACCAGAATTTGGCCATCAGGGCTTGGCAACTGAACAAATTAGTCAGAGGTTATGTAATAATATTCCTGCTGAAAAAGCTGGTGAGAAGTCTCCACCTTCACAAGGGCCATCTAAAGGGTCATCAGTGCAGGTTGAAGCAGCCCCTAAGGAATCGCAGGCACCGAGAAAACGCACTGTTAAAGTCACTCTGACTCCTCTCAAGATGGAAAGTGAAAACCAGTCTAAAAATGCACAGCAGGAAAGTGATGCTGAAACTCAGTCTGCTGGGGCAGACCTGGCTGCTCTGGCTGAGCCCTCCTTGGCTTCGGAAAGCCCAGAAGAGAACCCTGTAGTTCAGGGAAGCCCAAATGAAGCGCCAGCACAGGAATCTCAAAATAACACATATGAAAATTTGCCCATTCAAGATAACAACTTGATGCTCCAGGATGGTGCTAAAGCTCAAGAAGAAGGCTCATACAAGCGGAGGTATCCACGGAGAAGTGCTCGGGCCAGATCCAATATGTTCTTTGGACTGACTCCTCTGTATGGTGTGAGGTCCTATGGAGAGGAAGACATTCCCTTCTACAGTAACTCAACTGGCAAGAAGCGAGGGAAGCGTTCTGCAGAAGGACAAGTGGATGGCGCAGATGACTTGAGCACATCAGATGAAGATGATTTATACTACTATAATTTCACAAGGACAGTGGTTTCCTCAAACACAGAGGAGAGGCTTGGATCCCATAGTTTATTCAGGGAGGAGGAGCAGTGCGATCTTCCAAAAATCTCACAGCTAGACGGTGTGGATGACGGAACTGAAAGTGATACAAGTGTCACAGCAACAACCAGAAAAGTCAACCAGGTAACTAAAAGGAGTGGCAAAGAAAATGGGACAGAGAACTTAAAGATGGATCGAACTGAAGAAGCTGGAGAGAAAGTACAAGTCACCAAGAGCTCCACTGTCCACAAAACTGACCCCAAGATTGATAACTGCCACCCTGTGAGCAGGGTTAAAGCGCAGGGTCAGGACTCACTGGAGGTGCAGCTGAGTTCATTGGAAACAGGCCGCAGGACTCACGCAAGCACACCTTCCGACAAGAACTTACTGGACACTTTCAACACAGAACTTCTGAAATCTGACTCTGACAATAACAACAGCGATGACTGTGGGAACATCCTCCCTTCTGATATCATGGACTTTGTACTGAAGAACACACCATCTATGCAGGCATTGGGAGAAAGTCCAGAGTCCTCATCATCAGAACTCCTGACGCTTGGAGAAGGTTTAGGTCTTGATAGCAACCGTGGCAAGGATATGGGTTTGTTTGAGGTGTTCTCCCAGCAGCTGCCCACTGCTGAGCCTGTGGACAGCAGCGTCTCTTCCTCTATATCAGCAGAGGAGCAGTTTGAATTGCCACTGGAGCTTCCTTCTGATCTCTCTGTTCTGACCACTCGCAGCCCTACGGTGCCCAGCCAAAATCACAACAGGCTCGCTGTCATCTCGGAGTCTTCTCTTTCCTCTTCGGGAGAGAGGTCAATGCTTGCCTTGCCTTCCACAGAGTCTGGGGAAAAGAGAGTGACAGTTACAGAAAAATCTGCCTCGGGGGAAGGCGATGCAGCTCTCCTGAGTCCAGGGGTAGACCCAAGCCCTGAAGGACACATGACTCCCGATCACTTCATCCAGGGTCACATAGATGCAGAGCATATAGCCAGCCCACCCTGTGGCCCCGTCGAGCAAGGGCACGGCAGCAACCAGGATTTAACAAGAAACAGCGGGACTCCAGGTATCCAGGTGCCGGTGTCACCCACTGTTCCCCTCCAGAGCCAGAAGTACGTGCCAAACTCCACAGACAGTCCTGGCCCTTCACAGATCTCCAACGCTGCGGTGCAGACAACGCCACCCCACCTCAAGCCGCCCGCAGAAAAACTTCTGGTAGTCAATCAAAACATGCAGCCCCTGTATGTCCTCCAGACTCTACCCAACGGTGTCACCCAAAAGATACAGTTGACACCTTCTGTTAGTTCTGCACAGAGTGTGATGGAGAGCAATGCTTCGGTGCTGGGGCCCATGGGGAGCGGGCTCACGCTGACCACAGGATTAAATCCAAGCTTGCCTTCATCTCAGTCGTTATTCCCTCCCACAAGCAAGGGTCTGCTGCCCATGTCCCATCACCAGCATATACATCCCTTCTCCACAGCTGCTCAGACTGGCTTCCCACCCAACATCAGCAGTCCTTCGCCAGGTCTTCTGATTGGGGTGCAGCCACCTCCTGATCCTCAGCTCTTAGTGTCCGAAGCTAGTCAGAGGACAGACCTTGGTACCACTGCTTCTACACCAGCTGCTGCCCTGGGCAAGAAACGGCCCATATCTCGTCTGCAGTCACGGAAGAACAAGAAGCTGGCTCCCTCTGGAACTGCTTCTGCTATAGCTCCTCCTGACATGGTCTCTAACATGACCTTAATTAATTTTGCTCCTTCCCAAATTTCCAACCACCCACTGGATTTGGGAACCATTGCAAATTCAACATCCCAGAGAACTGTCCCCAATATTATCAAAAGGTCCAAGTCTGGTGTCATGTATTTTGAGCAAACATCTTTGCTCCCACAAGGTGGGACCACTACTGCAGTCAGCACGTCTCCCAGCGTTATTGGTCCAGATGCTAGTCACCTCCCAGCAGGGCCTGTATCGGGCCTAACATCGAGTTCCTCAGTGCTGAACGTTGTATCCATGCAGGCCACAGCAGCCCCTACTACTGGTGGGTCAGTTCCTGGTCATGTTCTGGGACAAAGTTCTGTAACATTAACAAGCCCTGGATTATTAGGGGACCTTGGTTCGATAAGCAACCTCCTGATCAAAGCTAGTCAGCAAAGCCTTGGTCTTCAGGAGCAGCACATGACTTTACCACCAAGTTCTGGGATGTTTTCACAACTGGGAGCATCTCAGACTCCATCTACGGCAGCCATGACAGCTGCATCAAGCATTTGTGTTCTGCCTTCAGCACAGACAATGGGCATGACAGTCGCTCCGTCATCTGCTGACCCAGAAGGCTCGTACCAGCTTCAGCACATGACACAGCTCTTAGCCAGCAAAACTGGGGTTGCTTCCTCCCAGCTGGACCTTAGCACAGCTTCGGCAACAACGCAGCTGTCGAGCTTTCCGCACCTGGTTGATGCTCCAAACAACACCGGACTGGAACAAAGCAAGGCTTCCTCATCAGTGATGCATGCCAGCTCAGCATCTCCGGGAGGCTCCCCATCACCTGGTCAGCAGTCTGCAAGTAGCTCCGTGCTGGGTCCCACAAAAATGAAGCCAAAAATCAAACGCATCCAGCCACTGTTAGACAAAGGGAATGGAAAGAAGCACAAAACTTCTCATGCGTGGGCTGGTTCTTCTGAAGTTCACGCTCCCGACAGAGGGGCTGTTGCTGTACCCCAGGTCTTGGCTACAGGGTAAGAGGAGAGTTTGGTTTTGCTCATCCCTGAGGTTTTTTAACAATATGAGAAAGAATCTCACACTAGTTTCTCCAGCAAATTCTTCAAGCGAAGGCAAATTGTGAAGTGCAAGCTTTGATTCTGATGTGATGCTGGAAGTGTGATCTGGTTCCTCATATCACAGGAGCAGCTGTTACTACTTGTGTAGTTCTGTGGAACTGGTGGATCTGTTCCTGCTTTCCAGTCTTGTTTAGAGCACACATGGCTTGGCAGGTATTTTGAATGTTCCCAAATCTTTTTCTTCCAGGACTCCTGCTATGAAGGCAGATGCGCAGGATGCAGCAAGCGTAGATCAGCCATCGCAGAAGCCATGTGGGCAGTCTGCAGGGTAAGGGATGAACAGACCTTTCTGTGGGATTCTGCTCACTTGAGCTGAAGGACGTTTGTACAGAGAATGCGGGAAGTCTGGCTTTCCTAGTTGAAATGTCTGAGGAGCTTTCAGTGGGGAGCACACTGTCATGTTTAGCTGCAATATGGAACCATTTTGCATTAAGCTGTGTGTAACTCTGGGGAGCTCAGTGCTTGCTGAGGAGACGCTCGTGCAGCGATGCCTGATCGTGTGTTAGCACACACCTTGTTCCTGAGTGGGGCTGACACAGAGCAGATCATAGCCTGTGTGAAATTAGGCTGCTGCCCACAGAGCAATAGAGGCTGCAGACAGAAATGCTACTGAGTAGAATCTTTTTGTTTGCTCATTTCCAATTGAACTGGTGTCAGAATATTCGACCTGGAAGAAGGTTCTTTCTGTCTAGTTCTCAAGATTTCATAGACTACTGCTCAGGATTGGTGAGGAAATGAGGCTGGTTGTTGACTGTTTTTCTCCATGTTCTCTTCCTTCCCTCCCAAGGCAAATGGCAGTGCTCCCAGAGTCTCAATCAACACAGAACTCAGTAAATGAGCAAGAAAATGCAGGTACATCACTTCTTCAAACACACCAAGTCTTGGGGTTCTCCAGGACCAGGAAAGTGGTGTTTGAAGTTTTGATTTTTATGTGTCTTGTTCTCTCAAGGAAAGGCTCAGAGATATAACTTGTGTTATTCTTGCTATGAAGGGAGGAAAGGTTTGTTTGCTATTAATAGGTCTTGGACAAATAGTTCTGTCTCTATTTTTGGTTTGTGAGAATTTCAGCATTTGAGATTTCACACTCTTTATTTTGACACTCTAGAATTTTTTCTTGATTGGATGTACTGGTAAAAAGGCAAGTCAGTAAGGCATTTTCAGTTGTGGAACAACAGGTGGAAAAAGCATCATTATTTCCAGTTCCCATCTTCATGCTGGCTCCTGTCTTTTCTAGGCTCAAAAGTTCTCGAGGAAGAAGAGAGCACTTTCAGCTCCCCTCTTATGTTTTGGCTTCAGCAAGAACAAAAGAGGAAAGAGTGTCTTGGTGAGAAGAAACCAAAAAAAGGTTTGGTTTTTGAGATCTCTAGTGATGATGGTTTTCAGATCTGCGCAGAAAGCATTGAAGGTGAGAACCATGCAGTGTTGGTTGTACTGATTTTAGCTGTCCTTACTAGAAGTAAAACTGTGACTTTTGAGGGCCTCCTACTTGCTTTTTTATAGATTAAAAAAAGAGAAATCTCTTGGTTTACAGCCCTAGAACAAGCTTTGTTCCTGACCATGTCTGGATTCTATTTGTTTTTCTTTTTTTTTCAATGGAATATATTCAGTGAAATGTATGTTGCTGTCTCATTTTGTTTTATCAATTGACCAGTGGTATTCAACCTTAGTTTGTCAAGAAATAGGCAGTGTGGATCACACAACGGAATATTGGGTATCCAGACTTTTCCTCCAGACCAGTTGTAGTATACCCTGCCTTCCCTTTATGCCAAAGTGAATTTTGGAGAGGATGGAGAAGCAGTTAAGATCCGAGGGTCTTAATTCATGTCCTGTGGAAGGTTGAAAACTTCATATTCTCCAATTAGTTTATTTAAATATGAGCACCCCAGTGCTCGAATACTCGGTCACTGTTTGTCATGTTTGTGTGGTGCAGATGCCTGGAAGTCACTGACTGACAAGGTCCAGGAGGCCCGTTCGAATGCCCGCCTGAAGCAGCTGTCCTTTGCAGGTAACACCCTGCCCAGACAAACAGATGTCTCTGTGAGCATCTTGAAGTCTTAAGAGTTTCAATTCAGCTGCCACCTGATTTATGGAGGATAATTTCTTCCCAGTGGAAGGATTGGAAACTCTTAACATGGAATGCAGTAGCTAATGCAGTGCTCCTGTGACAGCTGTGTAGTGCCCCTGCTGTCTGTGACAAGCTGCTGTATCTTCCTGCTCCAGGTCTGCACTGACAGTGTTTGTTGTGCTCTATTTCTTATTCCAGGTGTGAATGGTTTGAGGATGCTGGGGATTATCCATGATACTGTCGTGTTCCTGATTGAGCAACTGTACGGAGCAAAGCACTGCCACAACTACAAGTTCAGATTTCACAAGCCAGAGGAGGCCAATGAACCTCCTCTGAACCCACATGGCTCTGCTCGGGCCGAAGTCCACCTGAGGCAAGTGTGAGTTTTGTTGACGTTGGGGTTAAGGGCCCATTGGCTCAATAACTAATGCCATGGCAGGGCAGGAGCAACAAAGCTCCACAGCTCTGAAGCTCTTGGTTAAATGTTACCAACTGGCACATGAAAATCAATTATTTGGCATCTTTGCAGTCTGCACATTTTCTTGTGCCACTTTGTGGCCTGTTGCTTGGTTTAACAATGCTTTCCTGGCTGGAGCTGTTCTTGGGCTATGCCTTACCCTGATGCACAGGGGCTTTAAGAGAGGACAGAGTGGGGAAGGTGTGAGACAGCAAACATGTCAGACTGTTGTGGCAACCACATGTTTATTTTCAGTCAGTATAACAAACTCCCTTGGGTCTCTTTAAATTGCAGGAAATCTGCATTTGATATGTTTAATTTCTTGGCTTCTAAACACCGACAGCCACCAGAATACAACCCAAATGATGAGGAAGAGGAAGAAGTGCAGCTGAAATCGGCCCGGTATGCAGCAGGGTTTAAAGGTTCAAATAATGCTGTGGTGTTAAAGTGAGCAGATGGGGTTTAGTTATGCGTTGTGTGCTTTGATGGATGTTTTAAACCTTGAAAGCTGCCAAGAACTACCAGACATAGAGGTGACTCCTTCAATAGCAAGAGAGGTGACAGCTGAAGGTGACCATCAGACCACTCTGCCTTTGAATGTTTCTTTTCCTTGTAAAACAACGTGATGAGAATTTGGGGAGGAAATTATCTTTTACATATATATGAAAACACAGCATTTATTTTGACTGTGTTCTCTGTGGGCTGCAGTGTCACAGTGTCTGAATTAATCAGTCTTGGAAAGTGCCTCAGATAATATGTGGTTGTCACTTAGCAGCGCCTCTTTGTTCTAGGAGGGCAACCAGTATGGATCTGCCAATGCCCATGCGCTTCCGGCACTTGAAGAAGACCTCCAAGGAGGCAGTTGGTGTCTACAGGTACGGTTTTGCTTTGGTACTGCTGCCTCTGGGATAGGAGACAGTGGAAACTGAAAACTTTCTGCAAAGCAAAACTGCAAAATGCAGGGAAAAAAAGCAGGCTTGGGCTTTTTACCTCCTCCTTCTCCCTGCCCAAGTTATGTATTTAAAAAGTAATCCTGAGGACAAACCACTTGCTCCATGCTGGCTTACTTTGGCAATAGCTGAGGTATGTGCTCAGATGTGGGCAAAGAGACCTGGTGTTGTTCTTGTTAGTGTTCTGTTAGAGAAGGGTAACAGTACCACGGTGGTCCTTGTCATGAATAACTCATTTTCTGCAGCCTTTGCAATCTGATGTTCCTGAGCTTTGCTTGTCTCATTTGAAATACTCACTTTTCTTGTTGCATTTTAGGTCTCCCATCCATGGCCGGGGTCTGTTCTGCAAAAGGAACATCGATGCAGGTGAGATGGTGATCGAATATTCAGGCAATGTCATTCGCTCCATCCTCACTGACAAACGAGAGAAATACTACGACAGTAAGGTGAGTTTTGGGCTTTTGTAGACGTTCTTAAAGAATTTGGGAGAACTAGAAAGTGGCTGTGAAGGTAGGACAGGCCTATATGAAAACTGTGTTTGGAACATCACAGATTGGGTTTACAGACTACCTGGGATATTTCCATTCTTGCTGGAGCTTTAGAGGCACTTCTGATTCTCTCCTGCGGGCTGGGTGGGGTCTCGGGCCAGTCTCAGTGAGTGTGGGAATGAAATGATTCAGGTGGGAGCCCACGGGGCCCAGTGGAGAGAGGCTGCAGACACACACACAGGCTCAGCTTCGGAGACGGGCTGTCTGCTGGGGTGGCTGTGCCTGCCCTGCCTGCGCTGACCCTTCTCTGTCCTCCCCGTGCAGGGCATCGGGTGCTACATGTTCCGCATTGACGACTCTGAGGTGGTGGATGCCACCATGCACGGCAACGCGGCCCGCTTCATCAACCACTCCTGTGAGCCCAACTGCTACTCCCGGGTCATCAACATCGATGGCCAGAAACACATTGTCATCTTCGCCATGCGCAAAATCTACCGAGGGGAAGAGCTCACCTACGACTACAAGTTCCCCATTGAAGACGCCAGCAACAAACTGCCCTGTAACTGCGGCGCCAAGAAGTGCAGGAAGTTTTTAAACTAGAACTTCCATCAGCTGCAAGTGAGCCCTGGAGGGCCTGGGGCGAACCAAAGCTTCGAGCGAGCCCCTCTCCGGCTGCTTGGACAGGATGGAGAGGCTGGAAGCAGGAGTGAAGATGGGCTGGGCTCAGGGACCTGACTGGCGGCTGTGTTTGTCCGAGTCCACATCTTCATGTCTCGCATGTGCACACTCACCCTTGTGAGAGACACGGGGCGGCTGGAGAAGATCCTCAGCGTGGTTATGTTTTTGCTATTCTCATTTCCCCCTGCCCCCATATTTGTTTCTCAGCATGGGGCTAATGAGTGGGAGAGGGGAGGGGAGGTCAGCCCAGCAGGCGCAGGGCAGCAGCCGTGGGTCCTGTCCCTTTTTATGTCCTGGCTCAGAGCTCTCCTCTGAGGGCTGAGTCAGAGGTTGGGTAGCACAGAGTTTGAGTGAGCTTTTCTCCTGGGAAGAGGGGCTGTGTCTTGCCAACAGTTCTCCCCCTGGGGACTGCGTGTCTGCAAAACACTATCTGTGAGCAGGAGGCTGCCCTGCCTGCGCAGGGCTCTGCGGCACAGCGGGCTGGCTCAGCTGCCTTCACAAGGAGAGCAGAACAGAGCAGCCCCCAACTAGACAGAAGGGAGTTTGGCTGGCACCTTGCTCTGAAATCCCTGCCTGAGAGCAGGGGAACTCCTGGCATTCTTTGGCAGAGAGGGCTTGTGCCAACAGTTGGGGTGCTGTAAATCTTTGCCAGCAAAGGCTCCCACTTCAGCACTTCCCTCCCTGGTTGTGTGGGAGGGAAGTGCTCCTCTCTGGATCTTGTCTCCAGCAGCTGGCATCCTCCTCTGCTCAGCAAGCTCCTGGCATTGCCAGCCAGCAGTGTCTTGGTCACCATGGAGCTGGTCCAAGGGATTGGACAGAAGTCTTTAAGGAGAGAGGGGTGGTGTAAGGTGGCCCTGGACTCAGCCACACACCACTGTAGGGCAGGAGCTAGGAAGGAATGGTGTGGGGGCACCCGCTCTGCTCTGCCATGCCACACTGTCCCAGGGCCGGGGGACAGGCAGAGGAGTGACCCTGGGCACGTGCCTGTCATGGTTCGTGGTCTGGGTGTAGTCACGTGTTCCACGAAAGGCACGGGAGGGGCACCAAAATGGAGCCAAAGTTCTCTGCAAAGACAAGGCCAAGCACCAGCCAGCCTTGTCGTACAGCATCCCAAAACCCATAGGAAACAGGTGGTGGCTCAGGAACCAAGCGGGGTCTGGATGAGTCTAGGGACACCACCATCCTGGTTGGAGCGGCGTGAGTCCTCCTCCCCACGGGGTCTGCCCTGCGCCTCAGAGCAAAACCTGAGAGAGAAGTGAGAGCCCCTGACAGCGACGACATTGGATTCTGCTCTGTTCTGTTTACAGTTTAGTATTTAAGGTTTTATAAATGTAAATATATTTTGTATATTTTTCTATGAGAAGCACTTCATAGGGGAAAGCACTTATGACGAGGCTTTTTAAACAGTGGTATTATCCTAATTTAAGAGAATCTCTTTTTAATGATTTTTTTATTTTCATAGGACGGTTCTAGGAAATACCTGGCTGGACACAGTCTGAGCCTTTCTCCAGAGGGGGGGTTGCTTTAGTTTTGTTTTCTACTCTTGTTCTGCCTTTTTGACTTCAGTAACTGTCTCCAGGAGGGTTGGCTGGACCTTAAACTGTACTTGCCTGTAAGGATGGGGGCAGGAGGGAGAGCTGCCCAGCGTGGGAGGAGTTTGGCTCTGTAGGAGGACAGTCTGTGCCCCGGGCAGGAGGCGACTCCGCCTTGCTGTGCACTAGCGGAGGGTTTAAAAAAAAAAAAAAGCGAGACCGAATGAGAGACCTGACCCTCGATGCCTCTTTTCTGGGATGAAAGAGGCCGGTCTGGGGCACGCGCCTCCTCCTTCAGTCTCTCCCTCAAAGGCAGGTGGGTTTTTCTGCAGAGAGGGGAAAGCAGAGAGTGCTCTCGCTTTCCTGAGCTGTCCCTGTGGGGTAGGTCAGCGGCCGTTCCAGGAGCCGGTGGGTCCGAGGGCAGTTGGCAGGGAAGGGACCAGGAACAGCTGCTGACTCCCCAGGTCTCTCAGAGGGGCACCCTGAATCTGCACCTCTCGGGTCTTGAGAATTCTTCCTCTGCCCTGAGGAGGAAATACAGCGCTTGGAGGGTCGTGACCTGCCGGTTTCCTTTCGTTATTGCACTGTGTGAGGATAATTTGGTGGTAACTGTTGAAAGCAAAGTCACATTGACGCTGCATTTGTTACTGAGATGATTTGATGCACTGACAGTTTGGGAACGCACATACCTTGAGGAGCCCGGAGAGTGCCCGCCCTGGGGATCTGGGCCCCGTGGCCCCGGGCATGGCTGCTCTCGGCCCTTTTCCTTCCCTGTTTCTGACGCAGGGTGAGGGCTCAGCCCTCCTCGTGGCGAAGCCCATGAATTTATCGCAGAGCTCAGCTCCGCCGCGCTGCTGCCGCCTCCCGATGTCCTGGCTGCGGGAGGAGGCTCCGCTGGGAAGCGCTGCCCAGAGCCACCCCACGTGGGGAGAAGTGGGAAGGAGGGTCGGGGGGAGCCCCCCGAGATCCAAGTGCCAGGCATCCTCCTCCCGCCGGGACCAGCCGAGCCGGCGGGCTGCCCGCTTTGCTGCTATTCCCGTGGCGGCTGCCTTGGCGGGAGCTGCTGTGGCCAGTGAAACTGTCTGTACCCCCGGGGAGCTGTGCCCGGCCCGTGGGGCGAGCGGCAGCAGGGCCGGGGCAGCCATGGCCGTGGGGGCTCAGCCTGCCCGCCCTCGCCCCAGCCAGTCGGGAGCACCCAGCTCCCCATGTATGAATGTATATTTTATAAGGACTGACACAGATCATGGTATCTGAAAATACTAAAAAAGGAACCTTAGGGCGTTTATTTTTCTTTGTACAAAGCGACATGGTTTTTTTTTAAAGGAGAAGCGGGTCATTGCAAAGGGCTGGGTATCTTTTCTTTCTGGTTTTCTTTCATTTCAAAGCAATACCAGGTTCTTCAGCAGGACGGTCTGTGCAGAATCATGCCATTCACCCATACACTGGTCCACTCTCAACACTCGCAAGTTTTTTTTTATAACTATAAATACAGTATATATAGGAACTAATATAGTAATGCACCGTGTAATGAAGCCTAGTTCAGTATCGGTCCATGGCTTTTAATTCTCTTAACACTATAGATAAGGATTGTGTTACAGTTGCTCACGGCGCTGGGAAAGCCTTGCCGCGCATTCCCGCTGGCAGCCAGGGGAGGGAGCCGGGAGCGGGTGGCTCGGCCTTTCCCGGCCCTTCTTGTTACAGTCAGTACTTGTACAACTTGGTTTCTTCCTTTCCTTCCTCTCGTTTTGGTTATGAATGTTGGGGTACCACCTGCATATAGGGAAAAATGTGCTCTGTGCTTTCCTGGTATCTTTTTAACGAGGTACAGTAGCTTTGTCTATCAGCCGAGAACTATACTTGTGGTGTTTCTTTTATTGAACTTACAGTCTCTTTAGTAACTACAGGTAGGTGAATAATTGTTTAAAAAAAAAAAAAAAAGCTCTGCAAAGGCAAGATTATGTTCTAGAAATACATTTCTTGACAACTTATCATGTATAACAAAACGTTTTTTTTTCTTGTGTTCTTCCAAGCTTCTGGTTGTTTTTGTTTTTTTTTAAAAAAAAAAAAAAGAGGAAACGTGTCTAAAGTACATCAGTGTTAACTCCCTGCCACAGGGAAGAAGGAAATACTTTAATAGTTTAAAAAAATGCTGAAAGCTCTGCAAAAGACTGAATGTAAAAATAAAAAGTGTACATAGTTGTAAAAATACAAAAAAACAAAGGAGTTTTTAAACATGTTTATTTTCTATGCACTTTTTTTTATTTAAGTGATAGTTTAATTAATAAACATGTCAAGTTTATTGCTGCAGAGGGCTGCTCTCCATTTCTTCTTGAGGATTGAGAAGCTGCTTCTCCTCCAGGAAATTCGCTGGGGACAGGAGCCCCTGGTCAGCACTGAGGGCTGCACGGGGTGTTTGGTGAGGAGCCCTCAGCTCCAGTGCACATGGGGGGCACTGGCCAGGTGGTGGGGCCTCACGCCTGGGCTGCAATAGGATGGGGCAGGGTGAGGTGGGGCTGGCAGTGTGAACATTAACCAACCCACAGCCTCCCCCTGGAGCCCCATCACAGGCCTCAGTGGCACAGAGGGCACCATGGCCACGGCGAACGACAGGGCTGTCCTGCAGACCATCTTTAACCCCAGCACCCCTTTTGGGGACATCCCAGGGTTGGATGAGGAGGAGGAGGACATCGAGTTGGAAGGTGAGGTGACACTGCACTGGGTTCTCACTGGAATTGGTGGCGGGGTCCCCATGGAGTGAGCCGGCAGGCAGGGAAGGAGGCTCTGCAGGCTGGGAGCAGCTCCTGCCTGAGGCTGGACCTCACCACCCTGTCCTGTGCCTGTTCCCTCCCTGGACTGGAGGTGTAGGGTGGCACTAAGGCTCACAGCCCACGGGGTGTCCTGGTGCCACCACTTCCTAGCCAAGGGCTCCTGTTTGCATTGCCACAGTGGAAGCTTTTCCATTGGAGTTGCTGGAGCAGGTCCGGGACCTGGAGCTGCAGGGAGTTTCTGCAGCTGAGTCGGGAGATGTGAGCACGGCCCTGGAGCGGTTCAGCGAGGCCATTCGCCTGCTGCCTGAGCGCGCCTCGGGCTACAACAACCGGGCCCAGGCCCTGCGCCTGCGGGGGGACGTGGCAGGTGAGCAGCACAGGAGCGGGTGGTCCCCTGGTATCCCCATACCCCACCAACGCCCCTCTCCCCCTCACCAGGTGCCCTGCAGGACCTGGACACCGCCATCCGCCTGAGCCGTGGGCGCGGCCGGGCCGCCTGCCAGAGCTTCGTGCAGCGTGGCCTCATCCACCGGCTGCAGGCGCGGGACGAAGACGCTCGGCAGGATTTCGAGTGTGCAGCACGCCTGGGCAGTGCCTTTGCCCGGCGGCAGCTGGTGCTGCTGAACCCCTACTCAGCGCTCTGCAACCAGATGCTCTGTGAGATGCTGGGGCGGCTGCGCAACCCCAATGGCACTGGGACCGAGTGAGTAGGCCAGGTAGAGCCATGCTCCCGAGGTGGCCTATAGGCAGGCACGTCCTGGCCGGAGAAGGTCTATCTCTGGTGTCAGAGATCCTGTTCCTCCTCCTGGCTGGTAGCCGGGGACAGGAAGTACCGAAGTGCCTTGCTGTTTGTGTCTTGCTCTGCTCCACTCCCAATAAACCTCCTCCTGTCCCTGGCACTTGGGCTCCGCTTGCGGCGTTGCTGAGATGGGGGCCCTGGTGGGTGTGAGGCTGGGCCCCTCCGTTGAAGAAGGGAGATAGCGTGCAGGGGAGGGTGCATCCCCTTTCCCTGCTGGGTGCCGCTCTCCTGTGCAGCGGGCCTGCCCCGGCGGCTGCGCGCAGCGGGCCTGCTCGGGGGCGGCAGTTGCGGCGCCCGGCCAGAGGGAGGGATGGATGGATTGGATTCTCGCAGCTGCGCCGGGCCCGCCCCCGCGCCGCATGCACGGCCCTGCGTGCCGGGGCCCAGGCGCAGAGCCGCACTGCAGACCGGGCTGGACGCAGCAGCAGCGATGCCGCAGGTAAGGTGCAGCCGGGCCACAACCTCCGGCCCTGCCGTGTGCTGGAACACGCGGGGACGGCCGCATATCCCTGCTCCAGCTGCCTCTCTCCTAGCGCTGAGCACGGCTGATATGCCACGGGGTGTCCAAAGGGCTGGCCGGGGTCTGCCCTTGTCCCCCTCCTGCTGCTCGGCCTCCCGGCGCTCTCCTCAGCAGGTGAGGCTGTGGTGGGGTCCGTTGCACAGCTCCGGCAGCAGGACCCCCGCTGCAGCTCTGACGTGCCGCGGGCTCTCCGGCAGGGCTGGGGGAACTGGGCCCCACCATCGACGGGCAGCCGTGGACAGTGTGCACGCTGCAGGAGGGGGAGAGCCGTGCCTTCACCTGCCGGGTCCCCCAGCCAGTGCCCGGTGCCACACTGGCCTGGTACCTCAACGGCCAGAGGCAGGAAGCCAACCTCTCAGCTGCAGGCACTGCCAGCACCCTCACCCTCACTGCCCGGCGCTCTGACCACCAACTCAACTGCTCCCTGACCGACCCAGCCTCAGGGGAGACCTACAATGCCTCTGTCCTCCTCAACGTGCAGTGTAAGGTCCACAGCACTGGCCTGCTTCAGACTGGGATATGGGGAGGGTGTGTGGGGCTCCAGCCTGGTAGAGGCTGGACACCATAACCTGTGTCCATCACAGCCATAGCAGAGCAGCAGCTTGTCAGTCCCATGCAAATGAGGCAGAAAGTGCTCCTGGACCCTAGCGAGACAAATCCTACTCTGTGTTGCCCCCATCCCTCCTGCTCATCTCACTGTTTCTGTTTTTTACCCAGATAAGCCGGAGATCCTGAGGGCAGGTGCCCACTACCAGGAGGTCGAGGGTTCTGGCCTCCTCCTTGTGCTCTTTGTGCTGGTGCAAGCCAACCCACCTGCCAGCATCACCTGGGTGGACCAGGATGGGCATGTGATGGCCAATGCCTCCGAGTTCCTCCTCCTGGGTGCCACGCACTACCCAGGGCTGGCCAACCACTCGCTCCACATCCATCTCAGCAGCGTGGCTGGGAACTTCTCCGTCAGTGCTGCCAACAGCGTGGGCATCACCACCACCTCACTCCTACCCACAGGTAGCTGTTGGGGGGGTGGGCACAGCACAGCAGCTGTGTGGAGGGGTGCTGAGGGGGCTGCACTGCCTGTGCAGGTCTGCTGGATGCCCACGTGGAGCTGCCCCTCCTGGGTGTTGCCGTCGGAGCAGCACTGGCCCTGGCCACCCTGCTCAGCCTGGGCTCCTGTGCTGCCTGCCTGGCGTGCCGCTCACCCAAGCCGGTGCCAGGCCCAGGGCGAGCAGAAGGGAGCAGCCCGCCCAGCCGGTGCTCCCGTTGCAGTGGCTCCGAGCACCCACAGCCCCAGGGCACACGCCTGCCCCGCCAGACCCGGTCCCTGCCGCCTGACCTGCACCTCAGTGACCTCGCACAGGAGGATGGAGGTAAAACCCCAACGTACCAGCGCAGCAAGGCACATAGGGCCACAGGTGCTGCCTTGGTGAGGGATAGATGTCCTGGCTTTTGCTCCTTTTCTGCCCTGCAGCTTCCCCCAAGGATGCGGGAGCTGGTGCCAGGGGAGAAGATAGTGCCCTGCCAGAGCTGGAGAATCACCTTGTCCTCAACAAGCTTGGTGAGGAGGTACAGGTGGGCAAGTGGCCCCCAAAAGTTGTGCTGTGGGATACTGAGCTCCGTGGTTGCCCCAAAAGGCAATGAGCTGTTTGTCCTACAGGTTTTGTTCAGCTCCCAATGTCTGGGCGCATCTACAAAGTGCCCAGCGTAAGCAGTGACGAGATCTGGCTGTGAGTCACGGTGCCCATGAGCCAGGTGCCCAGCCCCAGGTACGTACCAGCCTCTGGAGCAGGGCAGCCAAGGGTGCCAGGGAGACTGTTCTGGGAGGTGGGCGCTGAGCAGCTCTGGCTCTGTGCTACACTGCGTGCTGCAGGGCTCAGGAGCTGCACTGTCAGCCAAGGCATGTTTTTATGTAGCCCATTCACTTTCCCAATAGACTGTTATAATCAAAACGTATCAAAGCTCTTTATAGCCAGGCTCTAGTGCTGTGATTCCTCCCAGGGTAAGGCCAAGCACCAGCCTTGCTTTAGCAGGTTTGTGACTCGCTGCATGATCCTCTCTGCCCCTGCCCCTGCTGCTGTGGCAGATGGGTGGGCAGGCAGTAGGGCAGGGGCTGGGGAGAGTCGTTCCAACAGCAATAAACTAAACTCGAGCGTCTGTGTGGTGCTGTGCAGGTTATTTTCCTTGGCAGGAGATAAAGGGCTTGAGAACAGGAAAAGTGGACTCAGTAATAAGGGGCAGACAGATTCGAGATCCCCAGGTCAGACTAGGAACACCCTGGGCAAATCTGAGTGTTGTGTCTGAGTGTGGAATTTATTCCTGTTTGCTCCAACCTTGTAGCGTGTGCTCGAGAAACCTCTGCTCTGCAGCACCTACAGCACAGGGAGCCTGACACTTTGAAAGGCTGGTTTAATGCTGAACTCCTTGGGAACAAGTCAAAAACAGCCATTAGGCAGCTTCTGCAACAAAAATGATGAGTCAAGTCCTACTCTCCAAACACAGAACAGCCTAGCAATGTCTCCAAGACCAAGGAGGCTTTTGATGTGGTGTGTGACATTTCACAGCCTGCTCTGGGCACACCTTAGTGTCCAGCAGCAGACAGTGATCCAGGAGATGAGGGTTTAATGTGAAGCTTCAGGTAAAGCTCACCACCTCTGCCTCTGCCGCTTGTGAGGGTGGGTTGGATGGTGGGCTCCTGCCTTTCTGCCCATCAGCCAGGGGCTTGAAGTGCTGCAGGGAAAAGAATGTGCTCGTGCAAATATCCGACTCCTGTTGCTCAGAGTACGTGCATCTGAACACACTGGCCACATCAGCTGTGTGTGAGCTGTGTGCTCAGCAGTGCCCTGAGGAAACATGCTCTGGCTCCTGCTGGCCTGTTGAACAATGTAGCACCCCAGCTCGGCAGCACAGCCGAGCTCCCTGCGTCAGGCAGAGGCACCAGGGACAGGAGCAGCTGAGAACATGTTCCCAGGGCCCACCAGCCCTTTGCACACACCCACTGCTCCAGAAAGCCAAACAGGACCTGGGCAATGCTGCCAGCTGGGTGAGCAGCACCTGGCTGGAGCTGCCTACCTGCGAGTTCTTGAACTCTGAGAAGAGGGAGAAGAGGACATGCAGAGGCTGGATCCGGCTCTTGTACACGGGGATGTCCAGAATGGCTATGGGCAAGAGCAGTAGCGTGTGAGGGCACCTGGGCTTGCACCCTTGTCAGGAAGAGCTGAGCTCCCCACTGCCCACCATCCCTTGGGCTTCTGTGCACCAAAGACTGCAGTCCCCTGCAGTACAAGAGCCATTTCCCACCGAGGCAGCAGCCTCCAGCTAAAGCCCTCTGGCTTTCAGTGAGAGCGCCAGGCCAGCAGCAAGTTGTGTCCCCAGCACAGCCTCCCCAGCTCACCGCAGATCATGTCGATGTATTCAGCGAGGTCACAGCTCGTCTCCGCGGTCGGGAGGCCCACCTGGAACAGACGGGGCCATCAGCTCTGCTCCTGGATTGCAGGAGCCTAGGAGCACAAGCGGGGCAGCAGCTGGGAATTCCAGCATTGGGCTGCTCTCCGACTTCTGGCAAGGGGGAAGTGGTGAGGAGGAACAAATCTGAGCGGGCTGAGCTGTGGGATGGAGCAGGCACCTGGCTTTCATGGCAGATGGTTTCTAAGTCCATGCGTTGAGCTAATTACTGATCACTCAGACAACATACCTTTCCCAAGAGCTCCTCAAATTCCGGTGACCATTCCTGCATCAGGGTCTCAATGTCAGGCATTGGCCTGCCAGGGAAGAGAAAAACGAACTTTAGGATCACACACAGCCTTCCACTGCCAGACTGCGGTGAGCTGACGTCAGGGATCACCTGGAGTAATGGACTGTGGCAGGAGGTTTGCAGCGGTGCAGTTCACTGATACTTTCAATCCAGCTGTCAATGGCTTTGGGGTTCTTCTCTGCATTCTCCAAACTCTTCACTTTTATCTGCTGCTAAAAACACAAATATAAACCTGGAAGTGTTTCGTGGTGTTTTGAGGCTTTTTGGGAACCCTGTGTTTGCTCCTAATGAACCAGGGCTTCTCTCTTTCCCAGCTGCACTTTATCAATGGATTTCTGCAGGCAATATGCCAACTAAAACCAGGTATGGACAACCAAAAAGGAAATAAAGCATCACCTGAAGGGAACAGACTCAAAGTCTGTACCAAAATTTGCATTTTGGTTGCAGTTTAAAGCTATGGATTAAAGCAAAAGGTTCATTTTTGCTACTTTTACAGTCAAGTTCTCAGTTGTACCACAACACTGGAGTCACAGAGACAAAAGTAAGAGTAAAATGCCATGGTTTCACTCCAAGCAGTGTGCAGCAAGTGCAACCTCCCTCTCCCTGACTCACTGTGATGTTGTGCTGCTTGGAGTTCTCTGTCAGCCAAAGAGAGAGCACGGTGGGATCTGACTGCTTGGTCGAGGGCTCATCCAGGACCAGCAGGCCAAGGTTGTCAGGCTTCCAGTCAGGACGGGGAACCTGCAGGAGAACAGAGCCCTCTCTGCGGAGTCCAGGGCAGGTTTGTACAGAGCCTTTCCCTGAGCTCCCTCGGATGTGTGTACTCAGTACAGTGCTGCCCGAACAGCACGTGGTGTTGGAGAAGGGAAAACCCAGCCCTTACTCCAAGTCACCTAAGTGCTGTGTGAGAGGTGACCGAGCCACCGGGTCTACCTTTCCAGGTCTCTGCCCATCATGTCCCAGAGCGAGAGCACAGCAACAGACCGGCCCCTGCCATGGCCACTGCCCCGTGGGGCAGGGCCGGGACAGGAACCTGAAGAAACTGTACCTTTAGGAATGCATCAATATCCCCAACAGCAGGAATAAAGTCTGGAATAAAAGGCTGCAGCTTGTGCTCAATCTCTACTGTTTTGGGAGTGTACCTGCAAAAAAACACCACCACAGCACCTGTGACCAGGAACTGTGCTACAGTAATTGACAAAAAAGAGAGCCAAGAGCAGGCCAAAACCCACTCACCTCTTGATGTATTCAAAGAGGTCTTTGATTTCAGAAGACACTTGCAGGTAGTCAAAATCTGCTGGATTGAAGTCACTAAAGAAAGGAAGAGAGTCATGGGCAAAGATTAATGTGTGGCAGGTTCTACTGGGCCCTGTTTTGCCTTGGACCTGCTGGCCAAGAAAAGTACTTGAGTGAGGGATAGTTGTGATCATATAGCTCCACAAAGAGTTGTCAGAAAGGGGCTAAGTGCTCTGCACAAAGGCAGACGTTGGGACAGCAATGATGTGGTCAGCAATGGCTTTGGAGCTGAAAACGTTGGAAAAAGAAGAGGATTATCAGGAGCTGAGTGACGCGTTTGAGATGGTCCTTCCCAAGGCTGGCTGACACTTTGGGTTGTTCCAGCCCTGCCTCTCCTGGGCACAGCACCTGGGGCTGGTTCATCACCTGGAGGAACCATCGCCCTGGAGCACTGGGGACGAGCTGCCTGTCTCGATGCCCATGATCCTGCTCACCCTCGCGGGATTAGGGATCAGGCGATCAGCAGAGAGTCCCGTACGGCCCCCACCAGCCCCGGCCCCAGCTCGTCCAGCCGGTAATGCCGCTCACCCCTCCAGCGCAGCCCCCTGCTCCTCCGAGTCATCCTCCGAGTCGCTCTCCGACGAATCCTCCTCCGAGTCCTCATCGTCCTCGTCGTCGTCCTCGCTGAGGGTGGCGGGGTGGGCCACTGGCTCCTCCTGGGCGAGAGAACCACGTTCTCACCGGGTGTCCCCGGGTGTCGCCGGGCCGTCCCCCCGCCCGCCCCGCTCGTACCTTCCCGCTGCCGCCCCGCTCGCTGCTCCTGCGCTCGGCGGCGCCGCCGGACACCGTGGGCCGGCGGGAGCCCCGCGGGCGGCCCGCGCCCCCCGCCCGTGGCGAGCGGGCCCCGGGCTCGGCCTCGGGCAGCTCCAGGCTCTCGTCGTACAGCTGGTTCTCCACCGGGCGGGGCTACGCCGAGAGGCAAAGTCAGGGGCAGGGCGGCCCAGGGCCCACATCCCCCGCCCCCCGTGTCCCCCGTGTCCCCCGTGTCCCCCCGTGTCCCCCCGTGTCCCCCCGTGTCCCCCGTGTCCCCCGTGTCCCCCCGTGTCCCCCGCCCCCCGTGTCCCCCGTGTCCCACCTCCGCCCTCCCCGTGTCCCTCCGCGCCGCTGCCGTCGCCATGGCAACCCTACCCCTCCGGCTGGCCAGAGCGGCCCTGGGGCGCGCGCGCCCCCTGGCGGCGGGGAGGAGCCACCGCCCCGCCCCCCCGTGACGATATTTCCGGGTGCGGACGTGGCGCGGCGCCGCCATCTTGCGGGGCCGCCCGGGGACCGGACGGACCGAGCGCCGCTCCCGCCGCCGCCGCCGCCGCCGCCGCCATGGTAAGAGAAGGGCCGGGCCCGCCCGCCGCGGGCGGCGCGGGGCTCGCGGCAGTCTCTGGGGCAGCCCCCGGGCCCGCCGGGCCCGCGCGCAGGCCGACGCTTGAGTCCGCGGCCTGGCGGGACGGAGCGCGGCGCTGCCGCCCGGTGCCGGCGGGGCCGCGGCAGCTCGCCCCTGCTGTCTCGGAGCCGCGGTGCCTCCTGAGCCGGCTGCTTCACGTTCGGGGTCTCAGGTGTAGCCGGGCGGGCGGTGCCCGCCTGCCCTGCGCTGTGGCCCTGAGAGCTCTGTCTCTCGCGGGGCTGCTCCTGCTCCTTTTCCCCGTGGCAGCGGTGTGGGGATCAGCACAGACCCCCCGCGCACGGCTCCGCCTGCGGCAGGGACCAGTGATGCCGTGTTGGAGGGTTTCGGGTACTTTCTGTCTGTTTGGGGATTTAAAAGCTCTGAAGTGCAGAACAGCGTTATTCTGACAAAGGTAATTAAGAAACTGATGTGTGAGAGGGAAATGTCGGGAGGAAGTCTGGGCAGATAGAGAGAAGAAGGAAGACAAAGTGCAGCTGGCGAGTGATAACGCTTGCGAGCTGCCCGGGAGGCACCTGAGGCCTGTGGTGATAACCAGGGCTGCATCAACCTGGCTGTGCTGTGCGTGTGGCACTGGGAGAGATGTCACATTTCACAGCGTTCCTGTGTGTAGTAAGCTGGGGCAGCCTGATGGAAAAGTCCATCTCCTGGAGCCTCCCCTGACGCTCCTGCGGGTTGTTACACCTGTGTATGTGTGGAATAAGGAACGGGTTCATTTGCCTGACAGAAGCAGGGAGAGCTCTGAGGTTAATGTAGGGACAGAACATGGAATGGGGAGAGAGAGAGAAAAACAGAGGTGTCTCTGCTCTTGGCATAATTCAGTTCCCGGTCACAGAACAAGACATAAAATCATATTCTGAGTGCATGCAGGTAAGGTGTGGTGGGAAGTGATCCTTTCTGTGGGCCAGGCTCACCCGCTCTGCTCGCCCAGGTGCTGTTGGCAGCCGCCGTATGCACGAAGGCGGGGAAGGCCATCGTGTCCCGGCAGTTCGTGGAGATGACCCGCACCCGCATCGAGGGGCTGCTGGCGGCGTTCCCAAAGCTGATGAACACGGGCAAGCAGCACACGTTCGTGGAGACAGAGAGCGTGCGGTACGTCTACCAGCCCATGGAGAAGCTCTACATGGTGCTGATCACGACCAAGAACAGCAACATCCTGGAAGACCTGGAAACACTCCGGCTGTTCTCTAGAGTGGTAAGGATCTGTCACTCGCTGATGTGGCTGTAGCCTGGAACGGTGCCGTTGTGGGGCACCTGTTTCTGAGCTGGTGCTGGAGCACTGCCTGCCTCTACCTGGCAGTGTGGTGTTCCAGAGCTTCCCTTCCTGACTAGGAAGAAAGCTCTGAAGTTTTGTTGGTAGTTTTGAACTTACCATAAGAAATCCTCAGTTGTAGTTCAGTCGATGAGACCAAAGTGCTGATCATAATTTAGCATAAATTAACCTAAGGCTCATATTACTTCAAAAAGTAACATGATTTTACAAGTGTAGGTTGCTTTGCAGGGATCCTGAAGAAGCAAATTCGTGTCTTCATGCAATCAAACTATCTTCAGGAAATCTGCTGGCCCTAGCATGCAGTTGGGCTCCTCTGAGTTAGTGTTACAAGGAAGCTGAGAGGTTCTATAAGGATTTTAGTGTGGAAAAACTAATAAGGGCAAAACTTCATCTTGTTTATCACCAGCTTAATGGTACCTGCAGCAGCGGAAGAGTTCACTGGGGTTGGGAGGGTCAGCACAGCTGTGACCTCTGGGATGGTAGAAGGAAAGTGTTTACATAGTACTCTCTGTGGGTACTCCTTTAAAATGTGTTCTCCTACTAGATCCCTGAATACTGTCGAGCTCTGGAGGAGAATGAGATCTCTGAACACTGCTTTGACCTGATCTTTGCATTTGATGAAATCGTCGCCCTGGGCTACCGCGAGAACGTAAATCTGGCACAAATTCGGACCTTCACTGAGATGGACTCACACGAGGAAAAGGTGTTCCGGGCAGTCCGAGAGGTGAGCACGGACACCTGCGAGCTTGGCACAAGGTGCCATGTCTGGGAAATGCTGCCTTTGCTATACAGAGGTGTTCCTCCACTTTGGTAGGGCCATGCAGTTATTTAGCTTTTCTGTAAACTTGTATTCTGTATCTGTCTAAACCTGTATCTTGTTTTGGTTTTGTTGGCAAGGGGTTTGTGGGCAACTGCATTTAGTTCCTGTGCAGGCTGAAGTTGAGGTTGCAAAGCTCCATCAGTCTCCTGTCTCTTCTTTCAGACGCAGGAACGCGAAGCAAAAGCTGAGATGCGTCGTAAAGCAAAGGAGCTGCAGCAGGCCAGGAGGGATGCAGAGAGACATGGCAAGAAGGCACCCGGGTTTGGGGGCTTTGGCAGCTCGGCCGTGTCTGGGGGCACGACGGCAGCAATGATCACAGAGACCATCATTGAGACTGAGAAGCCCAAAGTGGCACCAGCACCAGCCAGGTAGGGGGACAGCAGGTGGCAAATGTTCTCTGGAGCCAGCGGTGGCTCAAACTATGTGCCCAAAGAGAAGTTCTAACATAGGTTCTTCATCTGTGTAACTATTGAGGAGCATTTGTGCCATATACCACAGTAACACCCTTTGTAGTCTCCCTGGAATCTTGGATGAGCAATGAGCTTCCCATTTTGTGTGAGAAAAAGAGGTCCCAACTCCTGGTAATACACAGAACAGAATCCAGATCTAAATTATAGCTTAGCACCTGACACGTAAGACAATAATGCTGTGCGTGTTGTCTCCAATAAAGGCTGCCAAAGTGAATGGTGTGGTGTTGGGATAGTCAAGTTATAGTACTTAAAGATAACCAGGAAGGAGGAATCTGTTGCAGTGAGCTGACTTGACCTCTGTTTAGACCTTCAGGTCCCAGTAAAGCCTTGAAGCTCGGCGCTAAGGGGAAGGAGGTGGACAACTTTGTGGACAAGCTGAAATCAGAAGGAGAAAATATCATGACTTCCGTAGGCAAGCGCTCTGTGGAAGCAGCCAAAGTTCTCGCTCCTCCTGTTAACATGGAGAGGTGAGTGCTGCCCTTGCTTTGGAAGTGGTCTCCCTTCCTGTTCCTTTTAGGCTTTTTCCTGTGCTCCCTTACCTTGTAACTATAACAGTTGGTGGGCAAAATCTGGGAAAGTATGGCAGCAAGAAAGTAAATAGCTAGTTTGGTTAGGCATCTTCCTAACTAAAATGGGATGTCCATCCATTGCTGAGCTGAGGTTGGGAATTTTCTGTGCCTTTTACCTTCAAATAGCTGCTGTTTTCCCTGTTTCCCTGCCTCATTGCCACTCAGGATGGAGGCATTCACACTTCATTTTACATGCAGCAGTTCAGAACCTTTTAGTGCCTGGAGTGCTGTGGCCTGGCAGAGGGGATTTGAGTGACCACCATGTCGAGATGCTGGGGTCCCATCCCTTGCAGACCCGTATCCATGGATTCTCCTGCCCCCGAGTTCACCTGTCGGAGCAGCATTAGCCCCCATGGTGCTGGCCATGCTGTTCTGTTCAGGAGCTCTTGCTCAGTACGCACAGCCTGTCCTTCCTGAGCACTGATCTCTCTGCTGCCTGGGAGATGAGTGTAGGACTTGAGCTTTTTCTCTGTCTGTCTAGTGTGCACATGAAAATAGAGGAGAAAATCTCCTTGACTTGCGGCCGCGATGGAGGGTTGCAGAACATGGAGCTGCATGGCATGATCATGCTGCACATCTCCGATGAAAAGTTTGCACGGATTCGCCTGCATGTAGAAAACGAAGACAAGAGGGGAGTGCAGCTGCAGGTAAAGCCTGTCTGGAGTCCTATGCTGTTGAACGTGCTTTTGTTGTTTTCCAGGGAAAAAAAAATTGGAAATATTTGAGCATGTTACTGTCCTGTATTCTCATCCAAGCTTTCTCAGCAAATGCATTGGAAATGGGAGTACTCAGTGCAGGGCCAGTCATGCTCAAAGGATTGAAGTTCCCTAGAGAAATGTGGTCTCGGTGCTCGCCATCCTGCCGTTGGAGCCTTATCTGCCCAGCAGTGCACACTGGCATGCTGGGTGACCTCACTTGGACTTTGCAGCAGCCTAGTGTGTTGCTTGGTGCCTGTTTGTGTGATGTCAGTTGCAGCTGTGGACTGGGAGTAGGTGAACAAACTTCTGTGCCAATGGGGAATGAATTTATTCTCTCTGGAGCCATTTCTCCCTGGGGTTGCTTGTCCTGTCACTGCTGTACCTGGGATGATTGCTGGAGCACTTGATCACAGTGGGCAGTAGCAGCTCAGAAGGTTCTTGGGAGATTTGTCCTTCCCTTTTCCTGTATGACCATATTGATCCCTGGAGGTGGTGTTGCTTTGACACACTCTGGCTCACCCCTTGCCAGGGGCTTGTCCGTACATCACTGACTGCAAATCCACTTCCAGCACATCCCATGAGCGAGTCTCTCACAGCGCTCCCCTGGGCACTGCTTTGAGTGGAAGATGAGGCCAAACCCTGTGCTGACTCCTGTTTTTCTAGTGGAACTTAACAGTGATTTGCAGAAAGCCTCTGCTTCCAAAAAGCTGCTCGTGCTCACAGTTGGGAAACGTGTGTTTAAACGGAGTTTGGCTTCTGACACATACGTGCGTTAAGGTTGCTGAGGGAGGTCATAGTAGTGTGGTTCCATACTGTTTTTCCCAGCAGCACTAGGTTGATTTTTCTTCAAGAGAAATGTGTGCTGTGGACCTTCAGTATGTTCTTTAGGATTTGAGGAGTTAAGTTGTTTTGTAAGTACCAGTCCAGGGCATGTATTGCTAGAGTCTCTGGTGCAGTGACACGTAAGAATGGCAGTGGTGTGGATCCTCCTTGTCAGATCAGCATTTCCTGGAAGGAATCCCAAGTTGATAAGCAGGTGTGCTCCAGATGGACTTCTGAGCCAGGAGCAAGCCTGATGTGTGTTTTGTCAAGAAAAACACTCTGTGTAGGCCTGTCCTGGTAGAACCTGCATTACCTACAGTTCTGTCCTTGGGCCTACCTACAGCCTGGACATGTGTTCTTCTTTCAGACTCACCCAAATGTGGATAAAAAGCTCTTCACTACAGAGTCACAGATTGGTTTGAAGAACCCAGAGAAGTCATTCCCTATTAACAGTGACGTGGGTGTGCTGAAGTGGAGGTTGCAGACCACGGAAGAGTCTTTCATTCCATTGACGAGTGAGTGCAAGTCTGGGAGCTCGGGTGGAAGAGGCCGATCTTTGTCTGTGGGCTGCTTGTTTGTATCCACCTTGCAGCAGCTGGGCTGCCTGGAGCATGGCACAGTGTGAGACGTTGGAGATCCTGTATGTATCCAGTGGATAGTGCCTGCCCTCAGCAGTGTGCATTTTTTGTAATGCTCTCAAAGAAAACAGAGCTTTTCTTAAAGTCAGAATTTCTAGGGGATGACTTGGCTGGGCATTTTGAAGTGAAAGCCTACTTCATGTGGAAGGCCTGTGTGGTTCACACACTGTCTCTGTGCCCACAGTTAACTGCTGGCCCTCAGAGAGCGGGAACAGTTGTGATGTCAACATTGAATATGAGTTGCAAGAGGAGAGCCTGGAGCTGAACGATGTGATCATCACCATCCCCTTGCCGTAAGTAACATTCCTTGTCCGAGCAGCACTAACAAGTCCACCTCCTTCTCCTCCCTGGTTTGTGGGTCTGGTCAAGCTGACAGGCACTTTCTTAGCTCCATGCAGGGAAGTTATTTTCACTTCTCGTTGCCTGCTCTAGGTCTGGTGTCGGCGCCCCAGTGATTGGGGAGATTGATGGCGAGTATCGCCACGACAGCCGGAGAAACCTCCTCGAGTGGTGCCTGCCAGTGATAGATGCCAAAAACAAGAGTGGCAGCCTGGAGTTCAGCATAGCAGGGCAGCCAAACGACTTCTTCCCGGTGCAAGTCGCCTTCGTTTCCAAAAAGAACTATTGCAACATACAGGTATGGTCACTGCCGGTGCTCCACAGGTGTGATGTCACTCTTGCCTCAGTCCCTGTCTGACTGACACTGGCCATGCTGCAGCAGGGCATTGCTGTCCCACTGGCCATGGCTGAGGGGTTGACATTTACTTGCTATTGAGATAAGTGGATTTGGGAGTGCCAGCAGACAGCACTGGCAGCTGACACCTCCCAGAGCTTGCCTGCAGTTTCAGTTGTGCTTTCATGCCTCTGAGGAATCACTAATTCCCCTCAGACTTCATTAGAGAATCCATCGGCCTTGGAGCCAAAACACTGCTCGGCATATGACTGTCTGCCCCCACTGAAGTGTAGCCAGCAGCTGCTGTTTCACTCCTCAGTGGAGACACAGTTACCACAGAAGATCACTCCACTCTTTCAGGTTTCCTGGGAACAAAGATCTTTGTTTCAGGGCTGAGTTGTGGTTCAAAGGTGCCGGGTCAGTTCTCCCCTCATGACCATTCCAGCATTGGGAAACACAGCATCACTGTGGTGGGGAGTGGGGTTTGATGCTGAGCTAACACTGCCTGTTATCTCCACAGGTTACCAAAGTGACCCAGGTAGACGGGAACAGCCCTGTAAGGTTTTCCACTGAAACCACCTTCCTGGTGGACAAGTACGAAATCCTGTAATGCTAGACGTGGGGAAGTGCAAAGGAAGAAATTTTTTAAATTAAAACAAAAAAAAGAGACCGACGTTTATTCTGAATGTTGGGAACGCCACAGCCCCCTCTGCTAGGACATGTGGCTCCGTCTGCCATCTGCAGCGTTCCTGGGTCACAGACATTTTTGGAAGAGAATTGACGTGCTCGTGGGGGGAAAGGCCACAAATTTCTTTGGCAGATTTTTACCGGCCGGCAGAAAAGCAAGATCTCCGCAGAGAGCCTGACTTTGATGTGTTCCCTCCTCCCCTGGCGACGCCCGGAGCTCAGCCCCAGAGCCGACCAGACATCGTTCCCTACCCTCCCAAAGCGTCACATGCTGTTCCGTTGTTGGTGCTTACATTTTGATTTCTCCTCGTCCTCCAGCTCTCGTTTCCACTGAGGAAAGCAGGCACTGAGAGAACGTGTGTGGGGCCGCCTGCTGCTCCGGACCCTTCCATCTGGTGGAAGCTGAGCGAGTTGCCCTTGGCCTCAGAGGTGGGGGGATCGTAGCAGGGGCACAGGGTGGGTAAGAGGGACCAGGGGCTTTGGTCCTTTTGCCCCACAAGGTTACTGCCGTTCCTTGAGCCCTGCTGTGCTGCGATGGCTCAGCTCCAGGTGCTCTGGCTCCTGCTGCAGGGGGAGAGCTTCTATAGGGGACTGTGTCCTCACTGTCTGCCACAGCTGCTCTAGGGCCAGGCTTTGGAGGAGGTTTAGTTAGGTTAGAACCAGCTGCATGTCCTTTGCAAGGCCCTTTTGGTATCTGGGGAGGCAGAAGGCTTTTCCTGCCTGGGTGAAAGGAGCTGAACCCGGGTAACTCTGCCTGCTGGTCAGAACATGTCCCAAACCAGTGTTTGTTCAGTGCTGGCAGGGGGGGAGAAGGAAATGCTGTTTTCCAGGAAACATGGGGGCTGATCTGAGCTGTTCCTCTCCCCACTGCCTCACCAGCATTATTTGCCTCATCTCACAGACCTGTGCTCCCCTCACAACTCATCTCACCTGTGTGGCTGGGGCCTGTCACAAGTGTCACCTGCCCCGGGCACACCTCACCTCTGGCCAGAGGGCCTGAGTGTGGAAGGCAAAGGCCCTAGAAGTGCATGTACTGTGCTCTGTGAGAGACAGCCAGCCTGTCATGGGCCCCTGGGGTCCTCTGCCAAAGAAGTCCGTGGTCTCTCCTCTGCTGGCAGCACCTGAGAGAGAAATCAACCCTGGTCCTGTCCTGGGAGGGCAAACCCTCCTCCCTAGCAAAGTAGGCAATGAATCCCAGTAACCTGGTCCTGTTCCAGAGCTGCTTGTCTGTATGATTTTTAAAATGGAGTCGAGGCTAGTTCAAGTATCCAAGGAGCTTTTTTTTTTTCTTACATTCGTTGGAGGGTGATATTTAAACCGAGCTGAGATCTCCCCTTTTTGTAACCCCATATGATCCTGGCCTAGGGAATAGAGCACATTCCAGTGTACACAGAGAATACTGAGTCTAATCAAATAAAGTACTGTCAAAGGAGCTGGCTGGGGGTCGTGAGGTCCTTCCGGAGCCGGGGCCGCTCAGCCCAGGCCCCGCGGGGGCGGGACGGGGCCGGCACCGGGCGGGGCGGGGACACGGCCGTGGCAGGCGGTGGCGGACAGCGGAGCGGCGGCGGCGGCAGAGCCCGGGAGAGAGGCTGCCTGTCCAGGGGAGTGAAGGTGAGCGGCTGCCGGGATGGGGTGGGACCCTCCCCTACTCGTGGCCCAGGCGGCCCCTGCCTTGGGGAGCCTGTGAGGCTGGTTTCAACGTGTCCTGCCCTGCAGAGACCTTCTCAGTGCTTTGGGGGCAGCTTTGTGATGTGGCGGGGGCGAGGGGAAGGGGCTTAGCTGCCTTGGCTCCTGTCAGGGCCAGGTGTGGAACGTGTTTGGGATCCCTGCCCCCCGGGGCACTCTGGGAGGGGAGCAAGGAAGGAGCTGCAGGCAGTAAAGTAGGAAAGACCCCGTCAGCCATACAACTGGTCAGTGCACAATACTTTAGGGGTGTGTGGGTGGACTGGGAGCTGGGTCTGGGTCTGGTGGTCCGCATCAGTGGTGAGTTTGGTGGTGTGGGAGCCCCCAGAGCAGTATGGTCTCTGTGGGAGGCTGGACAAGCCTCTCCCATTCAATTCCTGCTGCAGCTGGAGGGCAGTTGGAGGGGGAGATGGTGCTTGGCCTGAGGCCACCTCTGCTGTCCCTGAATCCTCTTGGGGAGCCTGGGAACGGTGCTGGCCTGACCGGACCCTGCTCCATGGCTGGACTTTGTTTACTCCAGCTTCCTGCCACGTTCCTGCCACAGCCCCTTCAGCCGCTGTCAGAAAGCCAGAGGAATTTGGCAGCCCCAGAAGGTCCAGCTGCTGTGCCGAAGGGCCGCCCTCTCCCCCATTCCTCCAGCTGCCCTGCAAGCTGCCAGCCCTCTCTGGGCACCAGGTGCGGGCTGCAGGGGGGCAGGTCCCCTGGCCAGGCACCACAGGCAGCTCAGATGTGAGGCAGCACTGTCGGGTGCTTTTTTGGTAACTCCTTGTATGTTTGGGTTTTGCTCTGTGGTGCTATGTGTTGGTATATGGGGGGCAGCAGGGCAGGGTGCCATGCAGGGGGATGGAGCCACAGGATTGCACAGCAAGGGGTCTTTGCTGTCAGACAGACACCAGAGAGTGCTTGATGCCTGTTTTGGAGAGAGGAGGTTCACCCTGCCCCTCTCCCAGCAAACACAGGGCTGGGTGATGAGTTCATGCCAAGGGCTGGATTCAAGACCCACCCAACCTATCCTGTGCTATCGTCTGTGAGATGTCATTAGTGGGAGTTACAGAGGCTCCTTGCTGAGCTGAGTCTCTGGCCTGCAGTTGAGAAGTCATCATTGAACAGAAGAGTGTTCTGAGGAGCAGCTTTCCACTGTGCAGCCTTGAGGGGTCTGGAGCTCATGGTGGAGGTTTCCCTGTCTGTGTTGCAGTGCCTGGAGGCACACGCTGATGCTGGGGTCGGTGCTTGAGCTGCAGCAGTGGTTGGGACTGTGTATGGTGTCAGAAGCCTTTGGAGCTGGCTCACCTGGGTGCAGGAAAGCAAGGCCGTACGCCCTCCCTGACCTGAGTACATGGTGGGCAACCCCCAGTCTGTGGAGAGCCCGAGGTGTGATGCTGGCAGGGCCTCGGCAGGAGCACAGCTGTGCTGCAGTGGTGTGGGAGCACTTCCCGGGAGCGATGAAATCAGCGGGTGTGGCCGGGATTCCTCGGCTCCCGCTGGAGCTGTCTGGCGGCTGATTTACGGTGGTGTTATTGCCAGGATCGTGGCGTTGTCCTAGCAACCGCAGTGGAGCCCCCACCGCCCCTTGCCTGGGTGGGATGGGGCCGGCTGAGTCTCCTCTGCTCGCTGTGGGTCAGCCCCAGACCTGGAGGTAGCGGCCAGGAGCAGGCTCCTCGCTGCCCTCTGGCTTTGTGCTGGAGACGGGCTCCCCCTTCCCAGCTGCCGCCGGAAGGGCTGGTTGTTTACCGGGGCAGAGGGTGTGGGAAGGGGTGAGCGCGCCCTAAGTGCATTAGCAGATGGGGAGCGAGCAGGCAGCCAAGTTGGCCGGAGGCTGCGATGCTCTGCCGTGTGCACCCGTTAGCTCGGCCACTCCAGTGCCTCCTGTGGCTCACCCGGCCACGAGTGGGGAGGAGAGGCCACGGCAAGGGGTGCCATGTGCCTGCCTCTTCCATGTTGCGTCCCAGGCATGGCTGACACCGCACGGCAGGGTCTGCCAGGTTGTGCTCCCTCAAGAGTGTGTCCTGGCCAGCAGCACACGGTGCAGCTCTGGGGTCTGCCTGCCTGCTGCTGGCACCTGGCCATGCTGATGGGGAGCAAGGCAGAGCGTGCTGTGCCCAGGTTGGGTCTGGGGAGTCAGCAGCAGGTCGGGAGGAGTGGACCCCTGAGCACCCCCTGCCCTGTGAGGGTCGCAGCCTGCGGGCAGTGGGGTGCAGGGGCGCGGTGGGGCAGGGTGTCTGTGTGCAGCCCGCCCGGTGTTGGCAGGACCCCCGCATCGGCGGGGCTAGGCGTCCTCCCAGGTGAGGCTTTTGGCTGCGCCGGGAGGAAGAAAGGGGTTTTTGTCCTCCAGGAGGCTGAGGCTGAGTGGGCAGCCCTGCGCGCGGGGTGCACGGGGACCGTGGGCTGTTTGGCGGTAACCGAGCCCGACCCCTTGGCATTTGCTGCCTTCACCGCTTCCCACGGCGGGAACAAGCAGCGCGTTCTGCAGGCGGCGGTGGGAGAAGAAAGGCTGCCTTGTCCATCCCAGCAGTGGGGCGCCGGCTAGGGCGGCTGCGCTCCCGCCCCGCATTCCTACGGCAGAGCCGGTTGGAGAGGGGCTGCATCCCCAGCGGGACGGGCTGGGAGGAACGGCGGGCGTCCCCTGCGTGGTGAGGAACCAGGTGAGGGGCTCCGATGGAGGGCAGTGCTGGGGGACACGGTGCATCGGGCAGTGGTGGGATGCCAGGGTCACCCTCTGGCTCATGGGGAGGCAGGCCTGCCTGTGGAGTGGGGGGTGTTAGGTGGAGAATGTGGGCAGACAATCGCCCAGGGGACAGGGGTCCCCCATGGTTCTCACCTGGTCTCACCAGTACAGCTGTGCTGGGAAGGAGTTAACACCGGCGCAGGATCTCACCCTGGCCCCGCTCCCTTCCTGTGCAGCAGCCTGGCCCCTCCTGGCTTTTCCTCCTTTCCAGACATTGTGACGGGTCTGTGTGCAAGCAAGGGGTAGGGGCTCAGCTGGGCTGCAGGGTCTCCAGATGCTGGGAAGTGCAGCATCCCAGTGCATGGGGGACATGGGCACCCTGCCGTGGAGGGTCCCACTCGGCTCCAGGACCAGGTGGCAGGTAAGGGAAGGCAGCTGGTGGGCACTGGTGAACTGCTCTTGGGGTACTGCATCTCTGCTTCCTCCTGCCCCAGCTGAGCTGTCCCTATTCTGTGTGGGGTGGCTGCGGTCCCCAAGGAGACCTTGCTGTGGGGCAGCCAACTCTGGTGTCGTAGGAGACATGGGCTTCATCCCAGCCCTGGATCCCATGCCTGGTGTTTTCCAGCATTTCATTTTTTCCACAGTGTGTAATAGCCGCTCACTCGCCCCCGCAGCTGAGCCCGGTGCTGGCCGAGCTGCGGGGGTCCCTGCAGGGGTTGGCGGGACAGCGGGCAATGCTCCCGGGGGCTGAGCCTGGATCTCCTCCTGGTGGCCTGCGATCGGGATCCCTAACGGGGATAGAGTACTCCCTGGTTGGGCTGCATGGGAAGGGTTAAGCTGCACTTGGCCAGTCCTGGGCGGAAGGGAGGGACATGGGGAACAGCAGACGGTAAATTTAGTAACCCTGGAGCATCCCGACATGGCGTGAGCGCCGGGTGACGGAAATCGTTCCTTCCCAAACTGCCTCCCACCCACGCAGAGAATGAGTGGCAGCATAGCTACTCCAGGGGCAGCCAGCCCTGCCAGCCATGGGCCTGTGTGCCACCTCAGCAGGGACATGGCACAGACGGCCAAGCTTGTGTACCCTGAGCTGCTGCTGCTGCTGGGCTGTGTGGGAGCAGAGGTGTGTGCCTGGGTGCTGGGGACGGGCGCTGGTGACACGCTCAGGGGTACCTGGGTTGTGCCATGCATGGCAGGCAGGTGTTGCTAGGGACAGCCAGATCCTGTGCTTGTGTATCTTTGTCCACTGGTGGCCACTGGAGGTCTGGTTGTCCACCGCTCTTGAGGTTTAGGGTGTGTGTTTCCTACACTGCCTCCCCAAAACTGAGCATGTATGCCGTCTCCTTCTGGGACTATGTCTGTCCTGACACCTGGCATGCATGTGGGTTTCCCTGGGCAGATGGGGATGTGTGCCTCGGCAGGCAGGGATGCTCACTGACTTCAGGCAGCTGCTGACATGCTGGAAACAGGAGCTCAGGATGGGCATCCTGTTGTTGGGAAATGCTGGTTTGGAATGGGTAGGGTTTATGCTTAGTGTGTGATGTGCAGGAGGAATACATAAAGGCCATGCCCATTGTGGTCACTCTGTTTCTTTTGGCAGCAGCCCGTGCCCAGAAGCATCCAGTATCTCCAGGCAGGCATCATGGAGGCATCTGGCAGGACCCCCACCAGCCCAACCCACAGAGTCCAGAATGTCATCCAGGTGAGCACACAGGACCACAGGACCTTTGCCCTGTGGGAACAGGGGGATCTGGCTGGGAGCCCTTCTCCTCCACAGCCAGCCCTACCACGGGTGCTGTCCTCCAGCCTCTCCTCACCCCAATCCTATTATGGGATCGTCCGCAAAGCCCATTGAGCTAAGCAGCTGGTAGCTCAGATCCTCTTAGATGCAGCCCAAGCCCCAGAGATCTGCTCCCAGGGCAGCTCACCTCTGCTCCCCGAGGTGGATAGCACAGGCAGGAGACAGCCCTCATCTCCTGTGTCTTGCTGCTGGACGGTCCTGCTGGTGTGTGGCTGTGCCTGGGCAATGACCCCACCTGTGCCTGTGGCTGTTCTGGAGCAGACCAGCCCGCTGGGCAGTGCAGGGGAGTGAGCTGCATCTGTGGGAGCTGTGAGCATCCCTCCCTCTCCTGCAGAACAGCCCTCTGGACCTGATTGACACGGGCAAGGGGCTAAAAGTGCAGACAGAGAAGCCACATTTGGTGAGCCTGGGCAGCGGCCGACTCAGCACTGCCATCACGCTCCTGCCCCTGGAGGAAGGTGAGTGCTGGCTGCCAGGCAGTCCCTGCGGGCATGCTGGCGGCAGGGACACTGAGCTGCCCTCTCTGCTGGCAGGAAAGACCACCATCGGCACAGCCATGACAGACATTGTCCTGCAAGGCCCTGGGCTGGTGCCTCAGCACTGCTACATTGAGAACGTGCAGGGGACGCTCACCCTGCACCCCTGTGGCAACACCTGCACCATCGATGGTGTGACTGTCCGGCGGCCCACGCGCCTCACCCAAGGTAGGAACGGGCTGGGGTTCACCAGAGCCTTCACCCGGGGAGTTGTGCCATCAGGTATCAGAGTGTTGGCAGAACCATCCTGTAATTGCATATCCCAGCTGGGATGGTCCTGCCTCTGTACCCTGGGCTGGCATGTTTGAGAACAGTTTGAGAACCGGCTTTGCCAAGTGCAGCAAGTGAGGTGGGGAGGGAGAGAGCCGGGCGGGCTTTGGAGAACAAGGGGAGATGCTAAGTCGGCTTTTGGAAGGGAGATGACAGAGGAAAACCACCTCAGGTATCCTCCCGAGGGATGGCTGCCGGGACACGCCAGTCTGCCTGCGCGGCTGGAGGGCTTGGACCCTGCGGGTCCCCCATGGCCGCTGCTGGGGAGGGGGCATGGGGAGAGCCAAGGGCCCCTTCCCACGCCATCCCGTCCCTGAACGTCCCGTATCCCGCTTCCTGGGAATGACTCTCCGCCGGGCCGGGCGGGGCGGGCGAGGCCCGGCCCCCCGGCCCTCCCCGAGGGCGGTGCGGCGCTGCCCGGGCGGCGGCGGTGGCGGTGGCGGTACGGTGAGTGCGGCGCTGCGGGGCCACGCGTGTCTGCGCCTGGCGGGGGGACTCGCTCCCGTCCCTCTGCGGGTGACAAAGCCCCGGTGCTCCCCGCGGGCGGTGGCGTTGCGGCCCCCCCGCGCCAGTCTCCGTCCCTCCCCGGGGAGGGGGGAGCCGCCCGCGTGGGCGCTGCCGCGGGCGTCCCCGCGGGGGACAATGGGAGCCACGTGGCCGCCGGAGAAGGGGCGCGACGGCTCCGGCGCGACGGTCCTGCCGGGTCCCGCCGGCCCCATGGTGGGTAACGAGGGCCAGGTGGGCTGTGGGGTGCGGGCAGGGGTCAGCCGAATACCCCGTTCTACTGCCCGCGGGGGCCGGTGGGGGCAGGCAGGGATACGGCGGGGAAGGGAGGGCACCTGTGCCCAACCACAGTGGGACGAGCCGTGGGGCTGCCAGGCCGGCGCTCGGGGTGCGGGTTGGGGTACCCTGCTTTGCCGACGCGACGCGTGGCTCCACTGGTGCCGGCACGCGGGGAAGGGGCAGGGCAGTGATGCCTCTCGACAGAGGAGCCGTTCCCGGGCCGGGCGCCGGCATTGCCACCTGGCAGGCAGGATGCCCTCGCTGAGCCAGGGTGAACAGGACTCGTCCCGCGCTGGCACTTGGACAGGGGAGCCAGGCCCCCGCGGCGGCGATGGCGGTTAATCTGTACGGCCTCTCACTCGCCTTGCTGCGAGCCTGGGCTGACGGGTGCTCCAAAAAACACATCCCCTCCGGCAAGGGATTTTCGGCTCCGGCTGTCGGTGAGGAGCGAGCCTCTCCCCGGGGCCCTGGCAGGCTCTTCAAAGCGGGGTGTGTCGGCAGCACCGAGCCTCTCAACCGCCCGCTGCTCCCCGCTGCCAGCACAAGGCTTCCTGGCACCACGGGCAGTGGGCGAACGGGCAGTGGGCAGCCCACGGTGCTGCACCCTGAGCTGCCTTCCTCTGGAGGGCCACTCGGCAGCCTTGCCCCGAAAGGGCTGCCACTTTGGGCCAAGAAGAAGTGTTTTGCGGGCAGGGACAGGAGCTGTCTTGTCTGCAGCTGGCAGACGCGCAGGCCCTGGAGAGCCGCCAACTCCCCCGCAGCCCCCGGCAGGGACCCCAGCTGTGCCTGTGCCTGCGTCGCGCTGCCGGCAGCTGCTGGGGAGTGACCTGGATTTCAGCCTTCCCCTAAGCCTCTGCTGACAGCAGGAGCCCGCTCCCCTCCCGGGGATGCATCTTAGGGCCAGCAGCGCCCTGCTGCCTCCCTGTGCTGGCTCCTATCTCCTCTCTCTCCAGCATTGTTCTGATACTGCCAGCCAGCAGCTGACCCCTCTCCTCTCTCCCAAGGGTGCACCATCTGCCTGGGCCAGGCCACCTTCCTCCGCTTCAACCACCCTGCTGAGGCCAAGTGGATGAAGAGCATGATACCGGCGGGAGGCAGGAGCCCAGCGGCTTTCTATGGGCTGCCAGCAAGTAGGTGACCCCCTTTGTCCCAGGCAGGGTGAGGCAGATGCTGAGGTGCTCCCTGACCTGCACCATTAGCCTTCCTGGCATGTGATGCTCTCCCAGCCCTGTCCTGCTGGACTCCCAGCCCTCCCACTTGGGAGTGGGGCTCATACCTGGCTGCAGATGTGCCGTCCATCATCTCAGCGTGCTATGGCAGCTGCAGTGATGTTTGTTAATGATTAATATAATTTCAAAGAGCACAGCTGTGGGGGCAGTGAGGCAAAGCTCTTGCTTCTGCCAAGCCTGGCCATGGCAGAGCCATCACCCATCGGAGCCCCCCCAGCTGCCTGTGTTTACATGCCAGGGCGGGTGTGCCGGGGCTGTGAAGGCCGTTTCCCTGACTGCTGTCCTTCATTTCACGAGCTGCTTATCTTGCTGTGTCTGCCTGTCCGTGGGGTGATGGGTTGAGTGCCAGAGCTGTGCCTGGTTCCTGGGGATGTCCAAATTCCAGACAGTGATCCGTGGGCTGGTAGCCCTTCTGCCTGCCCTGACCAGCACACCCTGGCACAGGGAGAGGAGCTTGGCAGCCTCTCCATGCCACGTGTGTGTCAGGAAGGCAGCACGGCCACAGCTGTAGGATGGGAGGAGGGACGCGGGGAAGTGCTGAGGCCGAGGAGCATCATACAAGTGCAAAGCATCCTGTGACTGCACAGAATCTGGTGCGGGCCCTGCGTGGTCCCTCTGCCATGCTTGACTGGGCGGGATCACACAGATAGGGCTGTGGCACAGCTCTCCAGGCGTGGAGGGCACTGCCAACTGCTGCGGGGGAGCTGCTGGGTGCCAGGGGGTGACGCAGCCTGGGTGGCACGCTGTCCTGGCTGGGCTCCGCGCCTGCTGTGATTCGCTTGTCCCCTGAGTGACAGGCACATCGGTGCTGCCCAGGGAGGACAGGGCAGCCCAGGCGGGGGCACCCTGGCCAGGGGCGCAGGGAGGCTGCAGGTGACGTGGCAGTGGGTCCGGACACGCTGCAGGTCAGCAACTTTTGGCTGTTGCATCTCTGACCCCTTGCTGGGGAGCTGGAATGTGCCAGGGGCAAGTGGTGGGTCCCAGTGGCTGGCGCAGGCAGCTGCTCTCCGGGAACTGGGGCCGGGAGCTGCGACACAAGGATGTCAGAGTGGGCGGCTGGGCTGTGCTCTCAGGTTTCTGTCTCCTGGGTGACGGGGCTAGCGGGCTTCCAGCCTCCTCCCTAGCCCTGGCTCCCCAGTCGAAGTGAGAGAGGGTGGCAGTGGGGGTGCAGGCAGCTTGAGGTGCAGAGAAGAGGGGCTGTGACCCAGCTCTGGCTCTGTAAGGCTGCATGGAGGAACAATGCCAGGTTACCTTGGGGAACCCCAGCCCAGGCAGGGACCATGCGGGGGTCACACCACACTGACTGCCTGCTCTTATGTCTCCCTGCAGAGCCCGAGGCCCTAGTGAACGGTGGCCACCAGCCATCAGAGCGTGGGTGTCCCAGCCATAGCTCCCTCGTCAGCTCAATTGAGAAGGACCTGCAGGACATCATGGACTCACTGGTGCTGGAGGAGCCGGCATCCCCTGGCATCCAGAAGCCGCCGGCCTGTGGCCGGTCCCCTCTCTCCCCTGTGGTGAATGGGGGTGGACGCTGCCTCCTGTCCCCCCTACCCAGCCCCGGGGCTGCCTCGGGAGGCTCCAGCTACGAGAACTTCTCTCCACTCTCCTCCCCGGCCAGCAGCAGCAGCTACACCAGCCCCTCGCTGAGCAGCCAGGAGCAGGGGCCACCTGTGCCCCCCCTTGTCCCACTCCGCTCCTCCAGCTACAACCACACTGTGCAGCCACCCACCCTGCCCAGTGGGAGTCCTAGTGAGCCTTGGCCGGTTGAGAGGCTCGGCGACCATAGGGCAGGCAGCCCCCGGCTGACACCCAGGGTGGCACCGCGGCCACGGGCGGCCCTACAGGAGCGGCCCCCGAGCCCCTTCCGTGAGCCACGGGACTCCCTGGTGCCCAGCCGACAGGCTGCCAGCAGGGCGGTCCCAGAGGCCCGACTGCAGCCCCCGGAGAGCCCGCGGGTGGCCCGGAGGAACATGGAGAGCATGCGGGAGTTGCCCCCCCTGAGCCCCTCCTTGTCACGCCGGGCTGCCAGTCCCCGGGCAGCTCCTGACACCCCCTCCCCACAGCCCCGGCTGGGCAGGGAGGTGCCTGGCAGTCCCCGTGCAAGGCGCAAGGGCTTGGAAGAGTCGAGAGGTGCTGGGAGCCCCTCGCCCCCACTGCTGGCAGAGACCTCCACACGCCGCCCCAGCTTTGGCACTTGCCTGAGCCCAACATATGGGCTGAGCTCACCGGCCATGCCCTCGCCCCATCAGAGCCCCCGTGCCCCCAGGAAGCCTTTGGGGGACCCACGTCTGCCAGCGGGGCCACGAGAGCGCAAGAACAGCATCACTGAGATCAGCGACAATGAGGATGAGCTGCTGGAGTACCACCGGCGGCAGCGGCAGGAGCGGGTTCGGGAGCAGGAGATGGAGCGCCTGGTGAGCCTTGGGGTTGGTTGGGGGGGACACATTTGAGCATGGGACACCCTCTTTGCAAACACCTTCTGTTATTTGCTGCTTTAAAACCTGGCCCTTGCCTCTCAGGGATTTGCTGCAGCTGCCAGGCTGCCGGTTTATCTGGGGGGATTATGGCCAGGAATGGCCATGAGTGCTCAGCAGCTCTCTGGGAGTACAAAGCCTCCAACTTGCAGCAGCCCAGGGAAGTTGGTGGGGTCGGCATGGCTCTGGGGCTGCCATCAAAAGCCAGTGGTGCCCCTGGCTGTGCAAAACTATCCAGGTCTCATCCATCCCTGCCAGGGCCATTCTGCTGGCGGCAGTGCCATGGCTCTTGTGGGCATTGCATCTATATTTAGGGCCGATGGAGTTTTTATGGAGCTGGCAGCTGCCTGGGTGGGGTTTGCCTGTGTCTCTGCTGGTCCTGGAGGCCGAGCCGCCAGGGCCCTGTTTGCTCAGCCCTGACTCACGCCCAGCGTGGGTAGCCTGAGTCACCGCCTGGAAATAGCGGAGGCGTTCAGCGGCCAGTGCTGCTGCCTGTAATTAGTCTGTCTCCAGCTCCTGGCACATCGCGTGCCTGGCTCTTGCAGGGGGTTTGGTGCAGCTGCATCGTGCTTTGTGACGTCCCCAGCCCATCCAGGGCAAGCAGTGAGCCCATGTCCTGGTGTCCACTGTCAGCACGGGGTCCCACGGGCTTTGGCCATGACACGTGCTGGGACGGGTGCCATGCTAACGGTTCTTCCCCACAGGAGCGGCAGCGCCTGGAGACCATCCTGAACCTCTGTGCTGAGTACACCAAGACAGACAGCACTGAGCCGGGTGACGTGCCCCGGCTCCTGGCTGGTGATGCGGATCCTGGCCGGCGGGTGCCCAGGGGTGCTGTGGCTCTGGGCCGTGCGGCCGAGGAGCTACGGCAGAGGGAGAGCCTGGAGAAATCAGATGAGGAGAACTTGAAGGAGGAGTGCAGTAGCACCGAGAGCACCCACCACGAGGTAAGGGGACAGCTGTGCCACGCTGTGCTGTTCCATGCTGCACCGTGCCATGCCAACCAGCCCTCTCCACAGCACGAGGAGTTGACAGGCCCCCGGGCCAAAGAGGCACAGCGGCTGGAGGAGGAGCGTGCCATCGTCCTCGGCCACCTGGACCAGCTGAAGGGCCGTGTCAAGGAGCTGGAGCAGCAGCTGCAGGAGACATCACGAGAGGTGAGGAGTCAGTGGACGCTGCCACGTCCCCTGCTGCTTGCTGCCCTCACCAGTCAGTGCTGAATTCCATGGGCATGAGCCAGATCCAGCTGGGGCAGCCATCCTGATGTGGCTGTGCCTGTCCAGGCAGAGATGGAGCGGGCGCTGCTGCAGGGTGAGCGGGAGTCAGAGGCGGCGCGGCTGCGGCAGGAGCAGGAAGCAGTGCAGCAGCTACAGGAGAAGCTCTCCAGCCTGGATGCCAGCATCCGCAAGGAGCGGGACAAGGTGAGCCTCACTGCAGGTTTGCACTGTCACCATCTGTGCCTTACCCTCCCTGGCACTTGCAGCCAGTGCCATGATGCCCCGTGCTGCGGTGTTCCCCTGCAGACACGTTCTCCAGACCCTGGGCTCCACAGAGGCTTTGGGGAGCAGCCCCTCTGGTTTGTGTTGTGGGGAGATCTGTCTGTCTGTCCGTCTGCCTGGGACAACAGCCTGTCCAACAGCCCTGCCAGAGGAGAACTGAGCTGATGCTAGGGGAGCATTTCGACTGCTGCCTGTCGCGCTGGCAGGGTCTGGCAGGGAGACTGTTGTGTGGGGCTTTCCAGGTGGCTGCTGCCTGTGGTGGGCAGTGCTGAAGTGGGGGTCTTGGCGTTGCCCATTCCCTGCCCTTGCTGGGGAACTGCATCTTGTGGCAAGTCACCTCACTCTGCTGCATTTGCACAAGTGAAGGCAGCTGCTGCTATAGCGTTCAGCTTGCTGGAGGTGGCTGGGAAATCACTGCAGGTGTTTTAACTCATCTCAGTGGCTGAGGAAGACATCCTGGCCCCCTTTCCCTGGAGTCATCTGTGGTGCAGTTATAGCCTGAAGGCACGCATGCTGCTGCGTGTACCACATGCTTGTCCCAGCTGCTGGTTGCTGGCCATCCCACTGCCTTGCAGGCAGTGTGGTATGACCTTGGGTAAGCTGCTCTGGAGCAGGAGAGCTGCTGGAATCCAGCTCCCCGCTGCCTGAGGCCAGTGGTCCTGTGCAGTCTGTGCCTGGGTCCCACTGGCAGCTCTGTGCCACTGTGGTGTGGCACCAGTGTCCCTGGGGCCCTGGCTGGCCCCATGGCTGTAGGTACTGGGGCTGTCAGGGTGTCTGTGGCCAGGCAGAGCAGCCATCAGCACCTGCCAGCAGTGTTTGGGGGTTTTATTCTGGTTTTGGTCTTCCAGTGCTTTGTAGGCATCATCTGTAGCCAGGGACAGCCTTGTGCAGGGCCAGGAGAAGAGCACAGGGAAATCCCCATCCCAACCTCTCTGCTGACCTGAGTGCCCGCTTTCCTAACCCGCCTGCACTACTCGCACTAACAGTGCCTGCTCCGAACTCTACCATCATCTCTGGCATCTCTGTATGCCCAGGAGCCCCTAGGCACCCCTTTTGATGCATCCCCCATCTCCATGTGGAGCATTGTTCCTTGCAGCAAGCGTTTCCCGATGCCAAGCCCCATGGTGCTGCGGGAGGTGGTGCCCCTACACCAGCCCTGTGTTGCTGGCCCCATTTTACTGCTTCTGTGGCAGTGGGAGGGAGGGTTGGGGTCAATTCCCCCTCATTCCAGGCCCAGGAGCAAGTGTTTGCTCTACCACTGACTTGACATAGCCTGACCATCACTGGCAGCATGGCTGGACCTCATCCTCCTGTTTTCACTGCTGCCCCGTGGGCAACCCTCTCCTGCTGATGGATGAGGGTGGTCCATGCACTCAGGCTGCATTCAGGACCTTCAGTGCTTTAACTGGCAGCATTCCAATGGTGAGCAGCACTTAACAAAGCCAGTTAGTGGTTGTTCAGAGGGTGCATGTAGTGCAGCTGTGTGCAGGATCAGGATGACTTTATCCATGCTATCAGCATTGATCTTTTTGCTGCCTGTAAGTTTGTTTTTGGAAACACAGGGCTGAGGTTGAGGGCTGGCTGTAACTCCTCTAACACCCCGTGGACCCAGCTCCTACGTCTGTTGCTCTCTCTTGCTATGCTCCCTCCCCCCTGCCCCACTGTAGCTGCCCTGATGCTCCTCCTCACAACCCCCCTCTCTCTCCTGCTCTAACTCACAGCTTCTGCATGGCGCCCATTTCAGAAGTGTATTTTCTCTCTTCTTTCTCTTTTTTTTTTCCTTTTTCTTTTCCTTTCTTTTTTTTTTTTTTTTTTTGTTTTGTCTTGTTCTCCCCTGATTCAGGAAAGGGCAAAGATTGATGCTGAAAGGAAGGAGCTAGAGCAACTCCGGGTGCTTTACCATGAGTCGAAGAGCCACCTTGATAAGTGCCCCGAGTCAATGCGGGAACAGTTGCGGGAGCAGATGCGAAGGGTCAGTGTCTCCCCCCACCCCTCCCGGACCATGGCCCACCTCCCTCCGCTCCAGCTTAGGCCAGCTCTTCCCTGCCAGCCGGGGCTGCACTGGGAGCGTCACACCCGGGCTGGAGGCAGCTGGCACCGGGCACCACCGTCCTGGTAAGCTTGCTGCTCGCCCGGGCCCGGGGCGCAGGGCTGGCTCAGCAGAGCTCCTCAGGACCAGGCAGGGCACGAGCACAGACCCTGCCCTGCAGAGGAGGGCAGGCTGGGGAGCCTTGGGGACCGCCGCATCCTCGTCTGGCTGCCTCCCGCTATTTCCTGAGAGTGTTTGTTTACACGGCACCGTCGGTTTATGTTACTGATAGTCTGCAGCATTTTTTCCCGTTATCTGGTATTTTCCAGAAGCAGTTGACTTTCCCCAGCCCATGGCTGGTGCCTGCCCAGATAAACCCCCATTGCCACAGCCTGTTCTGGGCAGGCATCCCCATGGTTGTTGTGGGTCGGGTGTGGCGGGCAGGGGTGGCAATGGAGCGGTCCTGGTGTATGGGAGCCCTCAGTAGCCACCACGCCAGCGCCGTGCCATGAGAACACCAGCTGCCTGGCTCCTGGAGCAGGGTGAAACATGTCCCCAAAGGGTGCACGGTGCAGTGGCTGCCAGGGTGGCACAGGCAGGCCCTGAACTGAGTGCTGCCATGTGCTGTTGATGCGTGAAGGCTGGGAGGACACACAGGAGTTTGTCCAGCACAGTGCTTGTCTGTGGGGGCTCTGTTGCCCGCTGGCTCGGTGATGCAGGGCTGCATGTTGGTGGTTACGCTGGCACGTGGTGTTTTGCTGCCTGTCAGGGCATGGCTCCAATCCAGATGCGGTTCAGCAGGGGCAGTTGGTCTCCAAGGGCTGGGTGAAGCCCCTGCCTCTGGTGAGCTCCTCATCTCATGGGGGTAATTGCTCTGTCCTGGCCAGTTCTGGGTTTCTCCGTTGCCATCTCCTGTGGCAGATGCTCCTGGCAATGTCTCCCATGTTTCTGGTGCCCTGCAGAAGGCAAAGCTGCCTGCCTGCCCACACCAGGCACAGAGGACAGGCTTGGCCATGAGCTCTTGTTCCTGGCCAGCACCAGCAGGATGTGGGGACTTGCAGGAGGTTTTGCTGTGGGATGCTTGCCTGCAGGATGAGGAGCTGCCCATCCAGAGGGACTGATCTACTGTGCCCTTGTGTGTCTAAAGGAGGCAGAGGCACTGGAGACAGAGGCCAAGCTGTTTGAGGACCTGGAGTTCCAGCAGCTGGAGCGTGAGAGCCGCCTCGAAGAGGAGCGTGAGGCACGAGGCAAGCAGCTCCTGCAGAGCCGGGCCGAGTGCAACCGCAGCATCGCCCGCAGGAAGGTAGGGGCAGAGGGGGCAGTGGGTCTGTCACAGCCAGGCTGTGTCCCATGGCTCGCTGGCAGCCAGCTCATCCCTGCTGCCTGCTCCCCAGGAGCGGGTGGCTGCCCTGGATGCCCAAGCTGCCCAGATTCGGCTGCAGAGTGCCCAGGAGGCCGAGCGCCTGACCAGGGAGCGGAGTGGTGTCCTGCAGCTCCTGCAGAAGGTAATGCCAGGATCAGGGGCCTGACAGGGGCTCCCTGACCCTGGGGGTTGCTCAAGGCAGGGGACAAGATTGCACCAGCTCTTGTCAGAGTGCTGGCAGGAAGGGTGAGCTTGGGAGGGGACCAGCCATGGGGTGCTCATAACCATCAGCAGCTGTCTCTGCTCTCACTGTCACCTTATGTGCAGGAGAATGAGAAGCTCATGTCTCTGGAGAGGCGATACCAGCTCGTCACAGGTGGCAGGAGCTTCCCCAAAATGTCCTCGGCTCTCAGAGAAGTAAGTGGGTAGAGGGGGCTATGGTGCCTAGGGCTGCTCTCCTGAGCCGCTGTTGCCAGTGGGGATGAGCCTTGTGCACCACAAGTTCTGCTCTGCAATGGCTCCTATGCTCCCAAGCACCCTCTGGCCAGAGCCAGGTGCTCCCAGCCACTCAGAGTCACTCTGGGCTGCAGAGGTTGGGAGGGAAGGAGGGAAATGCAACAGGGCAACATCTGGGACAGCACTGCTTCAGGTCCCACCCTTGCTGGAGAGCAAATGCAGGGGTGTTTTGGTGCTAGTACAGGGGACTTTTAGGTGGAAGTGAGTCACTGTTGTCCTGCTTGTGGCTCTGAACGGGGAGCCAGAACCATGATGCCCTTGGGAGCTGTGGTGCTGCCAGACCTGCTGCTGGGAAGAGGGGCGGGATGGCAGAGTCCCCTTGTGCCTGCCTGCAGTGGGACTCCTGCTGCTGCCACTTTGCTGCCTGTGCCCACCTTGCCTACGTGATCTTTACCCTCCAACAGGAGACCCTCTCAGAGCCTTATGAGCTATTGGAGGGAACTAAGTCCTTGAGCCCCCTGCCAGCAGCAGCTGCCTCCTTAGCTTCTCCTGCCACCCGCTCCTACCCCAAGGCACAAGAGGTAACTAACTAGCAGGACTAACTGCACGTGCTTGCTCGCTTGCCCCTCCTTGGCAGAGACCCCTTTCGTGGACTAACGTCACCCCCAGGCAGCAGGGCAGCCCTGCAGCAGCATGGCTGGGGCATTTCTCATTTAGCTCTCTGGCAGCTCTGCTCATTAACACTCAGTCCCTGATTCCAGGTGCTCTCCTGAGCCCAACGGGCATCCCAGCTCCCGCTGCTGCCCTCTGTTTTAACCCCGATGTGGTGCTGTGGGGCACAGGCATTCCTGTGCTTCCCCTTGCCCACCACTTACCCTCTGGCTGGGCACCTCCTGGCAGCATCCTGTAGGGTCCTGCTAGCCTGGCTTCCCTAAAATAAGAGCAAGTCACAAGCTTTAGCATGTTTGGTTCAGAAAGGATATGGAAGTGGATTTTAAGCTGCCTCAGTACAGCTTGGGGTGCCTCAGTACTGTGGGGAGGGCTTGTGGCCAGGGGCCCTGGGGGACCCTGAGGTCTCTCCTCAGCAGGCACTCAGCAGAGCTGTGCTGAAGGCAGGAGGGAGGCGGGTGCCAGCACACCCAGCCCAGCTTGGGCACCACACTCCCCACACAGTGCTGCGCACTGGGGCTGCCGTGAGCAGTAGGGCAGGGCAGGGCAGGGCAGGGCTGGGCAGGCAGTCTTGGGTCATGCGTGCATAGGGAGGTTTGCTCCCACTTTGCAGTCAGTGCCATAATGCCAGCACATGGGTCTAATTCTCCTCCTTCTCCCTCACCGTGGATTTCTAGGAGTACATGAGGCTGTCTGACGTTTTCAGGTTCTGCAGCAATGCTCACGGCCCCAGCCTGGACACTAAAGCTTCTGCTGCTGCCCCTGCTGCTGCTCAGCGCTCTTTCTTGCTTGCTGTACCTCCAGCAGCCGACGAGGTACCCGCCCTAGAGCATGCTCGGGTTTGCTCCCTTGGGTTGCCCGCTGCATCCCGGGTCAGGGGACTTGTCTGGCTGCAGCTGAGGGGGGAGCAGAGGCTCGAGCTGCCTGGTCTCCTTGCCAGGGTGCACTTCTTACCTGCTCTGGATGTGTTGGCAGCAGGGCTGGGGAGCAGAGCAGGTGCCCAGCAGAGTGGGAGGGTGGCCCTTTGACTGTTCAATTCAGTCCTGGCCGCTGGTCCCAAGCAAGGAGGATGCAAAGCAGGCAGGGACCTGACCTGGTGCCCAGCACCAGGGTAGCAGCAGTACCAACTGCTCTTCCTCCTGGGACATGGCACCCTCCTTTGGGAGGCTGGAGCTGCCTGTTCATTCCCCTGTGCCTGCTTGCCCTTGCTCTTCTCCTGGTTTAATATGCTTCTCTTTGCCCAGTACGTGACCGTTGAGCAACTCTCAGGCATCTTGGGCAGCCTCCACACCCCTGCTGCTTCCCTGCTGGGCTGCACCCCTCCGGCCCCTTCATCCTCAGCCTGCGCTCCTCCTCCTCTTTCATCTCTCTCTTCTCCCTTCATCTCTGCAGAGGTTTGTGCCCTGTTTCCCTCTCTTGAGACCCTTGTCCTCTCCCTGGGAGGTGCTGGGGATGCATGGGAAGGAGAGAACTGCAGATGAAGCTGAGCAGCAGCTCAGGCTCTTGACAGCCTACACACCCCTCATTGTCCTGTCTGCTGCTTCACTGCCCATGGGGCAGGTCAGGGGGGTCTTTTTGCTTGATCAGCTCTCTTGAGCAGCAAAGGGCTCCTACAGCTGCTGGGACTTAGCCAGGGAGTGCATGGGATCCCTGGGGGTCTGCACGTCAAATTCTGGGGGAGTGGTGCAGGCACAGGCAGGGATGCTACCTCTTCTCTGTGCATCTGTCCCTCTTGCTGTATTTGTCCTTCATCCTTTCTCACATGGCCTCTCTCTCCAGATGGAACAGCAGCTGCCAGGAGGCCCCGTGTGCCTCCCGGCTCTTGATTTAGAGAAATGGTACCAGGAGGTCATGGCTGGCTTTGAGACCTCCTCTTGCCCTGTCTCTCCTCCTTCTTCCCCTCCTCCACTTCCAGCTAAAGCTCACTCCTCTCACAAGGCTCTCCAGGTAATCCTGGCTCCCTGCTGCCAAGGCTCAGGCTTTGGGGCTGCTGGCCATGGCGGGAGTGGGGCAGTGTGGGGATGTTCCTGTGGACCCTGCACCCTGAGCGCTGCCAGGCCCCTGCCTGCTGCCGTGGGCAGGGGCAGAGCAGACCTGCTGCCTGGGGCAGGCAGCCCCTGCTTCTTATTGCCTGCAGCCCTGCCAGAATGGCACTGACATGGGGCAGAATCTGGGGAAGGGATGCTCAGCCCTGCTTGTGGATGAGCCATCTGTCCAGGGGGGCTCTTGCAGTCCCCCATGTCCCTCTCACCTCCATGTCTCTGTGCCCAGGTCTATCGTGCAAAAACAGAGGGTGACGCTGGTGTCCCCACCCCTCGGATGAAGAGTGGGACCCCCTCGTCTTCGCAGCTCAACCTCTCTGTGCTGGGGCGCAGCCCCTCGCCCAAGGTACAGCTGCCAGGGGGACCTGGGCACCCTGGCCATGGGTCACACGCTCCCGGTGCCAGGCCCCGTCCCCATCCTTGCAGCTGATCCCCTGCTGTCCTGCCCAGGGCCCCCCAAGCCCAGCGGGCAGCCTGCCCCGCAACCTGGCGGCCACGCTGCAGGACATCGAGACCAAGCGCCAGTTGGCCCTGCAGCAGAAGGGTGAGCTCTGGCTCCGCGTCCCGGCTCTGAGGGGTGGTGGGACTTTGGGAGATGCTGCGCCCGCTGCGACTTGGGCAATGGAGAAGGGAGCCCGGCCGAGGGTGGGAGCAACAGCACTCCGGAGGGATGCAGTGCCTCTCTCACAGTCTCTTGCTTTTTCCCCCCTCTCCTCCTCCTGACCCCTCCGCCCGACGGCGTGTCTCCAGCCAAGCTGCTCCCAGCAGAGCCCTTGCAGCCAGGTGATCTACCAGGTAGAGATGTGGGGCAACTTGGACTGCCTGGAGCAGCCCGGAGGCAGCAGCATGGCTGTTTGCTGGCACCTTCTGCCATGCATAAGAGGGGCATGATTAGCCCAGGACCCCAGATGCCTCTCAGCATCTGCTTAGGGACAACCCTGTGCATCCATAACCCGCTAATGCTTTGCCCAGCCTGCTTCTGCCAGCCTGGTGCATGTGCCCCCTTGGCTGTCCGGGCCCCCTCCTCCTGCCTGGACAGATTGCTGTGTTTGCCAGAGAGTTGTGACAGCAGCTCCCACTTCTGCTGCTACCATCCCTACCTGGCTCCAGCCTGTGGTGTCTTCTGCCTGTGCCACCCCCTCACTCACCACAGTGCGGTTTTGAGTGTGGCACACTTAACATCATGATCCTTCCTCCCATGGCACAGGTCAGCAGGTGATCGAGGAGCAGAAGCGGCGTCTTGCGGAGCTGAAGCAGAAAGCGGCTGCCGAGGCACAGTCCCAGTGGGAAGCCCTGCATGGACAGCCCCCCTTCCCTGCTGCCTTCCCCCGGCTTGTGCATCACTCCATCCTCCACCACCACCGTCCCCATGGCGCTGGGCCCCGGGCCGAGGAGCTGGACCATGCATATGACACCCTTAGCCTGGAGAGCTCAGACAGCATGGAGACCAGCATCTCCACCGGCAACAACTCTGCCTGCTCACCCGACAACATCTCCAGGTAACCCTGGGGCCAGCTCCTGCAGCGCGGGGACAGCCTGCTCTGGTGGTGCACTGCTGGCTCGAGGTCCTTCCTGCTGCAGCAGTACCTGCATCTGTCTTATAGTGCCAGCGGGATGGAGACAGGGAAGATTGAGGAGATGGAGAAGATGCTGAAGGAGGCACACGCTGAGAAGTCACGGCTGATGGAGTCCCGGGTGAGTGGGACCACACCAGCGCTGCAGCTGGATGGGGAGCAGGTCCCCAGTCCTTGGGGCTGAGCTCCTGTGTGTGTGCCAGCAGGAGCGGGAGATGGAGCTGCGCCGGCAGGCGCTGGAGGACGAGCGCCGGCGCCGGGAGCAGCTGGAACGCCGGCTGCAGGATGAGACCGCACGGCGGCAGAAGCTGGTGGAGAAGGAGGTCAAGCTGCGGGAGAAGCACTTCTCACAGGTGCGAGGCAGGCTGCCACCCTCTAGCAGCCTGGCCAGGGAGGAATACCTGGCTCCCTACTGATGTCCCAGGGTCCCAGTGGGGGGACATGGCTCTCCTTGCCACTGGTGGGCTTTGCAGGGCTGTGTTGCTTTTCCAGGCTCGTCCCCTGACGCGGTACCTCCCCATCCGCAAGGAGGACTTCAACCTGCGGCTGCACATTGAGTCCTCGGGCCACAGCGTGGACACCTGCTACCACGTCATCCTGACTGAGAAGATGTGCAAGGGCTACCTGGTCAAGATGGGGGGCAAGATCAAGTCTTGGAAGAAGCGCTGGTTTGTCTTTGACCGCATGAAGCGCACCCTCTCCTACTACATGGGTGAGTCCCTGTGCCGCCCAACGCCCCGTCCCCGTGCCATCACCCACAATCCAAAACACTTCTCTCTCTCTCGGGCAGATAAACACGAGACAAAGTTGAAGGGTGTCATCTACTTCCAAGCCATTGAAGAGGTTTACTACGACCACCTCCGCAGTGCTGCAAAGGTGGGAGCCGGGCACTGCTCTGGTGTCTGCTGGGAGCCCCTGGGGGCATCCCCATTCTCCCGCATTGCCCTCTGCAAGCGCATTGCCCTCTGACAAGCGTGCAAGAAGCAGCAGGGCAGCTCCTGCTGGATGCTCATGGAGTGGTCCATGGCCTTTGATGGAGCCAGCTCCTTGGGGTGCCAAGGGCAGGACCCCAGTGCTGGGCTTTGGAGGGGGGGCACAGGTGGGAATGCTGTTGCTTAAAGGGGCCAGAGCACTGATCCTGTCCTCCTCCCCTCCAGAGCCCCAACCCTGCACTCACCTTCTGTGTCAAGACCCATGACCGTCTCTACTACATGGTGGCACCCTCGGCCGAAGCCATGCGCATCTGGATGGACGTCATTGTCACCGGGGCAGAGGGTTACACCCAGTTCATGAACTGAGGGGTGGTGCTGTGCACCCCAGATCCACCACTTGGACAGACTCCTGAGGATCCCAAGCAGTGAGGAGCTTCTGCGGGAGCCACAGTCCCTGCTGCACCCTGTGCCAAGGGCTGTGCACACCATAGCAGTGGAGCTACACTGGGCCCATGCTGGGTGGCACTGAGCATGGCCTGCTCAGCCAAGGAAATAAGATTTTTTATGTTGACTTTTTAAAAACAAAATTTATTTGAAAAAGTGCTGAAATGTAAGAAGCTGCCAAAGAGCTGCCAGGGCCTGAGCTTTCTGCCTTGGGGAGGTGCCGGATTTGAGGCCGACACTTAACCACACTCAACGCTGTTACCACAGTGTTCCAGGGAGGGATGGTGAGGCCCCAGCTGGACAGGACCCCCTGCTGTGGTAGACCCAGACCCCTCTTTGTAAACCTTTTGTAACTCCGAATTGGTGTCCTGCCCGTGCCACGGCCGGACGGGGATTGTGGGGCTGCCCAGCCATAAAGCACTTCATGAACCAGGCTCAGCCTCTCTGTGTGGCCTCTGGTCCGGCCAGACCAGAGCCTCCCCTGGACGGAAGGGGGGGGGGGGGAAGGGGGAACCTGAGGTGAGCTGAGGGGCACGGGATCGGACGTCGGAGACGGTGGGGGCCGCAGGAAGGTGCGGGAGGCACCGGCGGGAACTCGGGAACCGGCTGGGAGCACAGGACGGGCCGGGTTGCCGCGGGGCCGAGCCCAGCCGAGCTCCGACCGAGCCGAGCCGAAGCGGGAGCGGCGCAGGGGGCGGGGCGTGGTCTGGGGGCTCGGCCGCCAGGGGGCGCGCACGGCGCGGGCCGCTCGCACGTGGCGCTGTTTCCGCGCGGCACACAACGGGGCCCAATGGGCGCGCGGCCCCCGTCCGTGACCACTTCCGGCTTCCCCCGACGTGGCCCAATGGGCGCGCGCGCGCCGCGGGATTGGTGCGCGGGGCCGGCGCCGCCGAACGCGCCAATCAGCGCGCGCCGCGTGCAGGCGGGGGCGGCGCGAGGCGGCGGGGCCGGCGCGGCGGGGGCGGCTCCGCGCGCCGGGCCGGGCCCAACCGAGCCGGGCCCAGTGCAGCCCACCCAGCCGAGCCGGGCCCAACCGAGCCAGGCCGAGTCCAGCCCAGCCGGGCCCAACCGAGCCAGGCCGAGTCCAGCCCAGCCGGGCCCAGCCGAGCCAGGCCGAGTCCAGCCCAGCCCAGCCCAGCCGGGCCCAACCGAGCCAGGCCGAGTCCAGCCCAGCCGGGCCCAACCGAGCCAGGCCGAGTCCAGCCCAGCCCAGCCCAGCCGGGCCCAACCGAGCCAGGCCTAGTGCAGCCCAGCCGAGCGGTGCCGAGCATGGCGCGGATGCCCGGCCGGGCGCTGCCCTGGCTGCTGCTCCTCCTGTGCCTCCTGCCCGCCGCAGGTACGTTCGGGGCAGCGCGGGGGGAGGCGGCGGGAGAGCAGCGGCCGGTGCTTCGGTGCCGCCCCAGCGCCCTGACCGGGCTCACCCCTTGCCGGCCGCCGGCACCGGGAGCAGGGTCTCACAGAGGGCTTGTCTGCAGAGCCGGTGGCCGTGATGTCGGTGGACGTGGGCAGCGAGTCGATGAAGATCGCCATCGTGAAGCCCGGGGTGCCCATGGAGATCGTGCTGAACAAGTGAGCGGCTGTTCCAGCGTCCCTAGCTCCGCCGCGGGAGCCGTACGGGGGGCGGGGGGGCTCCAGTCTGTCCTACCGGGGCTGGATCCCGGGGGCGAGGATGGCTGGAGCTCAGCCATCCATCCCTGTTCCTCTGCTGCCGGAGGGACGCTCCCATCCTCCACCCATGGTTGTGACTCGCTCCTGCCCCCGGTGAGCAGCTGTGGGGCATCGTCCAGGGCACCCTGGGGGGCTTGGAGGTGCTTTGGGCACCTTTCCAGCGAGTGCCGAAAGCCCATGTGGTTACGGACACGTTGTGGTGTGAACCCGAAAGGGCACAGGTCACGTTCTTACTTGTTCCTTGATTCTCAGTTCCCCACAAGGCAGCCCAGAGCCAGGTTTGTTTTGCTGCAGGTGTTCAGAGCCCACGCTTGCTAAGAAGCAGGTGAAGCTTTCCCTGCACTCAGCTGCTCCTGCAGCTCATCCCCAAGACCTTGAGTGAAGAACCTGTGGTTGGAAGAGGACGCATGATCAGGAACATCCTCATTTTCTGGGAGACTAGAGATAACAAATAAATTTCTCACCCAGCTCCCTGACATTTGGCAGTCATAGCTAGAATGAGGGAACTGTCTTGCCTTGCTTGCGGGTGGAGGAAAACGAAAACAAAACGAGTGTAAGCAAAGCACTGAAGGTGGCAGGGGGACTTCTCTGCCAGTTCCTCAGCTGAGCAGAGACTGGTCCTCCTCTCCCCAGCAGATATCTGAGCACCTTCCCTTAGTCTTTCTGGAATGGAAACAACATCCTTCTTCACTAGAGACTTTGTGTGGAATGTTCACCTGTTTCAACTGGTTTATTCCTCTCTCTCTCCACAGGGAGTCACGAAGGAAAACACCCGTGGCTGTTTCTTTGAAGGAGAACGAGCGTCTCTTCGGTGATAGTGCTCTGGGGATGGTAAGAGTTCCTGTCCACAGAACACTGGTATTCAAGGTTGTGATGAATGTCTGAGCCAGGGAATTTTATTTTGCTGTTCTGTGCTGCTCATCTCCTTGATGTGTTACTTGCTCTGTGTACTGGCTGTGTGCTCCTACTCCCATAGCAAGAGTTGTTACCCACACAGCCTGGGAGGGGTTGGTTTGAGACTGGTGTAGCCAAAGGAATGCAGGTGGGTGATGTGCTTTTTTTTTTTCTGCAGTCCATAAGGACGCCCAAGGTGGCATTCCGGTACTTCCAGGATCTGCTGGGGAAGCGGATGGATAACCCCCACGTGGCGCTGTACCAGTCCCGCTTCCCGGAGCATGAGCTGGTGAAGGATGAGACAAGGCAGACCGTTATCTTCAAGCTGTCCCCGTAAGTGGCTGCTTTTGGGTTCTTTGCAGGAAGGACTTTTGCTGCCAGGCTTCTGCAGCTCACTGTTGATGCCATAATTTTCTTTCCTGTTGTAGAACAATACAGTATTCTCCCGAGGAGATGCTGGGGATGGTCCTGAACTATTCACGTGGTCTGGCTGAGGAATTTGCAGGTTGGAAGGATTTAGCTGTTTCTTGCAGTCTCTGTGTGTGTGTGTGTGTTTATGCATTATAGGATTCAAGTAGACACCAAAGGTGTTTGGAAACTCAGGGGTTTTTAGAAACAGAATGTTGGGTCTCTCCAGCTGTGGGCTGTAAGCAAGACTATCTAGTTGTCATTTGTTTCTAATATAATGCAAGTTTGGGAACTTATTCCTGTTTCTGTGGGCAGGCACCCCAGTTCCCACCCAGCCTCGTGAAGGAGCCTTACAGGCAGTCTCTGGAGAAAAGTGAAGTGTTTCCTCTCTCAGAGTGTGATCAGAGCAGAGGCACATGGGAAGGTAGCTGTAGGGGAGGGTGGAAGTAGCCCTGTGAAGGCTGTGCTGTGCCTGCTCTGGATGGAGACTTTGCTACTGGAGCAAAAAGAGCAAAAAAGGCTCTTTGCTGTGAAACTTGCTAACAGAGAAGAGGCTGTAGTGCATATTTCATGCTGTGTTGCTAATGAAATACCACAGTAATGAAAACTGGGTAAATTATTAGGAGGCTGTGTCATGTGGTCAGTGACACTACAGCCAGTCCAAGGACTTTTTACTGTAGAGTGACCATGATCCAGAGGTAATGTAAGGCTCCATGAAGATAATAGTTGTTGAAATCAAAGGCAGCCCAGAGCATTTGAGAGTATCCTGACCTGTGAAAGAGAGGTCAATAGACACGTGGCTTTGCGAGAATCTGCCAGGTCTGCTTGGTTTCAGCAGGACACAGAGATTCATCCCTAGGCATCCTCCTGCTGCTGTAGGATTGCATCCTGTACAAATCTTTATCGTGGGTCCTCTGGCTTTGCTGCTGTCACCCTGTCACAAGTCTTTGCATGTGGCTGACTGATCAGTAAACATGTTCTGTGCAACTTTTTCAGAGCAGCCCATCAAGGACGTGGTGATCACAGTTCCTGCCTACTTCAACCAGGCGGAGAGGAGGGCGGTTCTGCACGCCGCCCGCATGGCCGACCTCAAGGTGCTGCAGCTCATCAACGACAACACTGCTGTAGCACTCAACTATGGGGTCTTTAGGAGGAAAGACATCAATGCCACTGCACAGGTAGGTGCTGCTGGGAGATGCGGAGAGCCCTGCCGAGTGCCTGCACGCAGGGGAGAAAGTGCTGCAGAAAAAATCCAAAGAACTTAAGGCAGACTCTGCTGGTCAACCAGTCTCCTCTGTTTTCACATGTTCATCAACAAGACAAAGAGGTTAAACCTGGTGTGCATGTGTGGTGAAGCCTAAGAGCTTCTGGAGTGAGGGCAGGTGCTGGGAGTTCCCGTTTTGTAAAACCTGTGTTTGTTCCTTGCCCATGAACTGGGGGAAATAACAGTAACAATTACTTGATATATTGGAACACTGACTTGGAAGTACTTGATTTTCCTGAGGTTGGAGAAACTTTTAAAGGGCAAAGCTTTGGTTTTTGAGCTATGAAATAGATGTGAAAAGTTTTCTTGTTCTTTTCTGTCAAGTGTGACCCTGAACATCTCCTGTGTTTGGTCTGTCTTGCCCTTACGGGATAAAGCTGGTCCAGGGAGTGGATAGTCATGGCCTGTATCGTGCTGAAATCCATGGGTTCTTTCCTTATTCACGTGGATATCCAGGTGTTTCTGCTTCACTGTCCCAGCTTTTCTTTTCAGAATATCATGTTTTACGACATGGGAGCAGGAAGCACCATTTGTACCATTGTTACATATCAGACAGTGAAAACTAAGGATTCAGGAACTCAACCTCAATTGCAGATCCAGGGCATTGGGTAAGAATTCTGCATGAGTTGCACAAACCCCACAGGATTCAGGAAAGAAACCATTTGTTTCACAGTCTTTTCTACATGTAGAATTTTGCAGTGAGGTTTCAGCACAGAAATTTGGGTGGTTGGGTAGAAAACATTTGGAGTGAGAAAGCTCCAGTTGGGAATAACTCTAGTGTTGCTAACTTGTGGAGAAGGTAACTGAGAACTTCCATGAGCCCAGAAGGGAACTAGTGTACTTAGTTTGCTTCAGGCTTGCTTTTTGATAGCCTCAAACCATGTAAGCCTGTTCCATTTCATGTGATCCTATAGAATTAGAGTGTGTCAGTTTGAAAAAGAGGAATATCCTTATAGAGAGGAATGAACATATTGCCAAGCAAAGAGGGGGGTGCTGTGCATAGCCAGCCCAGCAATTTTAAGTCCAAAGCATTTATATTGCTTTTCCAAGAAAATACCTGAGACAGTTGTCCTTTGGCTTCTTAGCTGTTTTATGTGCTTGGCAACAGGGCTTTTACCACAAATATAATGAAATTTCCTGCTCAAAGGCTGTTGTGACAGTGAGTCTTTTTTTTTTTTCTTTCCTTATAATGTGTTGTTTTTGGGGCAACCATTGTACTTTCACAGTCAGTCACAGCTGATAATACTGCAGCTACTTTTGACCACTTGCTGCTCTGCATATTTGCAAAATAACACATGAAGTTTGTTTGTATTTCCGTTCGGTTTCAGTTGTTTCATCTCCTTTCATTCTTTTGCTCAGGTTTGACCGTACTCTTGGAGGTTTAGAGATGGAGCTTCGTCTCCGGGACTACTTGGCAAAGCTCTTTAATGAGCAGCACCCTTCAAAAGATGTCCGGAGGAATCCCCGGGCCATGGCCAAGCTGCTGAAGGAGGCCAACCGCCTGAAAACTGTGCTCAGTGCCAACGCTGACCACATGGCACAGGTCTGACCTGCTGCTTGGGGCTCCTGCTTTTTTTGGGGCTAAGGGTGGGGTGAGTGGAGGACTGGTGTGAGGGAACACTGTACCTCTGCAGTGCTGGGCTGCCGAGGAGCATCTTTCCTGTGGTCCCTCTCGGTTTGTGCCCACTTGGTAGCACCAGTGATTGAGTGGATTGAAGGAGAGTTATTCGTATCAAGTTTGTTAAATAAACTTTCACTGAGAGAAGCTGTCTGTTACACCCATGTTCCATCCTCTTATCACTTTAGCAATGGCGGAGGGTCACATGAGCACGATCAGGTCCATGGTGTGTTAAGAAAACCAGAACTTTTTGCATACTGGGCAAGTCATGCAAAGATTTTGCTCAGAGAATGCTCCACAAATAATTTCATTCCGGCTGGGTTTTTTTCTGGACAGATTGAGGGACTACTGGATGACATCGACTTCAAAGCCAAGGTCTCAAGGCAAGAATTTGAGGATTTGTGCTCTGACTTGTTCAAGCGCGTCCCAGGACCTGTGCAACAGGCTCTGAGCAGTGCAGAGATGAACATGGTACGTTTACAAGAATGCATTAACGAGCCTGAAGTTTCTGTCTGTGGAGCTGCTGTCACATCATGATCGAGGCACCTGTGGTTGTGTCATCAGCACTGCTGGGAGGTAGATGCCTGCTGTTGTGATAGTGGTGTTGGTGCTGCAGAGTACAGTATTTACCTGCTGCAGTGTCAAGCAGGAGTGTGTCGTGGCTCCCCGCGCAGTCCACCAGAAATGAAGGACTTGGAGGAGGGGTTTCTTTCTGTTAAAACACTTTACTCTTGGTTGGAGGTTTGAAATACTGATCTTTCCTCTTTGTCTTGGATGCTGGTTCTGGTCTCCCTCCTGAAGTTTTAACTGAAAGAGCCTGGAAACAGAATTATTGGTGTTTGTGCTTCTGCTTTGTGTGCTCCCTGAAGGGAGCCCCATTTTGGGCTGCAGTTGGACCGAACCCGAGGCAGTTTTTTAGAGAGTCACTGCAGTGTTCAATGCTCACTTTCCAGGGTGCCAGGATGCTGTTGAGCAACTTTGGGCTCTGGTCTTCAATGCAAGACACTGAGTCACCTCTTAGAGTCCAGGTTTCTGTCTGTTCTGGTCCAACTGGCTTCCTGGGTCACTATCTCCTTTGGCATTAAACTATAGTCTGTTTAATTTTGAGTCAAGCCACATGTTTCAGGTGGCTTGAAACCATGATCTCATTGTCACTCTTTGACAGACCTGACTCCAGGTGCCTCATGTTGGCACGGCTCGTGTCATTCTGTCTGAGTTCTGTCAGGCACTGGCCTGCACGGGGACAGCAGGGTGCTCTAAGAGCACCCCATCAGCACGTGGTGACTGGGGAAGGAGTGTAAGGAAGCCCTGAACTTAGCTTTCCAAAATTGCTTTCTCAAGACAAGGTGACTGTTTCCAATCCCTAGGATGGAATTGACCAGGTGATTCTAGTTGGCGGTGCCACACGGGTCCCCAAAGTGCAGGAGGTTTTGCTGAAAGCTGTGGGCAAGTGAGTATGTGAGGCCCCCTTCTAGTCTGTCTCCCATTGGCAAGCTGCTGTTTGTGGCAGAGACTGCAAACCTCATGTCTGTTGCTTTTCCCTTCGTAGAGAAGAGCTGGGCAAGAATATCAATGCTGATGAGGCTGCTGCTATGGGTGCAGTCTACCAGGCAGCTGCTCTGAGCAAAGCCTTTAAGGTGAAGCCCTTCGTTGTTCGGGATGCCGCTGTATTTCCTATCCAGGTAACCCTTGGCTTTCCTTATCTTGTGCAGGGTTTGGGCAAATGGGGCTGTGCTGGGAGAAATGGTCCAGGTTTGAACCTGTTGGTTTCCTTTGAGTAAAGAAACTCTAGAAGGTCTTTCTGCCAATCTAATAAAGAAAGCGGAGGAAAGCCTTCTGTACTGTAGAAGTGCAATATCCAAGGAGCCAGACATATGTAAACATCGGTTGAGGAATATTTTCCTGTCCCCCAGCTTTTTCATGAAGCAGAGAAGCCAGATGCTGCTGATGTAGATGCCACAGAAGAAGCTGACATTTGCTGAGTGTCATTTTCTGTTTGTTGTGCAGGTGGAGTTTACTCGTGAAGTTGAGGAGGATGATAAATCGAGGAGTTTAAAGCATAACAAGCGGATTTTGTTCCAGCGCATGGCGCCCTATCCCCAGCGCAAAGTGATCACTTTCAACCGCTACACAGATGACTTTGAGTTTTATGTCAACTATGGGGATCTGACATTCCTGAGCCAGGATGACCTGAGGTGAGTTGAGCCCAGCACCTGAGCTGGCAGCTCCGTGGCAGTGCAACATGCCTGGCTGGAAATGTATTGGCGGACAGCCTGTGTGTCTGACTGGCACTGGCACATCCATACTCCGAGCTGCGTGTGCTTTAGCAAACTGAACCCCTGCCAGTCCCTGCTTTGTGCAGCTGCCCATCACTGCCAGCGTGACCATGAGCAGGGGTTAGCTGTTCTGAAGCACTGTTATCCTGAGTTCTCTTTCTGCTTTTGTCTCTGTGTCATCAGAGTTTTTGGTTCTCTCAATCTCACCACTGTGAGGCTAAAGGGAGTTGGGGAGAGTTTCAAGAAGCACTCAGATTATGAATCCAAAGGCATCAAAGCTCACTTCAACATGGATGAGAGTGGAGTACTGAGTCTTGACCGGGTAAGCACTACCTGTTGGGATGATTGTCAGCTGATGTATTTTCCAGTTCTGTCCCTCTCTCTGGTATGGATGGTCCCTGATTAAAACTAATCCTGAGCTCCCTATTTTCAAGGTGGAATCTGTGTTTGAGACCTTGGTGGAAGACAAGCTGGAGGAGGAGTCAACACTGACAAGTAAATGCTGAACTTTGGTATTCACACTGACTGTTTTGTTACCTGTAGTGGCTGAGATAACTACAAGCATTGCATTTCTTTGGATGTGGGAGGTTACACAGTCTGTGCATGCAAGGACAATGGAGGGAGGTCGGAGAAGGATGAGTCTGGAGTGTGTGGAGTTCACCTGTGCTGCCAAGGGAGCTCCTTGGCAATCGTTGTGGTTGTGAGGGGAAGGACTGAAAGCTGAAGATGACTTTCTTCCTCCTTTGGATATGTAACATTCTGGGTTTTTTGTCTCCCATCGACAGAACTTGGAAACACCATCTCAAGCCTGTTTGGGGGTGGCAGCCCTACACCAGAGACCGGAGAGAACCTGACAGACGCTGTTCAGGTGAGCCCCAGAGGGATTGCCAGCAGGAGGGAGTCCTTGAGTCTTGTTGTAGAATTACCTCTTCGGTGAAACATTTGCATGGAATTTCTACATTTAAAACACTGGTTTGCTTTCCCTTTTACTTGCCTATGATGACCAGGAAGAGGAAGAGAGCCTAGCAGACACAGGTAAAGAAGAGCAGGGTGAGAAACAAGACCAGAAAAGCAGTTCTGAAGATGCTGGTGAAGATCAGGGAGAAGAGAAACAGCAGTCTCCAGGCCAGGCAGAAACTGCCTCTCCAAAAGCAGAGTCACAGAAAAAGGAAGAAGGCGAGAAATTAGAGTCTCAGGTAAGCATCAGATTGAAGGAATTTAGACTACTTTTCATACCTGAGAAATGGCATTTCCTCAGTGAAATTCTCCCTTCTCTATAAGTGCCCTGCCTTGGAAAAAAATTGGCAGAGTCTGAAAATCTCTTCCTTGCCTGAGAACATACTTTGTGTTACAGGATCCTAAAGAAAATAGAGAAACTGCAAAAGAGGAAGAACTGTCCAAAAGTTCTGGTGACAGCACAGCTGCCAAAACAGAGGAAGAGAAGAAGATCAAAGCACCCAAGAAGCAGAAGCTTGTCCATGAGGTCACCATGGAGGTGGACATAAACGATGTGCCTGACCTCGTCGAAGATGAACTGAAGAGCTCAATGAAAAAGTAGGTTTGAAATGGCTCTGCCAGGTTAGAGCTCTAGATGAAGGAAGTGGATTGCTTTGGAATGGTGATGGCTCGTATAGCACTGCTCAGGAGCTGGTGTGTGATGTGCTGCTCATGCAAAGGCACTTCCTGCCTTTGATTTCTCTTTTCTTTGCCTGTTAGACTCCAAGACTTGACGATCAGAGATCTAGAGAAACAGGAAAGGGAAAAATCGGCCAACAGCTTGGAGTCATTCATCTTTGAGACCCAGGTAAGAGAGAGATATAAAGAAATGAGAATTCCAGGAGAGCAAGTAGAAGTGTCTTGCACAGTGTGTGGCTCCTCTGAGTGCAGGAATGTTATTTGAGCTGGGGAAAGCTGATTTGAAGAGACTAGCTTTCATCTTTCAGTCAGTTTTTGATGCTGTTAGGCTTCTCAGGCCCATGTTTCCTCAATACAAAATGAACCTTCCCTTCAGTGTGTGTAACACATTGTACTTTGGGTTTCCAGTATCCCTTATATGCACTTACCTGTGTGCTTTAGAACAATTGCCCCCAGGCTTTAAAGAAGCTACAGCTTCTCAGGAACTGTTGTGCAAAAGAAGCAACTAGTGTTAAGTGCATGTGAAATTATGGCTGTTGCAGCATCACCATCATTTACCTGGGCTGTGCATGTGTCTACACCTAGTGTATTCTCATCATGCTGTGGGAGGGTGCAGGCAGCACCCCAGCCCAGTTGCGAGTGCTCTGTTTGTTTTATGCTTCCAGGCTCAGTGGTGTTTGACAGGAGTGTTTGCTCTGGTCTTTTCAGGATAAGCTTTACCAAGAGGAATATCAGTTTGTCTCAACAGAGGAGCAGAGAGAAGAAATTTCCAAAAAGCTTAATGAGGCTTCCAGTTGGATGGAGGAGGAGGGCTATGCAGCTGCAACAAAGGTAGGATACTAGTCAGGATACCAGTCTGCTCTCACTGACATGGAAATGATCACACAGGCTGTCAGAGCCTTTGTAATCTCGTTCTTGAGAGTGTCTTGCATTATGCACAGAACAAAATACGAAGTTGATTCCACTTAAAGCTTTGTTGTGTGGCTCTTTTTACTGCACTGAAATGGTGTATTTGACAGAGCAAACAATAAATGCAGTTTTAACTTCTGTAGTCATCAATGTTAGACAATGGTCAAACTAAGTGTCTCCTTTCTCCTCTCCCCCATTTGCAGGAGCTGAAAGACAAGCTTTTGGAGCTGAAAAAGCTTTGTAGGAACCTTTTCTTCCGTGTCGAGGAAAGGAGAAAGTGGCCAGAACGCCTGGCTGCCCTAGAAAGTCTGCTCAACCACTCCACCATCTTCCTCAAGTAAGAGCAGGCTGTTGGGAGGGAATGTCATGCAGCTGGTCATGTAAGAGCTGCCAGCAGAACGAGACCAGAGTGAATGTGGTCTGAAGGTCACTGGCACTTGCTGAGAAAAGATGAGCAGAGCTCTGCTCCCTATGCCCAAGTCTGTAGGACCCTTGAACAGGCACACTTGAGCTCTGTCCAAACTGGGGGGGCAGGAAGGTTCCAGTGCTGCTTGCACCCCATGGTGGTTATTATGCTGTTGTATTACTTGAGCTGTAACCACAGAGTTGCCAAAGTGCAGTCTGCTTGGCTTAACAAAAATAAGCTTTCTTCTTGTCTACAGGGGAGCCCGAATGATTCCAGAGGCTGACCAGATATTCACAGAAGTGGAACTGAGTACACTGGAAAAAGCCATCAATGAAACAACGGTACTAAATGATGGAGTGTTGCTGGGGGAGGGTGGGGTGGCAGCTTGGGTTGTGTTTCCTCCCTGTCCTTTCACTGAAGGTCACGGAGTAGAATGTGCATATTTTGTTTTTGTGCCACCAGCAAACCTTTTGTGTGTTTGAGTGTTTCCTAATGCCCAGCCTGACACCAGCATGTCTGGAGGGTATAGTGGTTCCTGTGTTGCATTTGGAGTTGTCTCTGGGGTGGTGGTAGAGCCCAGTGATCTGACTGTGGTTTTTAAAGGCAGCAGCTGGGTTTTGTTTCTCTTTGTCCTGTGTCTGAGTAAGAGGCTGTGTAGCAGGGAGCAGAGCTGTCCTGAGTAAGACAGAAACACTAGAGACAGTGACTTTGAGATACTGTGATATACAGCAGTTCCTGTAACCCAGATGCATTCCAAAAGCACCTCTTCCCTCACGTCCCACAGATCTGGAAAAATGAGACACTGGCTGAACAGAACAAGCTCTCTCCTACTGAGAAACCTGTGCTGCTGTCCAAAGATATAGAGCTCAAGATAGCAGCCCTTGACAGGGAAGTGCAGTATCTCCTGAATAAGGCCAAGTTTGCAAAACCCAAACCCAAAAGGGAGAAAAACGCCACAAAAACCGACTCAGCCAAGAATGCTACAGCAGCCCCTGAGACTGAGAACACTATCCCTCCCACGGAGGGGAAACAAGAAGGTAAGGAGCAGGTGGGGAGTGTGTATATAACTTTTAGTATATAATTACCACTTGTAACACACTTGTGTCTCTCTGCCTTGAGTGAAAAGGAGCTAAAGAAGGGAGGACAATAGTTAACTGTGGAATTTAATTACCTTCTTCTTAATTTTCAAAGACAGTTGGGAAAATCTACATATGGCAGCATCCTTTTCCTCCCACCATTTGAGGATTTTTGTGAGGAAACTGTATATATATTCCCACGATGGTTAGTCAGTATCTGTCTCACTTGCTGGTTGCCTTCTAGGAAAGATAAGCCATTGACTGCACTCTGGTCTGCAGAGGGAAGTACTCAAGGTCTGGTCCTAGATCAAGGAATAGAATGAGCTGTTGATGAGAAAGATTTGTGACCTAGATAAACCCCAGAAAAAAAATATCTTGAGACACTGGGACTTGCAGTTTTCTGAACTTTCTAAAATCCTAAGGTCCTGAGTCCCCTGGTCCTTTTAAATCTGGAGTGCTCTTTACAGCAGAGTTCCTGCTGGTTCCTCTGACCTGAGCGAGGGATCCTGCTTATAGTCACAGTTCCAAAGGTCACTTGCCTGTACAACCAGTCAGTCTTCAGAGCTTCCAAGGAGTGCCTGGCACTCAGAGGCAGTGGGGAATAAGGAGCAGTTTTATGATGCTTCTCTGAGTGTTATAGAGCAATCTGCTGTGAGAGTGAACTATTACAGTCCTGCTGAGGTACCACAGATGGCTGATTTAACCTTGCTTCTACTCACCTAATCTCCATGCACCTTGTCTCCTGTGTTTTCTCCCTTGACTTTTATTTCTTTCCACTTTAAATGTAGACAAACTGGAGGATATTGGTCCAGCCAAGGAACCTCCTACAGCCGAGAAAGCAGCAATAGATGCTGAGCCTGGATCAGACTCTGGTGGGTAAATGTTTGACTAACAATCTGTAACTTGGGAGCTGCAAGTGCAAGCTGTCTGTGGGCTGCTGTGCAAATTTTTAGCTGCAGGAGGTAGTACAAGAGTAGAACCCCTGACTGCAGATACATTGTTAATTCTGCAAACAGGAAGACAGATTCTGGTTCCTTGCCCTTCCTGCATTTTTATTGTTCAGAATGAAGTTGTAATGCACAGCTGCCTCAGCAGCTGCTCTGTGCCCCTGCCCCTGCAGTTTGCAGCCAGTCCTGTGGCTGTAGGACTGGCTCTGCTCCAGAGCTGCCATGCGGGCACGGCCTGATTCTGCCACTCCCGTCGCCAGGGCAGCCTGTTAAGAGGTGCAGTTCACGAGTGTCAGTCCCCAAAGCATCCCCGACCTCTGTACCATGGACTGAGAGTTTGGTGGAAAACTTTGTGAATGTCAGGGACTCTTGGCACTGCTTTGCATGCTGTGAAAACCACTGCAGTGTGTAACTGAGTTTGCTTCCTTACACAGGGTCCAAAAATGAGAAGACACAAGCTGGAGGAGAAAGCAGGAAAAATGATGAGTTGTAACACCCTGAAATCTCACGAATGTCAGCATCTATTTATTTCATTGTTACTTTCTTGTTTTTCTCATGGACCTGGTTAGTCATGATGTAAATGGAACACAACAAGAGTCTGACAACACAATGGGATAGAGGTGTAAATTTATTTTTTTGTTCTTTCTGGGGATTTTGCCGCTACTAACTTAGCGAATTGGTTTTTATTTTTCTTTTCTTATGTGTGGCAGAGTGCCCACCAAGAATTATCTCTGTTTCAGTACAGAAGTCACCAAAGTGACTTTTCTGTGGGGAGAAAGCGGTACAGAAACAACTTAAGCTTTAGGAAGTAACTTGGAACATAAACTCTGCCCATCTCTGGTGAAGATGATCGCAGGAGGATATAGAGCTGAGGTGCCCTTGTCTTTGCATATGAGGCTCTGACTTACAGCAAGTATGTGATTTCAGCTGGTGGGAAGTGTATTATTGTTTGGATTCACAGGAAGGCTGAACAGAACTGGGGAGGCAGATGATCTGTGCTTTGAGATACGGCTGTGTCTGTTTTCCAGAGGCTGTTTGCTAAAACCATCTGTCCGTGCTCTGTAGTAGAGTCCAAAAACCATGACATGAGACTTGACAAAAAGATTCTGTTTATAGTTTAAGAAGTTCAGAAAAGGCAACACTGAATGCTGAGGAGAGGGAAAGAAGGGCTGTGTTGGCACACCCTGTAGTCACAGGGATGGCGATACGGACCAAAGGGTAGGCGAAACCAAACCTGGAAAATCTAATGGCAACTGCCCTCCTTCCTTGGCATCTTGTGCACTCAGACCAGCTTCATCGTGACCCTCCCTGTCCTGGCCGTGGCCTCCTGCCCCCCCTCGGACCGTCGCTGCTGCTGCCACACAGACGAATGGGGTCCGACGGCCGCGAATGTGCATCTGACGTTGTTCTCCGTTTGGGCCTCTTCAACCAAAAATAAAAACCACAGTTCCTGAGAGGCTCTGCCGAGCGGTGCCGTCTGTGCCGGGAGCTGCGGGCGGGGCGGGGCGGGACTTCCGCGGGGCGGGGCGGGGCCGGTCCGCGCCAAGGTCCGCGCTCCGCTCCGTGCCCGCGGGGAGCGCGGCGCGATGGCGGCCGGCGGGTACGGGCGGTACCGGACCGTGATCTTCGCGGCCATGTTCGTGGGGTACACGCTGTACTACTTCAACCGCAAAACCTTCTCGTTCGTCATGCCCGCTGTCATGGCCGAGGTGCCGCTGGGGAAGGACGATCTGGGTGAGTGCCGGTCCCGGCCCCCGCCGCCCCGCCGGCCCGGGGGGCCGTGCCGCGGGCTGAGGCGCCCCCCGGGCTCTGCCCGCCGCAGGTCTCATCACCAGCAGCCAGTCCGCAGCCTACGCCATCAGCAAGTTCATCAGCGGCGTCCTCTCGGACCAGATGAGCGCCCGCTGGCTCTTCTCCTCCGGCCTCCTCATGGTGGGCTTGGTCAACGTGGTCTTCTCCTGGAGCTCCACCGTCACGGCCTTCGCCGGGCTCTGGTTCCTCAACGGCCTGGCCCAGGGGCTGGGCTGGCCACCCTGCGGGAAGATCCTGAGGAAGGTGAGTGTGGGGAAAGGGGGGGGGGGGGAACTTGTCTCTGCTCTCCTGACCTGTCCTGGCAGCAGGGCTGTGCAGGCCATGCTTGCTCTGAATCCAGAGGAACTTGCACCTCTTCCTGCTCCCTTCTAGCCAAGGAGGTCAGAAGTACTATCTGTACTTTCTGCTGGCTGTGGAACAAGTTTCTGTGCACAGGGATCTGCTTATTATAGCAGAGATTCGGTCTGTAGCCCCTGCCCATATGTGCCTCGAGTCTGATTCTGTTTGGTGAGTAACATCCTCTGGTAGCAGAGTTCTGCCCTGTAGAGATGGACTTTGTTGGAATTAAATATTTTAAGCGTGGACACAGAGGACTGCTCATCTGCTGCTGCGATGGTTTGCTGCAGGGGAGGGGGCAGTGAGCAGAGTTCCATTTGCACACTCGGGCAACTCAGGAATTCCAAACTGCAGGCTGTTCAGGTATAAAACCAGGTAATGTGGAGGAACAGTGTGAGGTGACTCTCTAAGCTCTGCGTACCTGGGCTTTGTGACAGACTTAAGGGAATAGATAGGAAAGGAGGAAGGAAACAAAAGGAAAGGAGGTTGGTTAGCTTTGTGCTGATCCCTCATGGAAGATATAAAATCCAGGAATGCACGTACTGCACATACTTGCGGAATGGGGTGGGGCAGAGATGAACAACTGTCTTGCCCTTCTGCCAGGCACCCAGCCTCACCTAAGGGATGAGAAAAGGGCTGTTCAGGATGGTTGCATGCACAGAAAAGAAGGTCCCTAATAACAGAAACATCAGCCATGGTGTTTCCTGAAGACATTCACGAATGTAGCTCTGAGACATTTTCCTGCTGACAAGAGCGACCCAGGTGGTTCTGGCTCCTAGTACTTGTTGCAGAGCCCATTATGCCTGATACTTAGTGCAACAGCGAGTCCTAAAGTTACCCCGTGACTCTCTGTATATCCATCCATGGTCCGCAGCCAGCAGACCTCTCCAGGACTACACAGTTCCTAGCAAAGTGAGTGCGCAGAACCACGTGCTCTTAAATTTACCTCTCCTGGCCCACGTCTCAGTTTCATGATCTGTAAATGGAAGTGACTCTGAGCTGGCTCACAGTGTGAGCACCTGTCAGGCTCTTATGCTGACACTTGAGTAATGTTTGGAGTTCCCTGCATGACTAAAGTAGTGAAGTGTGGGTGCTCCCTCTACCTGCTTTTGTAGATCAGTGTCTGAATTGCTCCAACCCCAAAGCATGGGCCTCAAGGGAGGATTTTCAGGTGTGCTGTCACTCTCTTACACCTCACGCTGTTTTCTTCTTGTTGCACAGTGGTTTGAGCCTTCCCAGTTTGGGACTTGGTGGGCAATCCTGTCTGCAAGCATGAACTTGGCTGGAGGCTTAGGCCCCATTGTTGCTGCTCTCGTGTCTATGAACTACAACTGGCGCATGACTTTGTCCTCCTCTGGCTTCACCTGCGTGGTTGCCTCTGTTGTTTGCCTTGTCCTGATTAAAAACGAGCCGTCGGATGTTGGGCTGCCCAACATTGAACAAGGAGCCAAGAAAGGGAAGAAAGGTGAGCATGTGACTTCACATGTGACGGGCAGCCATGGGAAAAGGTGCGGTGTCTCCTGTCTGTTCTGGCACAGGTGTGTGGCTCTCGGTGTACAGAGACCCCCATCCTTCCCAGTTCCTGAAATCACAGCTTGGCAGTCACGCGTTAAGGGGTTGATTTTTGGCAGTTTTATTCTGGTAACTGTTGAGCTGCTGTGTTGAAGTTACAAATTGTATAAACCAAGGGCCAGTGTGATCCTGTGGGAAGGGAATGGTGTGAGGGCTCCTGAGACTGTTGCAGAGCAGGCAAAGAGCCTGATCTCTCTTAGCCCTGCTCCTCAGCCTGCCAGCAGCCGCCTTTGTGTCACTGAGAAGCTCATGGCTGGCTCTCCCCCTGTGTCATGTCTTCCTGCTGCCAGTGCCCTGGTTTTCTTGGGGCCTCGTGCACTCAGATTGTGAGTGCAGTCTTAGTGGAGTGCTGGAGAGAGGAAAACACAACAGCAGGGAATGCTTCCTTAAGCCTGACCTTCTGCTCGTCTGCATAGGCAGGGGGCAGGTGATTCTCCCCTCACCCCCCCATGGGTTCTCTTGACCCCTGGCTCACAGTGGACTCTGCTCAGTGTTTATGTCCTAACCTAGGACATCTAGTTAGTAAATGTTTGCTCAGATCACTGAGTGTGGTGATTCTCTGAAAGCAGAACAGGTAGAGAGGAATTGCAACACAAGATTGCTGTTGTATTTTAAAGGCCAGTGGAAACTCAGCTTATGTGCCACACTGCCCCATGATGCCTGTGCTGCCAGACTTGACCCTTTTGCATAAGAAAAGAATATTGCTTCCCTGGAGTGTTCTCTGGAGAGAGCAGGTTTGTTGGTGTTCTGGAAGACTGATGCAAAAATCAAGGTAGCGCCTGAAAGTCAGCATCTTTTTTTGGGTCTGTGCAGTGGCTTTCACAGGCACAGCTTGAAAACTCTCCCAGACAATCTGGAGAAGCTGATAAATTTTCTAACAACCTTCGTAAGGGGTTTATTGGCAACCACAATACAGAAAATTCCTGGGAGTTGTGTTTTAATTATTCTTTTCAAATCTTTAATGAATGTGGCATAAAATGACAGAAAAGATTCTGAAATCACCAGAACAAGGGGAGGTAAAGCAGCAGCTGTGAATATCTCCCTGAGTGGGGATGTTCTCGTGCATGGATCCTGCCTGCAGATCTGTCTGTGTGGTTCAGCAGCTGTGCTCGAGCTGTGGTAATGCTCCTTCTGACCTTCCTGCAGGTTCCTCCAGTGACAACAGCACCTTGACAGAGCTGCTGCTCTCGCCGTACCTCTGGGTGCTCTCGACAGGCTACCTGGTCGTTTTTGGAGTCAAAACGTGCTGTACTGACTGGGGACAGCTCTTCCTGATCCAGGAGAGGGGACAGTCCATGCTTGTGGGTAAGATGCAAAGCTGCATTTTGCTGCTGTCTGGGAGGTGTTGCCCAGAGCTTGCCTGGGTACAGGAGAAGGACAGATGCCTCTCCACCTGAGGGACTTGTTTGCCTACTTTCTAGTTGTCTGCTTAGATACACGCAGGTGTTTAAATAACTCAGTGATGTAGTTACTGTGTGCACAAAGTCCCCCGTGCCAGGACCCTCCCAGGATCGCAGACAGACATTCCTGAACAAGGATGAGCCAGAGGGTCGTGTCCAATAGAGCTGCTCGAGCTCACTGTGAGCTGACAACAGTGGGGCTAGTCTGATGTCTACAGCAGCTTTGCTGTTTATACCAAACCTGATGGGCTGTTCTTTACTTCACCTGCATTCTAGGCAGTTCCTACATGAGTGCCTTGGAGATTGGGGGCCTGGTGGGAAGCATTGCTGCTGGATACCTTTCTGACAGAGCAGTAGCAAGAGTAAGTAATGTGCACCTTCAGGTGTGCTGGGCAGGTAACACAGCATCAATCTGAGCTGCTTCACTAAGGGGCTCGGGCAGGGTGGCATCCCTGTGGGTACGACTGAGAAACAGGCCCATACCCAGTTCTGCCATGTGCGTGGTGTGCTGCTGATGTGCCATCTGTGTTTCTGACTGGACTGTATGGGTGGTGTTAGTCACTACAAGTATAAAAGGAAGGAGGTCCCTCCAATTTCTCACTCTCAGCTTTCCTTCCTGTGTTACAGGTGGGTCTGTCAAGCTACGGGAATCCTCGGCATGCACTGCTGCTTTCCATGATGGCTGGGATGTGTGTGTCCATGTTTCTCTTTCGGGTCACAGTCACAGGCAACTCTCCCAAGGTAATCCACGTGCAGCAGCTGGCCATCAGCTGTAGGGATAGCCCTTGAACAGGGAGGTTTGATGAGAGGGAACCTGACTGTTTTCTTCACCCTTCCCAAGGGTTTCTTTGTTTGTGCTACAGAGAAGCACTGGCTTGGGCTGCTCCTGCTTGGCGTGGGCAGCCTGCCTTACCAGCTGTTTTTGCATCTGCCCTCATGATTGCTAACTAAATTAAACTTCTTTTCTCCTTTCCTTTTTTATTTCTTCTTCAGGAAACCCACTTCTGGACTGTAGCCTTGCAGCCTCTAGCTGATCTTACAGGCCTAAAAGAACATGAGGTTTCTGCTTGCATTTTTTCTCCCTCTACCTGTTTCTTCTTTCCCTGGTCTGCCTTACTCCTATCCTGGGAGGTTGGTTAGCACCTCAGAACTTAGAACCAGGGCCCTGAGAAGAGATTACTGTAAGTTTGGTAAAAGAAACCTTTTCTTAAAATAATTTGATTACACTGACTTTAAAAGTCTAAATATAAATCTTTGAAGTTCTTATAAAGAAGATTCTGAGGACTTCTGTTTGTTAGGTAAAATATAGCCACTTAAGGGGTCTTGTGGGTGAGATCAGGAAGAATGATTCTGCTCTGGCAGATGTATTCCTGCTTAGTTTCTGGCAAGTGTTTTCCTAATTTGTCATTTCTGTTTTATATCTGGAAGATGAGATGACACTTCCTTCTGGGGTTTTTGAAATGGTTTTTACAGTTCAAAAAGCATACTGTAATGTAGGGGTGTTACTTATCCTTTGTTCTGCAAACAAGAGACTGATAATTTTGGGCCAAGTAGGTTTCTTAGAGCATAAGCTAACACTGAAGTTCAGACTGTTGGGTTGTTTTTGGCTTTTTTGGTTCTCAGTTTAGTAGCATAGAGGTTATCAGAGAGAGGTGTCTCACAAATAAAGATGCTCTGATTAGTAGCATGCATCTAAACTGAGAAAAGCTGTCAGTTGGTGTATCCAGGATTATTTATGAAAGCAACCTGATTCACAGCTCTCTCCTGTGCTTTCACAGGGTCATTGCCTGTCTCTGATATTCTGTTTCCTTCTTGCAAATCAGCACAGGATGTGTTACACGGTGTGGGGGGCAGAGCTGTGGGAGGGAGGAGAGCTTGCACTGGCCACAGACGGAGTGGTGGAGATGCAGCTGGGCTGCGTGTATGTGGGGTCTGTACAGGCTTTAGCTCTTTTGGCTGCAGGCCAGGGAGCTGGTGTCAGTCTAAACATGTCAGAACTCCCTGGTACCGTGTGTGGGATCTGAGAACTGTCAGCAGCTGCTGGCTGACAGTGGTGAGGTGCACAGATCCTGTTTCTTATCTTAACTTATTTTGACAGCTGTGGATCCTGACTCTGGGAGCCGTGTTTGGGTTCTCCTCATATGGGCCGATTGCCCTGTTTGGGGTCATAGCCAACGAAAGTGCCCCTGCCAACCTGTGCGGCACCTCCCATGCCATAGTGGCCCTCATGGCCAACGGTGAGTGACACCCATTTCCCCGAGAAACAAACAAAACCCTTGCACGTTTTTGGTGATGCATAGTCTAGCCCCTGGTTGCCAAGTTACTGATCATGGGAGGTCACCTAAGGTGCAGAGATAATGGAGCTGGGAGCCCCAGGGATGCTTCCTGCTGTGCCCAACAGGTTTTGCTTTAAGCCCAACAGTTTGGGCCCAACAGTTTGGGCTTTAATTTCAAACCAGGCCTTAGGAATGTTTGTACATGCAAAAGCAAGTATTGGCAGATAAAATTGGTGCACACAAGCATTGCTACCTTTCTGTTTGTTTTTCCTTGCAGTTGGGGGTTTCCTGGCTGGATTGCCATTCAGTACAATTGCTAAGCACTACAGCTGGGCCACAGCCTTCTGGGTAGCCGAAATCACCTGTATTTGTAGCACAGTGGCTTTCTTCTTCCTGCGGAACATCCGCACCAAGATGGGCCGGATTCCCAAGAAGGCTGACTGAGGATAAGCTGCTCGGTGAAAAGGATGTTCCCACGCTGACGTGAACGATGCTCATTTTTTGTTTAACTAGCCTAGGAGTGAGTTTACCTATTGCTGCAACCTAGATAAAAATGTCTCAGCTTCTCAACCACTGTCAGGTGCCTGAGGGCACAATGTTCCTGCTACTGATCACTTTTTCCCTTGAGATGTGATAATTCATCTAGTTTACATTTGCAATGATTTTACTGTACCTCTTTCTCACAGCACTGCTGATGAAGCGAGCAGGCTCTGCAGCCTGAGCTTCCCCACTACAAATGGTCTGAAATGACCGACTTCAGGTGCGCTTACCTTTAGTTTTGTCGTTACTGTTTGTCTCAGCCATGAACTGAGACACTAATCAGTTCAGCTTCGCTGCTCAGGGGCCCCTGAACTGAGCCTTTGCCACCTGTGTCCACCCGGTCCAGCTGCCGTAAGTGCAGCTGTCCCAGGTCACTTGGCGTGAGCTCCGTGTGCACTTGGCCCCAGGACAGTGGCAGAGCAGGGAATTGTGACAACTGCAGTCCAGCCTCACGGCTGCTCTGACAGCAGTGAGGCTTTAGCTGTACCAGGGAGTAGTTGTTAGGAGCAAGCGAGTGTTGCTGTGGAGAAGCGAATGGTGGGATGTGTTGTGGCAGGGCTCTCCACAGCACTTAGGAACAGGCACGTTTCCAGGGAATTCGTGGCATTTAAAGAAGCTCCTTCTAGTCAACTGCTCCTGCCCGGTGTGATGTTTGTGTTCAGTGTTAATGATTTGCAGGGGAGGCAGCTGCTGCCAAGTCAGCTCGTAGCGAGTGCTCTGCAAATCAGCCAGGAAAACTGCCCCAGCTGCAGGAATTGCAACAGCAGCCACCACCAACACACAATTTCTGCAGCTGGGTTTTGTGATAACCTCTATTTGTAGCATTGGCATTTTTTTTTTCAGTACAAGGTGTGTAGTCTAGGGTGGTTTTGGTCAAGAGCTGCATCTCTCGTGGCAGCGGGCGGTGGCTTACGTTGCCTCCAAGTCAACCGTAGCAGAGCCACTGTGGACAGCCTTGAGCAGTCAGACCCAGCACTCTGCAATAAGTACACTCAGGTTTTTAAATGAGAGTTTGTTGTGTATTCTTGTTTTTCCCCAAAAGGCTTTACTGCTTTAGGGTCCTGAAAGAGGCAAGTTCAACTTGTGAAGAACCTGCATGCAGGTACTTTGCTGAACAGCTTGGTTGCAAGAGTAGTTAGTCAGCCTTAATTAAAACAATGGAAGTAAATTAAATTTTGTACTTAATTATATGATCTTCTATCTGTGAAATAAAAATGGAGCAGTGTCACAAGGGCCCTGGTTTTCTTAAGCAAAACCACCAAAACTCATTTATCCTCTTGAGGTGCCACTGGCACAAATGTACCCGCCAACAGAAAGCAAACAGCCTCTTTAATGAACACTTATTACTTCTGTATAGAAACTCTCTGCAAGACCATAAGTTAGAGCTATACAGGAAAAATACATATGTACAATTATGACAGGAAAGAAAACCACTGAGTTTGGTAAGGCCATGGACCAGCATCCTCCTTCATCCGAGTGCAGTGGAGCTGCAACAGCAGAATAAGCCCCTGTGGCCCAATGTAAACAGTGCTAAGAAATCTGTTTAAGGTAAGTTTCACAACAAAGGTGATAAAATGGTATCCTGGGAGATAGTGAAGCATGTTTTGGGGATGTGCAGTCTCTGCTGTGGAGGGGAGAGCTCTGTGAGAGGCCAGCCAGGGAAGAGAGAGGCTCCACTCTTCAAGAGTAAGGAGTCTGAGCAACAGGCAAGGCTTTCTCTATGATCCAGGTCCGAAAGGTCCAGCTTTCTCTGCCACCTCCAGAGCAAGTTTCAAGTTCTGATCAAACAACTCACACCTGAAACAGTCAGAAAAGCAAAAGGGATGACTTTACCTATGGACCAAGCTAAGAAAGATAAGATCTCCAGATCCTTTGGCTCTGCATCGTTCAAGGAGAGATCTGGGAAGTTGTGACACAACTCACTGTTGCTGAGCTTTGGCTTGGTCCTTAATTAAGATTAAAGCCCATTCTATAGGCCTGAGTGTTAAGTTAGGACAGCAGGGTGAGTGCCAAGGAAGTGTACCTCCCACTTCCCCAGCAGAACAGCGCCGGAAAGAGTTCAGGTCAGCGTCCTGTCCCTGCAGCAGTGTGCTGTGGCTTCCCCTTCCCTCAGCCTTTGGGTCTGCTTTGCTACTTCACTTAAGGGCTGTCTGCATTTGTTACTGCCCAGGCAGAAAGCAATGAGGGGTTGCATCTGGGTTACTAAAAGCGGGCTTTTCCTTACCTGATTGGCATCTCCAGGGAGTAGAAAGGATTCTTCAAAGCGAAGTCAGAGTAAATCTCATAGATTTTGCGGAGAAGAGCATCTATCCCCGTCTGTCTCGGGTCAGCAAGAACCATGAATTTGATCCCTAGAGCCATAATGCCAGGAACATAAGGAAGGCCGAGCACAGTGACAGCCCTGGCACAGCAGAGCGGTGCTGCGTGCCTGGGGCCGGACTGTACCTGTCAGCGTCTGGAAGCAGTGCAGTTTGAAGGTGTCAGTCTCGAGCATCTCGATCCCGGAGCTCCCAACCTCGGGGGACAGCTGCGATCCGATGGCGAACAGCCTGTGGGCACAGGACCTTCAGCGCCCCTCACCACCCCTGCCCGTGGCATCCTCGTCCCCTCACGGCCCATCCTGACTCACGAGTGGAACATGGAGGCCAGCATGAGCTTCTCGTTGGAGGAGAGGCGGTGGCGGCCGAAGCGGATGGACACCGGGTAGTTGGCGGGGTTGCCCAGGAACTCCAGCACGTCCTTCCCGTCCGCCGTGAAGCGCCCGTTGACCTCGGCGCCGTTGATGGCGAGTACGGCGTGACCCACTGCGGGGACAGCGCGGCGGCATCGGTCAGTCCGTCAGTCACTCAGTCAATCTGTCACTCACTCGCTCACTCACTCAGCCCGGCCTGGCCGGCCCTCCCCGCCCGCCGCACCGCGGATGCCGTCGCGCTGCCCGAAGGCGACGACGACGCGCTCGTCGTGCGGGCGCAGGACGAGGTCGAGCGGGAAGCTGAACGTCTTCTCGGTGTCGGCGCGGGGCGCGTAGTGGTCCAGCTGGTAGATAAGGCCGCCCGCCTTGTTCACCACGTAGACGCTGAAGATCGCCATGGCCCTGCCCCGGCAGTGGCACCGCCCGCCCCGGCAGTGACGCGCGGCCCGCCCGGGGCCCGCCCACGCCGCACGCCGGGCCCTTCCTTTCTCGCCGACATCTTGCGGAGCAGCCGTGCCCGCACCATGGTGAGCCGGGCCGGGCCGGGGCGCGGGCGGTGGGACGGGCCGGGACCCCTCGAGCGGCGCCGGCGGCTCCCTGAGCAGGGCGGGAACCCGTGCGGGGCTTCTCGGGGCGCGGCCCCGCGCCCCGCCGCTCACCCCCCAACCTTCTCCCCTCCTCGCAGCCGCCCAAAGACGACAAGAAGAAGAAGGACGCGGGCAAGTCCGCCAAGAAGGACAAGGACCCGGTCAATAAGTCCGGTGGCAAAGCCAAGAAGAAGGTGGGAGCCGGCGGGGCCGAGGGCTCGGGGAGCGGGCGGGGCCGCGGGCCGGCCGCGGGCGGCGTGGCCGGGCCTTGAGCGCGGGTGATGGCCGGGCGGGGGCATCGTGCTGTTAGAGGAGCAGTCTCTTCATCTGCCAACAAGTTGGACATAACGGTGTTAAAACCGAGTAGCAGAAGGCTGTAGTCCTTTTATTTGCAGATACTGTAGGTATTATTTGCAACATTTTCGTTTAAAAAACATTTCGTTTACAAAGGCCATTTTTTGCATCTCATTAGTAGTTTAATATGATATGGAAACATTTGATGGTGCAGTTATTGGGGCATCCTTAAACTCGATCTTTTGTTCTTGTTTAGAAGATGGCTTATGGGGCATTGTTCTCTTTCTCTTTTCAAGTAGAAGTGGTCTAAGGGGAAAGTCAGAGACAAGTTGAACAACCTTGTCCTCTTTGACAAGGCCACTTACGACAAACTGTGCAAAGAAGTGCCCAACTACAAGCTCATCACACCTGCAGTTGTCTCAGAGAGGCTCAAGATTCGAGGCTCCTTGGCTCGGGCTGCCCTCCAGGAGCTGCTCAGCAAAGGTGAGCACTCAAAACTGGAAAAACAGAAAGCTGCTTCTGCAGACTTGGCTATTTTCTTTTCCTTGCTCATTTAGCAGGTTTCCTGCAGCATCTGAACTGCTCCATGTGCAAATTGACATGTTTTTGGGGAGCCACTGCCTTAGCTTGTGTTTCAGAAGTGCTCCAAAGTATGGAGCAGCAGTTCTGCTGCATGCAGTGGCATTACTGTACTAAGAAAGTGCTCCCAGAAGGACAGGCTGTGACGTAACTGCTGCCAGATCAGAATGAAAGCCTCGTATAAGCTGCTACGCTCTGGTATTTCATCTTGCACGTTGTACTGCCTCTCTAGGAGGGAGCACAATGTCCTTGGCATGTGTCAGTATATGCATGCTCACATAATTTCCTTCTTTTTCGTAGGTTTGATCAAACTGGTTTCCAAGCACCGCGCCCAAGTGATCTACACCCGAAACACGAAAGGTGGAGATGCGCCTGCTGCAGGGGAGGATGCATAGGGAGGTGAGGCTGGGCGCTGAGGAGGAGCTGAGTTGTGCTATCAGAGCTAGCAGACAGAGCTGGGTTGTGCTAACAGATGGCTACGTGCTGTGTAGGGGGCAGCTCTTGCGTCCCTGGGGGGGGCTGTTCTTCCAGACACTCAGAGTATATTGTTTGCATTCTGAGTGGCATTCTGGGGGGCGTTACTGGAAACATCGGTTCTCCAGAATTGAAGAGCAACTGGTGATTCTGTCTCTATGCCCATCGGATGAGGGAATGTGAGCTGCAGGGCAGTGGATACGTGTCCTCCCTGCTATTGCAGGGCACCACGGCCAAGTGTTCCTGCTGGAACAAAGTTGTCAGACTGTTTGCATTGTGCTACCCTGCTTTGACCTGGTTTTCTGATTTGGGACTTCTTGCTTTGCAGGTTCTCCAGTGACCTTATCAACAAGGGGTCATATGTAGATGCACGTAATAAAATTACTGATATAATTTTTCTTGCTTTTCCAAGAATGTGTATGTTTCGTTACTGATGCATTATTAATAGTGGATTCTGGTACTAGTCATGGCTGTCGTCCTCTACCAGCCAGTTTTTGCCTTTACACACAGTTACAAGTGTATTGTGAACGTGCTTTTATATTGCAAAAAGGGAAGGAACTTTTGCATCACCTACAGCAGCCAATCATATTAAACCATGTGAAACAAAGAATGTTAGAATTAAGGAAAGCAATATAAATTGGAATGAAAACATCTGGCACCTGGCATTAGTTGCCTGCAGAGCAAACCCTGCATTTGAAATGAGTTTCAGTTGGTCTACAAACACAGGGACATTTTAAAAAAAAACTTTATTTCTCAAAAAATTCGTTAATGGGATGTCATGCTCCATGTCAGCTTAGGCCACTGGCAGCACTTGTTGTATAAAACAGGCTTTCTGATAATGAAGATACAGCATCTGCAGTAGCCTGTCCTTACTGGCAGGACATGTAACAGTACTGAGGTCACCTTGCCTTCAGGGGACCAAGCACAACTACCTACAGTCCAGCTTTCCACAACAGAGCTGCATCTTTGGTGTTTTTCATCTGATCACCTTTTCTTCTTTCCCCCTGATTCAGTTCTAAACTGGTGCCTGAAAGAGAGCATAGAAGTCAGATTGCAGCAGCCTTTAGAGAGAGAGAATGAACACTGCCTCAAACAAGTAAGACAGTGCTGTGCACAGTGTTTTAGCATGGGAGTTCACTCAGTATTTTTATTATGTCAGTGGGCAGTAGCAGGCTCTCCAAGTAGCTGACACAGTTCTAGCACATTAAAAGTTGCCAGTGGAACAGTACCTGGGTCTGAAAGGTGAGCCAAGCAAAATGAGGCAGGTGCCTTTACGTGTGCAGCCTCTACAGCCATGACCATGCTTCACCTTGCAAGCCACCCCTTTGCTGCTTCAGGGCAAGAGTGACACTGCCTGGACTGAGCACTGCCTGACGTAACTCAAGCGACAAGACATGCTTGCTGCTACCACAGAGCCTGCTCCAGGAGTAGCTTGCATGGACAGAAACCACAAACCCTCCACTTGGCATCTACCTGTGTTGCCCTGAAGCTCACCTGGATTGCCACCTCCTGCCGTGATTCCAAACCCGCCCGAAGGAAGGAAGCCAGCTGTCGCTTGTCTGAGAGGTATGGTCAAAGTTGGCACCAACACGTTCCGCTGGGAGCTTTTTCAGCTTCTGCTTCTCCTCTGAAAAAAAATAAATCATAGAATTGTAGAGTGGTTTGGGTTGGAAGGGAACTGGATGATCATGTGGCATGGATAGGGACACCTTTCTCTAGACCAGGTTGCTCAAAGCCTCAAATGTTTTGTTCAGCAAAAGTTTTTCAGTCAAATTGCTTTTAGTTCTCTAGTTTGGTAAAGTGACTGTAAGGTTAACTGAAGGGTGTGCAAGCTGCTCACTTTGTCTGAGAAATTCCTCATAGGAAGGTCCAATCTCTTGTTTGGTTCCATCCTCTTCTTCTGTTAGCCATGGAGGTTTTGCTCCTAGAAGTCACAGGGAACACTTATTTAGCCACTGAAGTTATCCTAAACTGAGATAGGGAAAAGCATCCCTTCTTCCCCCATCCCTCTGCTCACCCTACCAAGCAAGTGGCAAAGTCAAGTCTGGGTGTTGTAAGAAAAAGGAGCTGGTTTCCTCAGTTAAGGCCACAGCAGATCACACCCTAAATCTTACACTTCCCACAGCAGCAGTACTAACAGAATTTTCATAACACAGAAATGTTTTCTTCTCCTCTAGTATGTCAAATATTGCCAGGAGAGTGAGCACCTCCTGGTTATGCTGCAACTGCTTCAAAACTGCTTTAAGTTATCCCTGTTAAATATGCAAGCCAAGAGGTAGCAACCCAGTGAGTTGTGATGCAGGTGCGATTACCTGTGTGGACATTTCCTTTTCCTTCTGTTTCCTGTTAAAAGAAACATAAAATGCTAATGAGAATCTGATGTTTAAGAGTATCTTTGAACAGAAGGGTATTGTGTGCCTTCCCTTCCAGAAACACGTTCTGTTACAGAAAGACAGAGGGAAGCTGTTCTCTACTTTCTTTTAGGAGCATTTGTTTTTTTCAGGGCATATTAGTGAACATTTACTTAATGAAAGTTAAGAGTGGATAACTGAAACTGGACTAGCTGCCTGCCCAAATCCACAAAGCTGTTTTTTCCGTGACAGGGACTGCACTCCTTGTTTTGCTTTGTGACACATGCTGTAGGAGAACTGCAGTTAAACTGGAGTCATGCTTGTTAGCCAGTCACCCTTACCTGGTGGCCAATGAAGGTCAGAGCCTGTCCTGCTTCCATCCAGGATAAGTCAGGTCCTGTCTGCGTCCCGCTCAGGCCGGGCTGCTCTGCATCGTGAGAGGTGTCTCTGGAATAGAGGCCAGTGCTTACTGTAGCGTAGACAAGAATTTGCCAAGGATTATAAGATCCTGGTGACAACAGCGTCAGCTCTGGCAGCTGCCGCGGCCTCATCGGGTGCTTTGAGTAGGAACACATCAGCCTAAGGGAAGCAGTGCTCACCGTTCAGGTCCTGCGGGGGGGCTGCAGACAGAAGGTCCTGCACAACGTTCTGCCTCTGTTTGAAGCTGAGTGCGATTCAGGAAAAAAGAACAGTATTTCTGGTACTGAGCAAAGCCCCCACCCGGCTGCCCCCAGCCCCTCCCGAGCGCACCCGGTTCCAGTAAGGGCACGCAGTGCGATGCCCGGTCCCCGCCGGGGCGCAGCCAGGGCAGGATACAGCTCACCGACCTGGAGCGCCGCCTGCACCGTCTCCCGCTGCCGGCGCTCGGCCTCCCGGATGTCGGCCGCCATCTGCGGGGACAGCGCGGGTGAGGCGGGGCCGGGTCGCGGCGGGGGCCGGACCGGGGTCGCTGCGGGGGCGGCAGGCGGTACCTGGCGGATCCGCTCCTCCTCCCGCTGCTGGTGCTCGGCCAGCGCCCGCTCCAGCGCCCGCGCGAACTGCTCGTACTCCTCGGTCGGCACCAGGCACCGCTCCCGCAGCGCCGCCTCCGCCCGGTTCTCCCGCCAGAACCGCGCCGTCTCCCGCCGGTGCTCGGGCCTGCGCGAACCGGGACACCGTCAGCGCCGGCCGTGCCGCAGCAGCCCGGCCTGCGGCAGCGCCAGCCCGCCCGCTCCCTGCCCACGCACCCGGCCAGATGCCGCAGCAGCCCGGCCTGCGGCAGCGCCAGCCCCCCGCGCCGCCCGTCCCGCCGCACGCCGCGCCCGCAGCACGGGCACCAGACGCGCCCATCGTGCTCCGCCGGGTCGTAGGGCCGCACGGCAGAGCCCACATCGGCCGCCGCCGCCCGCGCCGCCGCCGCCGCCTCCTGCAGCCGGACCAGCGCGTCCCGCAGGCGACGGCGGTGCCCCGCGCTGTAGCGGTGCCGGCGGCCCGTGAAGGCCGTGCGGCGGCACAGCCCGCAGTAGTGCACGGCCATGGCGCGGAGCCGCGGGCGCAGGCGCGGCGGCAGAGCCGGCCCTCGGAGCGCAGCCGAGCCGCCTCAGTGCTGCCATCCAGCGCTGCGGGCCCCGCACACCGCGCTGGCAGCCGCCTGTGTCTCTGCGGCCTGTATCTCATGTCCAGAGAGGGGCAGCGAAGCTGGTGAGGGGTCTGGAACGCAAGTCCTACGAGGAGCAGTTGAGGGAGCTGGGGTTGTTCGACCTGGAGAAGAGGAGGCTCAGGGGTGTCCTTATCACTCTCTACAACTCCCTGAAAGGAGGTTGTAGCCACGTGGGGATCGGGCTCTTCTCCCAGGCAACCAGCAACAGGACAAGAGGATGCAGTCTTAAGCTGCTCCAGGGGAGATTTTGGTTGGACATTAGGGAGAATTTCTTCACAGAAAGGGTGATTAGATATTGGAATGGACTGTGCAGGGAGGTGGTGGAGTCACTGTCACTGGAGGTGTTTAAGGAAAGACTGGACATGGCACTTAGTGCCACAGTCTAGTTGACATGGTAGTGCTCGGTCATAGGTTGGACTTGATGATCTTGGAGGTCTTTTGCAACCTAAATGTTTCTGTGACTGCTGCAGTGGCTCAGGTGACATTAGCTGCACAGACACTCCTTGGTTTGTTCCCTTGTCAGGGAAGCTACCGTCCTAGTGTGTGCATTTACACTTGATCACATCACTTTTAACATTGTTCCTCTATGCACTCATGGGCATGCAGGTGAAAGTAGCTGTCTCAGTCCAGTTATGTGGATTCTTGCCCACTGGTTTTACAGCTGGAATGCAAAAGCCCCATTCCATGGCTTAGAATAACACCTCTCACTCAGCTAATGCGTTCTCTGCTCAGACTGTGGGCTGAGACCCTTTGTCTCAGATCAACAGTGAACAGATCAACCTGCTGTTTAATCCTCTGCACCACAAGAACATTGCAAGAGGCAACAGCTTGTGTGGAGGACTTTGTGTTAGTCATAGCAGGTGCCACATGTCAAAATGCCTCTGCAACTTGAGGCATGTGCAGCTGGACAAAATCTTGCCTTACTGAAAGAAATTAGATTGCTCATCTTCCTCCTCTCCCCTTCTAAATTTGAGTCCTTAGGTCACAATGCTCATACTTTTCACATACAGTTCTTGGGACGCTGCCTGTGGCAGCACCTGAGAAAATAGGCTTGGTTTGAAAATACATGGTACGTGTTTCAGATGAAGGGAGCCCAAAGGAATCATAGACCAAACAGAAGGGGGGAGGAAGAGGGAGGAAGTTGCAATTGTTACTTGGGCCATAATGTCTGCAGCATTCACGTCTATGCTATGAATGGGTGGTTGCAATACATACTCATACTATTCACCCGCTTGCCATCACTTGGGGCACAGCGGAGGTAGGTGACACGTATGGAAATAGAGCAGCTTCAAATCAAAATCCAAGCCTTGGCTTAGTACCAGCAGAAATTAGATTTCAGACTCTACATATGCTGAGCATGTTGTAGGAGGATGAAGTTATGCTCATAGCAGAGGAACACATCAGGGACTCGTTGTTCATCTGAGCAAGGAGATGAACAGAAAGAGGCTGGTTTTGGCAATTGCTGGAAAAGATTGTGCCATAATGTTAGTGCCATGGTGTTAGGAGAATCTCAGCTTAAAAGGGAATTCGGTGACCCTTGCATCAAAAGTTTGGATTTGAGTTGTTTGGTTTTTTTCTGCATGATGAAAGAAAAGGGGAAGGTGCTTTTCCCCACTGCAGGCTTGCTCTGCTGGGCTTGGGGCCAAATGTTCCTGTGCTTTTTGCTGTCACTATTCTCACCCTTTGCATCTATTGAGATGGGCTGTTGAAAAATAAGTCAAACACCAGACTAAGCTCTTCTTAAAGAGAAAACCTTCAAAGGGCAGAGAAGGATCTGGCATGCTCAGTTTTGCCCTTCAGATAGTGTGATAATTTACACTGTATCAGGGTTTGCTTAGTTCTTGTTAGGCAATCCACAAATATCAATCAGTATGTCTTTGCTTTCGCTAGATGCAAAAGACTACAGTAGCACAGCTTTTTCCACCCTTGTGTGACAAAGTTCAGTTGTTAGTGGAAATATTCAGGTGATGGACTTGCCCATGGGAAGACATGGTTCTCTGTGCCACTTAGCAGGAGATGCCCTGGGAAGAGCAGCCTGGCAGAGCTGGAGGAGGATAACTGGAGCCCATGGCTTGGCCACCAGAGGCCGTGTGAGCTGG